>NC_133336.1:105380857-105710857 GCF_042186555.1 Aquarana catesbeiana | reverse complement strand
AAATGGATAGCACCTGAGTTAAATATATGAGTGTCACAGCAAAGGGTCTGAATACTTAGGACCATGTGATATTTCAGTTTTCCTTTTTTAATAAATCTGCAAAAATTTCAACAATTCTGTGTTTTTCTGTCAATATAGGGTGATGTGTGTACACTGAGGAAATAAAATGAACTTAAATGATTTTAGCAAATGACTGCAATATAACAAAGAGTGAACAATTTAAGGGGGTCTGAATACTTTCAATCCCCACTGTATAGCATATATGATAGATATGGTAAATATGTTCTGTACTCGCAACTTTGTATTCCTTTTGCAAACACTGCAAGTCAATAAGGTAGACGAAACGTCAGGTCTCAAACTCTGCTGCACTGCATTTTCATATCGTGTTAAATGAATATGGCTCTGAGTTTTGGGAGAGTTAGTCCCACCAAGCTACAATGTAGGCAAGATTAGATGGAAGCAGATCAGGTAGCCGCCTCGGAGCAGTGCACCAAAGCTCACGTATACGTATATATGTATATGTTTACCAATAGTATCATGATCTCTGTAGAGATTTAAATGCGGCCTGAATATGTAGCTTGATAGAAAGATAATAAAGCTTGAGGAAAAAAAATGATAAAAAAAGTTTTTAATAGATATACTCCAATACCTGTGATTTCCTTTTGTTGGTGTATTCAGCCTCGTTCAGCCTGTCCACTGCTTGTTCACCAAGGCTTGGGCTCCGGTTCTGTGGCTCTTGTGTATAAGGGGTGTCCCTGTTATAGGGTACCTGGACAACTTACTTCTGAGGGAGAAATCCACTTTGCTTTTGTAGACCAGTACTGCACCATGGTTCACGCTCCAGGCCCAGAGGCTTGCATAAGAGCTGAATTAACAAATGTCTGCCTTAATCCCAGCCCAGACGTTAGACTATCTGGGTCTGGGCCTGACCCTGAATACCATCCATGTAAGAGTGATCCTCCCTCCGAACAAATATCTTGCTCCGAGGCGGACTTGCTGAAGATGCTGACAAATCCCTCGATTCACCATTGCATGAGGGTTATGGGAAAGCTGATAGCCTCCTTTTGAGGCAGTGCCCTTTGCACAGTTTCATTCTAAGCTCCCACAAAAGAATGTCATGCAACATGGGAGAGGAGGACATAATGGTTGAATTCCCCTATGCCGTTTCTTCCCAGCACAAGACTGTGTCTGAACTGGACCTCCTCACGGATGCTGGAGATGGGATAATCTCCCCATATCTTGGAGGGCGATGATATATGCCAACCTGGCCTTGGGTGGAGTCCTGGACAATCTACCATTACAGAGAATGTGGTCACCACAGGAGAGACTGTTGCCCATGAATATTCTAGAATTAAGGGCTTTTTGCCTTGCCCTGCTGTATTGGTCAGTACCGCTAAAGGTGGTGAGGGTTCAGTTAGACAGTGCCACTACAGTGGTGTATTTTTTCCTTCCATCACTAATGTACCTAAAAAAAGATTTTTATCTCCTTTCCTAATAGATTTAGCAATTTCTTCCTCTTTCTGTGCTTTGGCAGCACTGATAATGTGCTTGGCCTCCTTTTGTCTATTTTTATACTTTTCTCTGTCAGCTACAACTCCCGTTTCCTTGCATCTTCTATGTGCTATTCTGTGAACCATATTGTTTTTTTCTTTCTTACTTTTATTCTTACTAACTTGCCTGACGTATAATCTAGTTGCCTCAAAGATGGTAGACTTTAATAGTGCCCACTGATTACCTAATCTTGTCATTTTACTCCAACCGTTCAATTCATTTTTTTTTTTTTTTTTTTTAGAAACGTCCCCATTTCAGCAAAATTTGTCCCTTTGAAATCCAAAACTTTTGTTTTTGTATATGATTTTGGTTTTATGTGTGTGTATATGTGATACTGTATGTGTGTGTGTGTTTGTGTATATATATATATATATATATATATATCTCACAAAAGTGAGTATACCCCTCACATTTTTCTAAATATTTTATTATATCTTTTCATGTGACAACACTGAAGAAATTACATTTTGCTACAATGTAAAGTAGTGAGTGTACAGCTTGTATAACAGTGTAAATTTGCTGTCCCCTCAAAATAACTCAACACACAACCATTAATGTCTAAATCACTGGCAACAAAAGCAAGTACACCCCTAAGTGAAAATGTCCAAATTGGGCCCAATTAGCCATTCTCCCTCCCAGGTGTCATGACTCGTTAGTGTTACAAGGTCTCAGGTGTGAATGGGGAGCAGGTGTGTTAAATTTGCTGTTATCGCTCTCACGCTCTTACTTTCTCATACTGGTCACTGGAAGTTAAACATGGCACCTCATGGCAAAGAACTCTGAGGATCTGAAAAAAAGAATTGTTGCTCTACATAAAGATAGCCTAGGCTATAAGAAAATTGCCAAGACCCTGAAATTGAGCTGCAGCATGGTGGTCAGGACCATACAGTGGTTTAACAGGACAGGTTCCACTCAGAATAGGCCTTGCCATGGTCGACCAAAAAAGTTGAATGCCTGTGCTCAGCATCATATACAGAGGTTGTCTTTGGGAAATAAACATATGAGTGCTGCCAGCATTACTGCAGAGGTTGAAGGGGTGGGGGTCAGCTTGTCAGTGCTCAGACCATATGCCGCACACTGCATCAAATTGGTATGCATGGCTGTCTTTCCAGAAGGAAGCCTCTTCTAAAGATGATGCACCAGAATGCCCGCAAACAGTTTGCTGAAGACAAGCAGACTAAGGAGATGGATTACTGGAACCATGTCCTGTGGTCTGATGAGACCAAGATAAACATTTAGTTCAGATGGTGTCAAATGTGTGTGGCAGCAGCCAGGTGAGGAGTACAAAGACAAGTGTGTCTTACCTACAGTCAAGCACGGTGGTGGAAGCGTCATGGCCTGGGGCTGCATGAGTGCTGCCGGCACTGGGGAGCTACAGCTCATTGAGGGAACCATGAATGCCAACATGTACTGTGACATAGGGATGAGCTTTCTGTTTGGGTCTAACATGAGTTCAACTTGAACATTGGCTGTTCGCCCGTTCGTCAAAAAAACGAACATTATGGGTCGTTCGCGCCAAATTCGAGCGGCACGTAACGGCCCATAATGCACTTCGGGAGCGCAGTGCATTGCTGTATGATGATTGGCCAGAGCATGCACCATCACCTGCATGCTTTGGCCAATTACAGCGCCCTCAGCTAAGCGAGCCATAATTGGCCAAAGGGAGCCTTTTGCCAATCACGGCTCAGGGGGACTAAGTCCACACCCCACACTATATAAGGCCGCCTGCACATCGGCCTCGTGTAGTGTGTTGTTGGCGTGGACGGAGAGAGAGTGTAATTTAGATTGAGCAGGCAGGCAGATTATTCAGTTAGCTGCAGTGTATTTTATATATATATATACTGTATATATATATATATATATATATATATATATATATATATATACACACACAGAGAGTCTCGTGTATATATACAGTCCCTGACAAAAGTCTTGTCGCTTGTGTACAAATTGACCTGAAGTGCTGCTAAAATATATTTCTAATCAAGATTTTGTTACAAGAAATGGGTCATTTTAATCCCAACAGCTTTTGTAATAATGTTTCAGTGCAAAGCGAAACTGACAAAAGGTATTCTAATATTCACAGCTTGGTAAAGCCCATTGAGTCAATTTTTGCCAAGACATAAGTGTTGACGCCTTGTTATATGAGCTTCACCTGTGACTAATAATGGATCAATTAGGTCTCAGGTGTGTATAAAAAGAACACCAGTACACTAGACCTTCTCAAGTGCAACTAGACCTCTGCAAACATGCCTAAGATTCACCCGGAGACTAAAGTGTTGATTATCAAAAGGCTGAAGACCAGATCCACTGCTGATGTGGCAGACACCTTCAATGTGTCTCAGCGTCAAGTTCAGAGGATAAAAATAAGATTTGAAGAGACTGGAGACGTTTTGGACAAGGCCAGGTCAGGCCAACCCCACAAGACAACTGCTCAAGAGGACCGTTTGTTGGCTCGGAAATCGAAGGCCAGCCCATTTTCTACTGCAGCAGAGCTCCACGAGACCTGGTCACCTGAAGTCCCTGTGTCAACCAGAACAGTTTGTCGGATTCTGTCTCAAAATGGCCTCCATGGTCAAATCAGTGCCCCTAAGCCAGCACTAAACAAAAGACAATTGAAAAACCGTGTGGCATTTGCCAAGGGCCACAGCCTGCTAAAAGGATGGACTCTGGAAAAGTGGCAGAAGGTGGATTTTTCAGATGAATCTTCTCTTGAATTACACCACAGTCGCCGCAAATATTGCAGGAGACCTACTGGAACCCGCATGGAGCCGAGATTTACCCAGAAAACAGTGAAGTTTAGTGGAGGCAAAATCATGGTCTGGGGTTACATCCAGTATGGGGGTGTGCGAGGGATCTGCAGGGTGGAAGGCAACATCAATAGTCTAAAATACCAAGAAATCTTAGCTACCTCTTATATTCCCAACCATAAAAAAAGGCCAAATTTTGCAGCAGGATGGTGCTCCATCGCATACTTCCATCTCCACATCAAAGTTCCTTAAGGCAAAGAAGATCAAGATGCTCCAGGATTGGCCAGCCCAGTCACCAGACATGAACATCATTGAGCATATGTGGTGTAGGATGAAAGATGAAGCATGGAAGACGAAACCAAAGAATATTGATGAACTCTGGGAGGCATGCAAGACTGTTTTCTTTGCTATTCCTGATGACTTCATCAATGAATTGTATGAATCCTTGCCAAACCGCATGGATGCTGTCCTTCAAGCTCATGGAAGTCATACAAGATATTCAATTTGGATCTCACAGCACCACTACTTAATTTGCTGACATATTTTGGGATTTTCAGTAAAGTTGTTCAATTTCTGTATAGGTGACAAAACTTTTGTCTTGCCAAAATTTGACCTGTCTGTCTTGATTAAATGATAAATCTTTTTTTCAGTGAAACTAATTTATTTCAGTGCATTAAACATCATTTGGGAGGGCTTTAGCTTTTCATATGAGCTATTTCTAACACCAATTGATTAATTAAAAGTCAGGTTAATAGCAGGAGTTTAGCTAGATCTGACTGCAGTCCATTCCTGGTGTACTGTTTCTAATATACTTCAGGCAGGCAGGTGATTCAGTTAGCTGCAGTGTATTTTTTATATATATATATATATATATATATATATATATATATATATATATATATATATATATATATATATATACAGATAGTCTCATATATATATATATATATATCCACTGCATACAGTTTAGCTATATCTCAATGCAGGCTGCTCCTGGTGTACTCTTTCTAATATACTTCAGGTGGTGTACACAGTACTGTGCACCCCTAGTGCAGTTGCTACTACTTTTCTGGTGGTGTACACAGTACACAATACATACAGTGCACCCATAGTTGCTATTAGACTTCTGGTGGTGTACACAATACCGTGCACCCATAGTGCAGTTGCTACTACTTTTCTGGTGTACACAGTACATAATACAGTGTAGTGTGGTGTTGCAAAACAAAATCCCCATCATGTCCAGAAGGCCACCAAGGAGAGGTAGACACTCGCAGGCCACTAAAAGAGGGCAAGGAGGCTCTGAGTCTACAGTCAGCAGTGCTGCTCATGGACATGGTGCATCTTCTGCAGGTGGCCGTGGGGCACGCTTGTCCTTTTTTTCTTCTGCTGGGTCAGGGGCAGAAAAATTGGGCCTTTGGTGGTGGTGCCACAACACTGTAACCCCTCACAGATACTCTTGTCGGGAGCAGGAATGGGCCCTGCTGTGAAATATTAGATCAGAAATTGAAATTACATGCCCCTGTTAAACGGACAGAAAAATTGGGCATCATCAAAATTGAGGAGGAATAGGATAGTCACTCAGCATAGGCAGTCTTCAAGGAATCCCACATCCATAGAAAAATCAATCATGCTTGAAAGCTGCTGCTGATCCAAGACTGATTCATTTTTATGAATGTGAGCCTATCCAGGGAGTCTGTGGACAGGCACACTCTATGATCCGTTACAAACCCTCCAGCAGCACTGAATGTGTGTTCAGAAAGAACGCTGGATGCAGGACAGGCCAGTAGATCAATTGCATTTTGAGGAAGTTCTGGCCAGTGGTCCATCCCCAAGACCCAGTAACCCAGTGGATGCTCTGTTGGAAAGGTCTCCAAATCTGCTCCTGCCACTAGATATTCCTGCACCATGTAATGCAGACGCTGGCGATGGTTGCTTGAACTGATCAGACCTTGGCGCTGAGGACTGAAAAATTGTCTAAAGGCATCGGTCAGCCAGCCACCTTCTCCACTGCTCTTCCTCTGACTGAACGAAACTGTCATGGTTATGCAGTAATCTTTGTCAGCTTACCTCTCCTCCATGTGTTCACCTTTAGAGGCCAGCCATTCTCACCTGGCTACTTAAATAATCTTTCCTCAAAGCATGGCTCCACCCCTGCCCCTATCAGGGAAATCTATATTAACCTGTGCACTGCAAGCTTGCCTTGCTGATCAACCTTTGTGTGTTTATCTTCTAAGAGAGCTCCACCATTTGGAGGAGCTCTCCTATCATGCATGCTGGATGCTTACGTGGTCATTGTTTGCAGAGCAACAGGGTACGGTTCTTCAAATTGATGTGGCAACCTACCTCATTGATCTACCCATTCAAGCCTCCATTCATGACCACTGTGAGTGGTGAAAGCTTTATCTGACCCATCTGTTAGTTCAGGGGTCCATTGATTGAGGTAAGTGGTTTGGCTTACTGGTGGTGGAATCACGGATTTGCGTTGCATCCTATGAATATTTGAGAGCACCCTCACCACAGTAGAGGAGACTACTTTCTGTTTACTCTTTACTATCCATATCTAAGGGGACTTTCATTATATATGCCATGAGCAATGTGTTAGTCTGCTGATTTTATTTATAGCGCTGCACTGTTATTTTTATAGTACTTTTAAAAGGTTTTATATGTTTACCTTTAGTGTTCAGCTGCTCATATTTTGGGTTGGGGTATTTATTTTTGCGCTGACTGAATTTTCATTTTTTCAAGACAAAAACATTGCCTTCCACATGCAGGTAGAGAGCTGGAATGGCCTTCCATAAAAAGAAATGGCGTTTTGGAACCTGCAACTGAGGTAAAGCACATTCCACAAATTCACAAAAGGGGGGCAGAGTCTATCAGCTGAAAAGGCAGTAGTTGCAGTGCTAGCAATTTGGCCAAGCTGGCATTCAAGCTAGCATTCAGACTGTGAGCATGTGGATGGTTGGGACCGAATTTCTTTTTACGGTTTAGCAACTGGGGTAGGGAAATTTGCCTGCTAAAATCAGATGGTGGTGTATTGCTAGCAGATTGGCTGCAAGTACTTGGGACACCTATTGCTATACCTTCATTCCTTTCAGTGCAGGTTTTCGAGAGGACTGGAGTAGGGTTGGAGATCCCAGATGAAGAGCAAGGAGAAGTCCGCCTTTTTCTTTGATGTGGGTCTTTCAAGTGCTGTTGCCAACGGACTTGTTGCCTTATAAGTTTATGTGAAATCTACATTAATAGCTGTAAAGTATTGGAATTATGAATATCTTTAATTTATTTATATTTAATGAACATATTTAATTTAGCTTTTATCTATGTAATGCATTACCAGACCCAAAGGGCCTGGTAATGGGCTGGGGGGTGGGGCAACATTACATTACAGCCGCAAGCAGTTTTAAATGACTTTTATTCCTTTAGAAATGTCATTTTGTGAAGGCACTGTTCTAAACACTGGAAAATGCACCACTTTACAGGCATACTATAGACACCCCCCCAGGCACGATATTTAAAGGAATATTTCACTTTTATTGTTTCACTTTAAGCATTATTAAAATCACTGCTCCCGAGAAAACTGACGTTTTTAAAACTTTTTTTGCATTGAATCATGTCCCCTGGGGCAGGACTAGGGTCCCCAAACACTTTTTATGACAATAACTTGCATATTAGCCTTTAAAATTAGCACTTTTGATTTTTCACGTTCGAGTCCCATAGACTTTAACGTGGTTCAAGTGTTCGCACAAATTTTTGGTCTGTTCACATGTTCTGCTGCAAACCTAACCAGGGGGTGTTCGGCTCATCCCTACTGTGACATACTGAAGCAGAGCATGATCCCCTCACTTCAGAGACTGGGTCGCAGTGCAGTATTCCAACATAAGGACCCCAAACACACCTCCAAGATGACCACTGCCTTGCTAAAAAAAGCTGAGGGTAAAGATGATGGACTGGCCAAGCATGTCTCCAGACCTAAACCCTATTGAGCATCTGTGGGGCGTCCTCAAACTGAAGGTGGAGGAGCGCAAGGTGTACAACATCCATAAGCTCCCTGATGTCATGGAGGAGTGGAAGAGGACTCCAGTGGCAACCTGTGAAGCTCTGGTGAACTCCATGCCCAAGAGGGTTAAGGCAGTGCTGGAAAATAATGGTTGCCACACAAAATATTGACACTTTGTGCCCAGTTTGGACATTTTACCTTAGGGGTGAACTCACTTTTGTTGCCAGCAGTTTAGACATTAATGGCGTGTTGAGTTAGACCCCTTTCACACTGGGTCGTTTTGCAGTTGCTATTGCGCTTAAAATAGCACCTGCAAACCGACCTGTAACAGCCGCTGCTGTCTCTCCAATGTGAAAGCCTGGGGGCTTTTACACTGGAGCGGTGCGCTAGCAGGATGCTGAAAAAAGTCCTGCTAGCAGCATCTTTGGAGCGGTGTATACACCGCTCCTGCCCATTGAAATCAATGGGGCAGCGCGGCTATACCGCCAGCATAGCACCGCTGCAGTGGCGCTTTGCGGGCGGTTTTAACCCTATACGGCTGCTAGCAGGGGTAAAACCGCCCCAATAGCGGCCGAATAGCGCCGCTAAAACGACGGTAAAGCGCCGCTAAAAATAGCTGCGTTTTACCGCCGACGCACCCAACGCCCCAGTGTGAAAACGGCCTTACTTTGAGGGGACAGCAAATTTACAGTTATACAAGCTGTACACTCACTACTTTACGTTGTAGCAAAGTGTAATTTCTTCAGTGTTGTCACGTGAAAAGATATATTAAAATATTTACAAAAATGTGAGGGGTGTACTCCCTTTTGTAAGATACTATGTGTGTGTGTGTATATATATATATATATATATATATATATATATGCACATTGGTGTAGTGGGTAGCACTCTCGCCTAGCAGTAAAAGGGTTGCTGGTTCGAATCCCATGCATGTTCTTTCTGTGCCTGCGTGGGTTTCCTCCGGGTACTCCGGTTTCCTCCCACACTCCAAAGACATGCTGGTAGGTTAATTGGCTTCTGTCTAAATTGACCCTAGTATATGAATGTGTGTTTGGGACGTTAGATTGTAAGCTCCTTGAGGGTAGGGACCGATGTGAATGGTACAATGTATATGTAAAGCGCTGCGTAAATTGACGACGCTACATAAGTACCTTAAATAATAATAATATATATATAATATATAATATATATGCCAGATCCCTGTATATATAGAAAGGTAGTTTGTAACCTCCCCCCCCCCCCAAAAAAAAAATGGGACTTTAAATTGGCAAAGACACTGAAAATCGATTAAAAGATCTAAATTTATATGTACAAATAACATGTACATTCTATAAAAATCCTCTAAACATGATGATTGTGAAAACAGACATTGACAAAGACATGATTACCATAAAAATAAAAAAACCCAAAGAAAAACACATTTATCTTGCAATAAATTGTATGATACATATATAGAGTAAATATCACTACATTGTCCGGTAGTACTTTCCGGTGTCCGACATCCTGGATAAGTTCTAGCGGTACCCAACGTGTTTTAGGTTTTATATATATACACACATACATTTGTTTGAGCTTTGAGGTGTACACCCTAATGCAGGGGTAGTAAATTGAAATTCAAGGAGGTCCGGTAACTAAAAAAGTCTGTTCCATGAAAGATTGTACGTGTCTACTTTCCTTTTTTTGACGCAAGCCGTGCTCTCTGGCGCTTTTCTTACTGTTTCCTCCACACACTCTGGTAATACTCTGTAAATGTAAATGTCCCCAATAGTGTTCCCCCTTACATCAGGTGCCCCTACCAGAGTAATTCATTAAATTAGGTGCCCCCATCAGACTACCCCCATAAATCAGTTGCCACCGTCAGAGTATCCTCTTATTTCAGGTGTCCCCATCAGAGTGCTCCCTTACATCATTTGTCCCCATCAGAGTGCCCCCTTACATTAGGTGCCGTCATCAGAGTGCCCCTTTACATCAGGTGTCTCCATCACATCAGGTGTGCCCACCAAAATGCTCCTTTATATTAGGTGTGCTCATCAGAGTGCCGCTTTATATCAGGTGTCCCCATCACAGTGCCCCCTTACATCAGGTGTCCCCATCACAGTGCCACCTTACATCAGGTGTTCCCATCAGTGGGCCCCTTAACATAAAATGTCCCTATCAGAGTAAACCTTAACATAAAATGTGTCCATTAGAATGCCCCTTATTTTTTGTTAAGGGGCACACTGATGGACATATTTTATGTTAAGGAGCACACTGATAGACACATTTTATGTTAAGGGGCACTCTGATGAGCACGTTTTGTAGTACCCATCAGAGTGAACCTTACATAAAATGTGCCCCTTATAAGAAAATATGCCCATCAGCGTGCCCCTGTAAACACCCCACATACCTGCAGGCAGGCAGGGATCGGGAGCCAGCATAGGTAACGAGCTGCAGGGGGCGAGAGCTGCACTGCCGCTGGGAGTCTTGCTGAAGGGGGTGGGGCATCCATACACATCATACCTCGCGGCTGGCCGAGTGAGAGCCGGGAGCCACGAGATAACAAACAGCAGGGGGCATGCACATGATGTTGCGGCTTATCTCGTGGCCCGGCTGGGAGCACCAAAATAGTAAGCAGCAGGGGGCAGGGCTCACACGCAACGTCATAGGTTGCAGGAAAGCCCGCGGTCCCAGCAATCAATGACTGCTGAGCGGAGGAGTGGGATGTGGCCTCACGGTCCAGACAGGAGCGTCGCTCTGTCCGTGTTCGGACCGCGTGCCGCCATTTAGTGATGGCTGCCCTAATGAAATAGGCTGCGCACACATATGTAAACCATAGCGTTAAAGCAGAACTAAATGTATCGATTAAACTGTTTCCAAAAAACAGTTACATTCACTCTGTGAATAACTGTCACATTTTCTTGTGCTTTCAACCAGGCTGTCAAACAATCAAATTGTTGGTGTCATAAATGATTACATGCGCAGCAGCATGGCAACTGCAGATTTTAAAGAGGTTATGGCTTTCAGAAAGTGCACCGAAACTGGGACTTAATAGAACTTTATGGGAAAGAGCAGCTCTTATAACCCACACCAAATGCATGGTATACTACGCTACATTTGTGCAACGCATTAGTGTGAAAGGGCTCTAATATGGCAGCTTCCTTGGCTGTATAGGATAGGAAGGTTTAGTTCTGCTTTAAAAAGGTTATAAACATAAACAGGTGTGACATCACGTATAAGCAATTACATCATTATTATGTACTGTATAGTGAATATGTTAAGCTTGGGCAGTAGTGTGTGTGTACTAAACATAAATGTCTGCATGTTTAAATTCACTGCAATTATCTTATTTCCTTAACCACCTGGTGTTTTTAGTGCTATTGGCTATGAACATGAAGTGCTTCTGAGAGAAAAACTGATGGAGAAAAATCTGGCGTTTTTAGGTAAGACATATTTACAGGGTAAACAAGAATTACGTTTCAATAATTTTTATTCAACTTTTTCACAGAACAAAATAAAGGTTTCGGCATTGATTCTGAACTATACGTAGCTTCCATAATCTGAAGAACATACCATACAAAAATGAAAGTCAAACTTGATAATTGCATAAGTACAATGTGAAGAACATGTTACCACATTCCGCATTGCGATAGGCTATGCTCCCTGAGACCATCTGCATCTTATAGTTTAGATGTGTAAAAAAGTGAATAATGCGCAACCCAAAATTATTAATGCAATCGATGAAAAAAAAGTGTACCAACCATTACATTTTTAGGGGTTAAACACTAAATATCATACAGTGAAACATATAGTCCAAAGACTGCTGTGAAAAAATGTCCAAACCAAAAAAGTGAAAGTAAGTGAATGTTTTCCACACACTGCCAGAACAGTGTAGCAATGTAGCAATATAACTGTGTTTTTTTTACACAACTAGTAGCGATATCTGCAAAAAAGAATTGTCATATAATAGTCCACAACATGCTATAAGTGTTATATCCAAAGAACTTCATGATGCATCAGAAAAAAATTTGGAGAAGATGATGTTCTGTTCATCAATATTCAAAAGCAAACAGCGCCGCTTACCAGATTAGGGGGATCTCAGGTTATAGAGATCATGTGGGCACACACAAGGAATGGAATCATCAGCAGATGAAACAATCAGCAGTGACAGAAAAGCTCCTCCACACTGTTGCGATACTGGTCTCTGGATCCTCCAAAGGAAAAACACTCCAAGCGTGGGTATATCATAAGATAGAAGAGAAAGGCTTCATGGTGCAGTTTTTATTTTTAAAGTGGTTTATTTCTCAATAGCACTGACATCCAAAACACAAGCGGTGTACAAAGCACTTCAAACACAGCCACGGCTCAAGCCAGCCAGCTGATGCTTGATGTTATCACGTTCTAAAGCTCCACCCGACACGTTTCCCCGTAGAAGGCATCAACTGGGAAAGGAGGCTTGTCTGGGCGTCAAACAGCACGCTTTTTAAGTACATCTGAGCAGGAGATGCCCCGGAAACACCGATGTATACACGAAAACATCGTGTCACTGCTGCAAAGGAACCCACATGCACTAAAAGCTCTAAAAACTTTAGCCAATGAACGAACTATATAATATGCAACATTCTAATTTACAAATACTGCATCCAACAGTCACCAGTTCCTATTCAAAAATAATACAAGGATATTTTTATAACATCATATACATAATCATTCATATGGGAAAATAATTATCACATAAACATTTCTTAAATAACTGAACACCTTTAAAGGCATAAAAAAATGTAAATGAAAATAAAAGATAATAAAAGAAATTGGAAAAATGAGCCACAAATAAATTGATAGCTCAAATACTCCATTTTCTCTATCCATTTTATCCTCTCCTACCATTCCCGCAGGTAGTAATGAACCACCCACCCCAATGACACCCCAAAAAGGAGAAAAAAAAAACATATCGGTACACTGTTTTGGCAGTGTGTGGCAAACATTCACTTACTTTCACTTTTTTGGTTTGGACATTTTTTCACAGCAGTCTTTTGGACTATATAATATAGGAAATGTTTTACTGTATGATATTTAGTGTTTAACCCCTAAAAATGTAATGGTTGGTACACTTTTTTTCATCGATTGTATTAATAATTTTGGGTTGCGCATTATTCACTTTTTTACACATTTTTACAAACCGGATATTCTGGTTTTGCTTGATGCTGCACCTTTTTCCCTCATTGTTGCATTTTTTTATGTTTATTTTTTTAATGCACATATTTAAGGTTTAGCGCAGATATTCTCCCTTTTTATTTCTGATAGTTTAGAGGCAAGTAATCATAATCTATAATAATAACGTTCTACTAACTACAGTCTCAATTGTTAATCTCCAAAGTGAGCTGTAACACAGACTGTAAAACCTAAACATCTCAATATGTCCTATGTCATAGTATCAACTCAGTTAAACGGGACCCAGAATACACCCCCAGTGCCGAGGGATGTGCGCCCCCCAAAAGCGCGGAAGAACGCAGTCCGGGCCCCCAATACCAAAATCCAAAAAAGAGGAGAAAAGACAAAAAAAGGGGGGGGCAAAAAGAACAAGAGAAGAAAGGAGGAAAAGAGAAAAGAAGGGGGAATGGAAAGGGACTCTGCGCCACAGTCCGAGGATCATTAGTCAAATATCCGATCCATGGATCCCATACCTTTTCAAATATCTTTAATCTATCCTGTAGGATCGCTGTCAACCGTTCATTTAACATGAGCCAAGAAAGTTTGTTTGAGTTGGTCAAATGGTATAGCCGCCAACTTACATTCCCTGGATATTATATTTTTAGGGGAAACAAATATAAATCTTGCAACCCAGTAATGCGTGTTTTGTTGCGAGATCACTTTTGTGTGACAAGGTGTGCAGGTAATGATGAGGAATTAAATATAGGAAAAAACACGCTACCTAAAAACAGTGAAAAAAGCAGCAAACTCAAGGCGAAATACACACCACAATAACAAAAAACATAAAAAAGGAGCTGCACTAATAAAATTATACATATAGGTGAATGTTATAAACATATTGAAATGCGTGTGAACTCAAAATATAATGTGCATAACTAGTCCATTAACACAAATGCATGTAGCTTGATAGTTGAATTGGTGAACAATCCTAAAAACACCACAACAGACGTGTGCACCTCCACCACACAGAGTGCGTGCTTACCAGAAGGCAAGCTAATCGTGCTTGCGGCTATCAACCCAGCCAAGGCCTTTATCCTGAGGATATTGGGATACCAGCTCACAGGAGAGTTCTTGAGTGATGGGACAGGATATACACCAGGAACCAATACAACTCGATGTTTCTAACGTTTATAGGCTTAAACCAGATGAGTATACCCAGAAATTATAGAAGCTCACTATAGTGTAAATCTGACAAACATTACATTTATTCTATATAAAAGTTGCACTTACATAAGAAGCATAGGGGAAAGCATTATTTAAAAAAGCTGCCCGGCTTACAAACACCCGTCCTCTCGGGACCGCTACGCAATGACGTCAGCATGCCACTCCTCCCGATGTACGTTTTGTCACAAGCTGGCGTCGCCCAGGTGCCTGGCACTTCAATTTATTTCAGTCAGCTTCAATTTGTCACTGTATTTAAAGGATAAGTTCACCTCTGGAAAAAATAATAAATGCATTTTTTTGCATTCAGGTCTGTATGCTTGTAGATTGTACAGGCAGACAATTTCACACTAACAGGAAGAATCAATGGACTACCACAGCACTCAACAGCGCCATGGTAGTTCATTGAGAACTACAAGCTGACAGCCTCAAAGGCAGTAGTTGTAGTCCATTTATTCACAGAACTCTGTGAATGAATGACGCAGTCATGTGGCGGAGCCTTGCATGGCTGCACTGGTACGGGGAACTTCTCCCCGTACTGCTGTCACACAGAGGGCTTGGATCGAGGAGACACTGCAGAAGCGGGAACATGTTACGTTTCACCCCGGGTGGAACATGTAACACATTCCCAAAGTTAAACTTATTCTTTAAATCTGCTAGTACTTCTAACACTCCCCTCCCCTCAGACTGACAATTCTGCTGTCCAAATCTGTTCCAAGTGCTCCTTCATCCTGAGTGGTGTCTGTATAATACAGGAGGTGTGTTAATTACCAGGTCACTAGAGAAAAACAGACAGAAAAAGCCTAAAAAAGAAAACTAATACTGCCACTACATCTAATGATTGATAAGCTGCAATATATACATTTTTTTGTTTTGGGTATATTACAGCTTTAAAGTGGTTGTTACCACAAAAAATGTATTTCACTGGCAGCCCCTATTATAACTAGGCATAACACACAGGGTAAATGTTTTATTAAAGCAAAGCTTGTAATTCCTGGTCTCCTACTCCGATCCAGGGCTACTGCGGGAGGGGCCGAGATCTCCCTTTAATGTCAGCCGGGACGGTCACATGGCCGCACAGCTACTCCCGCTGTAGCCCTGGATCGGAGTAGGAGACTGGCTGGGTGTCATGTGACCAGTCTGAAGATAGCTGTAAAAAGGTATTTACAAGCTTTGTTTTATTAAAACATTTACCCTGTGTGTTATGCCTCAGTTATAATAGAGGGGCTGGCAGTGACAATTTGTAATCTTTTATTTTTTAATAATAGCGGCAGGAGAGGGCAGAGACAAAGACACAGACACACAGAGCAGACAGGCAGGGAGGGAGGGGGTCAGAGGAGAGCTGTGGATGACAGAGGCACGCAAGCTGACCACGGTAGTCAGGGCTCAGCAGCCATGATTATTGTGGGGGGGGGGGGCAGATTGGACAGCGCAAGCATGTGCTGTTTAATCTGCTTTAAGGGAACAGGATCTCTTTTTTTTTTTATTATTTATTTTTTTAGGGTTACAAACACTTTAACTTTTACCAGGTGGATGTTCAGACCTCAGGTGCCAGTTTTGGGCGTAGCATGCTGTAAGCTGAGTCTGTCAAGCCTTTTTTTAAATTAATTTACTGACAACAACTTACAAAGCCATCCACAATTTAACCCCCAGCTACATCACTAGCCCAGTTTCAAAATACCAACCTATATGTTCTCTTCGTTCCTCTCAAGACCTCCTGCTCTCTCTAGCTCCCTCGTCTCCTCCTCTTTTGCTTGCCTCCAGGACTCTTCCAGAGCCTCTCCAATCCTATTGAATTCCTTACCCCAACCTGTCCAATTATCTCCTACTCTATTAGCTTTTGGACGATCCCTGAAAACCCTCCTCTTTAGAGAAGCCTATCCTACCCACACCTAACAACTGCATTTTAATTTTCTCCATCAGTTCATCCCCCACAGTTATTACCTTTTGTTTCACTTGACCCTCCCTTCTAGGTTGTAAGCTCTAACGAGCAAGGCCCTCTGATTCCCCCTGTATTGAATTGTATTGTATTGTAACTGTACTGTCTGCCCTCATGTTGTAAAGCGCTACGCAAACTGTTGGCGCCATATAAATCCTGTATAATAATAATAATAATGATGTTAGGTGGTTAACTGTTGGTATTTGTTTGCTGTGTTGCTGAACCCTCAGTTGGACTGCTTTTGGATGTCTCATGGTTAAAGACCAGTAAAATACTTTTCTAGGAATAAAGTACAGGACATGGGTCCCTCCCCTCCGTTCGTTATAATCTCACTATTGCTTTCTACAACACTGAAGCTAGATGAGAGTGGGATGGGTTACATAGGAGATGTCCCCTCAGCTTCCTTTTTTTTTTTTTGCCAGTGTCCAGTCAACTGAGGGTAGCTGCGTATAACCCATGTTTAATGGCTAAAAATCTTGTTTCTTTTTCATACACCTTGGGACACAGAGTTAGGCTAATTTTCATTACCTACTGGGTTATACGCCATCTCTAGGTGAATGGACACTGGTAGACAAAGTCTTAGACAGGAAGTGATCCCCTATATAACCCCTCCCACACAGGAAGCCCTTCAGTTTTTTACCAGTGTCTGCAAGGTGGATGGCACGGTTGTTTGAGCTCTCTGAGCTCCAGGTCTCTAGTCCCACAAACGGTTCTTAAATGAATCAAGGGATGGACCAGTCGGATCCATTTGACACAGGCTCTATATGCTTAGATAAATGGTACCTGAGCCTCGCAAAGAAGACACAAGATCATGCAAGGTTTTGCCTGTAATGCGACCTCCGGGCACTGGACCCTGCAAAGGGGAATCCTGGACACCACGGCGCTAAGGCATTCCTGCAGGGTGCTGTACAGTTCCAAGGGGAAGGACCCTAAACATGAAAAGGGTACCCAGTCCTTGAAGGTCCTCAAGTGACAGAAACCCGCCGTGATAGGAGAAGATTGGGCTCTTAGTTTCTAAAACCCCCTTATTTACTTATTGTGGGGTGTCCCAATGATTGTAACAATCAGTCAAGCTAGCTAGAGGCTGGACACCTGTGTGCAGTGACCATATGGGGGAGTTTTGGGCTAGCTGTGGGTGTTTGCAAAGTGTAGCTTTTTGCTTGTGTCTGGCTGTTTTTTTTTACCTTGAATGGATGGTTGCACACAAGGTGGCGCCATTACGCACCTTTGTTCGGGCGCACGTCCGTTCGCCAAAATGCTCAGCAGTTTGGCGGCCATGGCGCACGCAGCTTCGCTCGGAGCCGTGCATGCGCCGTAGGCTAATCTGGGCGCACAAAGATTTGCCTCATATGCGAATACACCCGCGTCCGTTTGCCGAGACCGTACGCATGCGCAGACCGTTCCAGCACACAGCCACCTTATTTAAGCTGTGTATGCCAAGCATGCAGTGCTTCCAGAAGGCAGCTGTGGGACACAATGCAGGCTCCGAACCAGGCATTTTCAGCAGTTCATTTCTCCTTACCCGGGTCACGTGAGTCACCAGGTGTTGCTTGGCAGGCTAAAAGCTTAGCAGGATTTTTGTGTTGTTATGTTCCGCATTTAGGTTCAAAGAAAGGCTGCTGCCTCCCCTAAGGTTCTTTTATTAAAGCTCCAATATGAAAAAAAAAAGGTGTATGTATATGGGGTAAATGGTGCTGCTTGTCACCCGAAAAGTAATTCTCTCCAATAGCTCACTCCTCCAGGTGGATGTACAGTAGGTAAGTATTCTGTTACTGTAGGTAGAATATCCCGTCACCTGAAGAGCGACTCCACACAGTGAGTCACTCTTCCCCGGTGAAAATGCAAATGGGTAACTTGTTCCTATTCCCGTGGTAACCCCCTGGGTCACTTTAAGGGTGTATATTTAGCCCATCGTCTATATTGGGTAATTTACTAGTGGAACTATATTCTTTGTGCTATTGGAAATTTTATATCCAACACCTACTTCTAAAATGTTTGTGCAAAAGGTGATATCAGTCTCATTAATTCATCTAATATAGAAAATATTCATTCATAACGATGCATACTTGTGCAAATACATATATAGCAAATTAATTGAAGTATTAAAGAAAAATATCTAAAGCAAAGTCCATTAAAAAAGGTATAACAGAAAATACAAAGATACAAATAAAAATTAATAAAGTAATTGTTGAAATAAATAAAAAGTCCAGTCTTTCAAAAAATCGCAACTTAAAAAAGTGACTTGTGCTTTTCCAAAGTGACTCGTGCCTGGATTTATCCACCAATGTGCAAAATAATCAGTGACTTCCGTGCTCCCCTTCAGTTCCCCACTCACCAGATTCTAGCACCCCCGCAGGGGTAAGACGTGTATACTGAGTATACTGGCTGTATCCAGAACATGCACGTCCACCTTTAGCTCAACGGACACTGGGGTGTTTTAATCCCTCGGCCCCCTCTTGGGGAGGATCTCTCTCACTGTAGTGCTCACTTCTTGCCTGGCAGAGACACAGGATATCCTCTGGTTGTGTATCAGCCTTAGGGCTTGATGAACCCTATTAAAGGGTCTCCCTTCTGAGGTGTGTTAATACTACACCCAGCTACTCCCTTTCTGTGGCTTGTAAATGTCTTCAAAAAAGAAGAGCGGGACTAACACTACAGGGAAAGGCACACCTATATCGTCAGTAGCTCCTGATGAACCTAGTTGTATCCCTAGTGTTATATCCTCTAAAAGACCAGCCGGGTTAGAGTACAGGATTGCTGGCATGATTGCCTCCATCCCGCAGGGTGCCCAGAAGCCTGACAGATCCCCCTCCCCTGAGCCTCCTAGTTTGGAGCAGGAATGGGTTGAGGATGGGGAAGAGCTAAAAGCTCAAGATTCTGTACAGGGCCTGGTGGATGAGTCTGCTTCTGAGCAATCCTGACAAGAAGATATCCAGTTGGTGTCTACCTCTCAGTCGCAGAGGCTTTTGATCCAGACTCTTACCGAGATGGTTCATTCTGCCTTAAAGTTGCCTCTAACAGAGGTTACTGAGCCCCCCTGGTCCTCTTTGGGGTCCCTGAGGCCTCTTAAGGCCACACAGGCTTTCCCCTTACACCCACTGTCAGAACAGGTGGTGTTTGCTGATTGGGAACATCCTGACAGGATTTTTGTTCCTCTTAAGAGGTTTTCCCTTTTATATCCCATGGATTAAAAGTTCATTAAGAAGTGGAGCATGCCAGCCGTAGATGCAGCAGTATCTTCCTTAAACAAAAACTTAACTTGTCCGGTGGATAACTCACAGGGCTTGAAAGACCCTGTTGACAAGAAACTGGAGTCAGTATCAAAGGTTCCCTTTTCTTTTGTCAGTTCAGCTATTCAGCAGGCTGTTGCAGCAATTGGTATCTGCCAGTCCGTAAAGGATCAGGTCAGACCGCCTGATGGGCGTAACCAGGAGGATGATCTTTCTTGAAAATAAGACAGATATTCCTCTAGTGCTGTGTTTTGCTGTTGATGCTTTAAAGGATTCAATACAGCAGGTTTTTCGTTTAGCTCTCTTATCTGTACAGTACATACGTGCAGTTTTTTGTGGCTTAAGAACTGGTCAGCCGAGCTTTCTTGTAAGAAGATATTGGCAGGTTTCCCCTTTCATGGGGAATGTTTGGTGATGATTTGGACAAATATATCCAAAAGATTTCCAGAGGGAAGAGCTCTCTACTTCCTGTAAAGAGAAGCACCATGCTTAAAACCTCAGGGATTGCTTCCCCAGGTCTCTCAGTGCCAAGGCAGTTCCGCCACCAACAGGGCGCTAGATCCAGGGGCAAGCTGCAAAGGCCAGGGCCAGAAAAAGCCCTGGGTCCAAAGCTCTTCTAAACCCGGCACCAAGCCCTCCTTTTGAGGGAACACCCCCACTCTATTGGGTGGGGGGAGGGTTGCTGCACTTTGCGGATATTTGGAGAACAGTGATTCAGGATGAGTGGGTCACCTCGACTATATCCCGCGGTTACAAGCTGTAGTTACGGGGGGGTTCCCCCTCAGAGGTTTATAAGATCCAGCGTTCCCTCAGATCCTCCAAAAAGAAACCTCCTGCTTCAGGCACTACATCATTTAGTGCATCAAGGAGTGATATAGCGTCATCAGAGGTTCCTGCGATTTGCAGTAGAGGAACGTCATTTTCAGTTTGTGGCTCTACCCTTTGGGCTTGCCACAGCTCCCCCGGGTGTTCACAAAGGTCCTAGCACCAGTACTGGGTCTTTTAAGGGCCCAAGGGATCTTGGTGCTCAGGTATCTGGACGACTTCCTGCTCAGAGATCACTCACTACAGGCTCTAGAACAGAGCATAACCTGCACAGTGCGGTATTTGGAAAGCTTAGGCTGGGTCATAAATACCAAAAAGTCAGCCTTGAGACCAGTTTAAAGTCTAAAGTATTTAGGTCTTATCCTAGATAGGGTCCAAGCAAGGGTATTTTTGCCACCTGTAAGGATCTGTGCCCTGAAAGATCGGGTGCGTCAGATAAAAGGCACCAGACAACCCTCCATTCGGCTTTGTATGAGTCTTCTAGGATGGATGGTGTCCTCCTTCAAGACAGTGCCCTATGCCCAGTTCCACTTCAGGCCTATACAACAAGACATCTTGTTGGCTTGGAACAGGAGAGGAGAAGCCCTGGATTATCCAATGTTCTTATCTCCTTGGGCACGCTTAAGCCTAAACTGGTGGTTGCAGGATCAGAATCTGCGAAAGGGAAGATCCTTCCTCCCGGTAACTTGAAGAGTACTGACCACAGATGCCAGTCTGTCACACTGTGGAGCGACCCTAGAGGGGCTCACAGCTCAGGCGAAATGGTCAAGGACAGAACGGATCCTGACCATCAACGTCCTGGAGTTACAGGCAGTACGTCTGGCCTTACAGTCCTGGACGGTGGAGCTTCAGGACTGCCCTATCAGGGTTCAGTCCGACAATGCCACTGCAGTGGCCTATATAAACCACCAAGGCGGTACAAGAAGTCGTTAAGCTCTGAAGGAGGTGAACCACATACTAGCCTGGGCAGAGGGACATGTGCCGATTCTATCGGCAGTCCATAACCCGGGTGTAGAGAACTGGAAGGCAGATTGTCTCAGCGGCCAGCAGATCTGCCCGGTGGAATGGTCCCTACACCCAGGGGGTGTGCCAGGAAACTTGCCAGAGTTAGGAATGGCCAGAGGTCGACCTATTGGCATCCAGGTTCAACATCAAGCTATAGCAGGTTGTGTCCCGAACAAGGTATACTCTGGCAATCGGAGCAGATGCTCTGGTAGTTTCATGGAGCCAGTAATCCCTGGTTTATGCTTTCCCCCAATAGGGTTCCAGTCATTCTGGTGGCACCAGCCTGGCCCAGAAGGCCCTGGTTCTCGGAGATTGTGAGATTGGCAAAAAACGGGCCTTTGGACGCTTCCACGCTGCCCCGATCTACTGTCTACGGCCCTATATTCCACCCCAATTTACAGTCTCTAAATTTGACGGCATGGCTATTAAGGACTGTGGCATCTCGGGACCAGTGGTGTCTACCCTAGTGAATGCTAGAAAAGCTGTCACTAGGAAGATCTATCATACGGTCTGGAAGACTTATATTACTTGGTGTGAAGCCAAAAAATTGCATCCTCGGAAATACGTGATTGGGAGAATTCTCTTTTCTACAGTCAGCTATGGAAATCAGATTGTACTCAAAGCCAATCAGAGGTCAGATTTCAGCAATTTTAGTATTCTTCCAAAGGCCTTTAGCCTCCCATTTGCTGGCCCAAACCTTTATGCAGGGGGCAACTCGTTTGTTTCCTCCGCATTAGGTCACCTGTGTGTCCTTGGGACTTGAATTTGTTGCTGTGCTACAGAAACAACCATTTGAGCCTATCAAGAAAATTCCATTAGACTTGCTGTCACGCAAGCAAGCCTTCCTGATGGCCATCACCTCGGCTAGAAGGGCCCTTTCATGCAGGGAAACATACTTGATCCTTCACCACGACAGGGTCGTGTTAAGACCTGTTCCATCCTTTTTGCCAAAAGTGGTATCAGCCTATCATTTTAAATCAGGACATTATTTTGCCTTCTTTTTTCTCTCAGCCTCGTTCGGCGGAAGAGAGACGACTGCATTCCTTGGATGTTGTCCGGGCAGTCAAGGTTTATTTGTCTAGATCTGCGGAGATCTGAGGATCAGACTCCTTTTTTTGTTTTACCAAAAGGACCCAAGAAGCGGCAGGCAGCTTCCATTGCCAATTGGGTCCGTCAATTGGTCATTCAGGCCTACGGTCTAATTTTACAGGTAAGTATGATGAAAAAATCCTATTATCCTGTACTGTACTCCGAAAAACTGACTATTGATAAGTAAAAAATCCTGTTTTTACCTTGCTGGGTAGGATGCATTGAAAAAGTGAAGCATGTTCCTTTATCATCTTCATACACTATGGCACAAATTTAAAGATAGTTTCATATTGGCTATGTTGGTAATAGTGGAGGGCATATGGATGTTTGGGATTTGGACAGTGTAAACATACATCAGGGAAAATGTTACAAAGGAATACCCCTTCCTGGCTTTGATGGATATTTCAGGTTTGAAACAAATGTGCAGGCTGCTGTCTCTGGTAATGCTGTAGGTGAGGGAAATGAGGGGAAATGATTATTGTAGTATGTGAATATAGTGAGGGAAGGAATTCAGGATGATTGATGCTGAGCAGGCTTTTATTGATTTAGGGTCGAGCAGGAACTCGGTTATCTAATACATTGTATAAACAGCACACCCTTGTTGCCATGTAATTAATTTTTTATAGAATAAGTAGCTGAAAGAAAATGCTTTAATATGTATTGCAGTATTGCTTCCCCTGTCATGAGATAAGAGCTACGCTTGGGTCATGCGAAACCAAAGAAACATGCAAAAAAGGCCAACTGTTGGAAATGTTCTGCCTTGAAGTGATAGTAAACACACTGTTTCATTTACATTGTCTCTTCTCTTTCTGATGATGGCATTGTAATTATTTTAACTACTTAAGCCCCGGAAGGATTTGCCCCCTTAATGACCAGGCCATTTTTTGCAATACGGCACTGCGTCGCTTTAACTGACAATTGCGCGGTCGTGCGATGCTGTACCCAAACAAAATTAATGTCCTTTTTTTCCCCACAAATAGAGCTTTCTTTTGGCGGTATTTGATCACCTCTGTGGTTGTTTTTTTTTTGCGCTATAAACAAAAAAATAGCATTTTTGACTTACCGTAAAATTTGTTTCACTGAGTTCATTGACAGACACAGCCTTCTTTATTCAGAACCATATGGTTATATCGCCCCCTACAGGAGTAGGACACTAGGCAGAAAAAAGACTTGGCTACGCTCATGGGCAGTCCTAGGTGATATACACCCCCCTCTCTGCTATAGGCCTTCAGTTATGTAACGAGCAGTTACATAAGTAGAAGTATTAACAACTTCATAGAGGGGCGGGTGCTGTGTCTGTCAATGAACTCAAAGAAACTGATTTTATGGTAAGTCAAAAATCCTATTTTCTCATTCGTTCATTGACAGACACAGCCTTCTT
Source organism: Aquarana catesbeiana (assembly GCF_042186555.1). Classification (NCBI taxonomy): domain Eukaryota; kingdom Metazoa; phylum Chordata; class Amphibia; order Anura; family Ranidae; genus Aquarana; species Aquarana catesbeiana. The sequence continues at coordinate 105,686,745 of NC_133336.1, read as the reverse complement.
TATTCAGAACCATAGGAATGTCCCAGAGCAGTGCCAAACATGAGGGGTGGGGCAGCCAACAAAAAAACAGGCCAACCAGACAACCTGGAGCTCAGCGAGAACAACTGGAGCTCAATCTGAACAGCAAAAGAAACCCTCTAGACCGCAGCCTGCAGAGCCTTGCGGCCAAAAGAAGCATCCGCAGATACCAGCACATCCACCTTGTAAAATTTTGTGAAAGTATGCACCGATGACCAGGTGGCCGCCTTGCAGAATTGCATCACTGACGCCTGATGACGGAAGGCCCAGGAGGCACTCAGAGGAGAATGCGCCTTCACCGGGAAGGGAGGAACCCGACCCTTGATAGAATAGGCCTGAGTCACCGTCTGTCTGATCCATCTAGAAATGGTCGCCAAGGAAGCAGATAACCCCTTCTTTGGTCCATCTGTGATCACAAACAGGGAGTCTGACTTCCGAAAGGACTCGGTGGCCGCCAAATACACCCTGATCGCCCGTACCACATCTAAGATGTGCAAGGTAAATTCCCTCGGATGTTGCGGCCTGGGGCACAGAGAAGGCAACACAATGTCTTTATTTAAATGGAAATCAGCGACAACCTTTGGAAGGAATGAAGGATAAGGACTAAGCACTACCTTGTCCTTATGAATCACCAGGTAGGGCGTGCGACAGGATAGCGCTGCCAACTCCGACACCCTGCGAGCAGAATTAATGGCCACCAAGAAGGCCACCTTCTGTGATAGCGTGAGCATGGGGAATTTCTCAAATATTTTCAAACGGAGGCTTCTGTAGAACCCAAAGTACAAGATTCAAGTCCCACGATGGCAAGGGAGATCGCACCGGTGGAACCCCTGAATGAAGGTACGCACCAGGGAATGCGAAGCCACGGAGCGTCGCCAAGGCCGACACGTGGCCATTGACAGTACTCAAGGCCAAATTCTTTTAAAAGCCCCTCTGAAGAAAAGTCAAAATCCGAGTCACCGAAAAGGAACTTGGGTGAAACCCCACTGACTCACACCATCAAATGTACGATTTCCACGTCCGATAATATACCTTCCTGGAAGTAGACTTTCTAGCTTTCAGCAGCGTTGGAATCACTGACGCAAATAAGCCCCTATCCTTCAACACCTGTCTTTCAATAGCCAGGCCGTTAAAGCCAACGACGGTAAAGCAGGGTGGAAGATTGGCCCTTGGGATAGCAGATCCTCCCTGACAGGCAGCCACCAGGTCTTCGTACCAGGGCTGACGAGGCTAATCTGGGGCCACTAGAATGGCCAGAATTCCTTCGGACTTGATCCTGTGCAACAGCCGCGGCCGAAGCTTGAGAGGAGGAAAGGCTTAGATCAGACGATACTAGCCCCACAGAGCGACCAGAGCATCTGAGGCGTCCGCCAGAGGGTCCCGAGACCTGGCCACAAACCTCTGCACCTTTCTGTTGATTCGGGATGCCATTAGATCTACCTCTGGAGATCCCCAGCATAGACAGATCTGTTGAAATACCTCCTGAGGGAGGGACCACTCCCCTTGGTCCAATACTTGAAGACTGAGGTAATCTGCCTGCCAGTTGTCCACCCCCGGAATGTGAACGACGGAGATGGCTGGGACAAAACGCTCTGCCCACCGTAGAATGCCAGCTACTTCCAGGCTGGCTAACACACTCCTTGTTCCTCCCTGGTGGTTGACATAGGCCACCGCCGTGGCATTGTCTGACTGGATCCATATCGGGAGCCCCTGAAGTCAATCCGTCCAGTGATCCAGACAGAGTCTGATTGCCCGGAGTTCCAAGATGTAACATCTATAATAGGTAGCCTGGATTCCTCCAGCGTCCAATGACTGAGCTCAGGCCCAGGACTCCTCTCCACCCGGACAGACTGGCATCGGTGGTCCAGTACAGTGGGAGAAAGGATTTTCCCTACCGAAGAGCTGGGGAACTAAGCCACCAGATCAGGGACCCTTTGGTTCCTTGAGTCAGCTGAATCTGGTCTAGAGACTCTGAACATTTGTCCCATTTTAACAAGATCTCCCTTTGCAGGGGTCTCTTATGGAACTGAGCGAACGGGACCGCCTCGAACGTAGACACCATCAGGCCCAGTACCCGCATGCAAATCCGCAGGGACTCCCACCTGCTGGACAGCAGCAAGCGGCTGCCACCTGTAATTTCTGGAGTTTGTCCTGCGGATGGACCACTCTGGCCTGAGCAGAATCCAGAGTCAGACCTAGATACACCAATTTCCAAACTGGAATCAATGCAGACTTTTGGTAATTTATTAGCCACCCAGAATCTGCCAGAGTCTGAACAGTGATCTCCACGTCGCCCCTCAGGGCCGCTGGGAACTCTGCTCACAGCAGAAGGTCGTCCAGGTAGCCTAGAACAGCAATTCCCCACTGGCACAGCAATGCCAGAACCGGGGCCAACACTTTGGTGAAGACCCGAGGAGCGGAGGCGAGACCAAAGGGTAAAGGCGCAAATTGATAATGCTTCTCTCCTACAGCAAAGCAGAGGAACCACTGGTGCTGTGCACAAATCGGAATGTGCAGGTAGGCATCCTTGATGTCGATGGAGGCAAGAAAGTCCCCCTGATGAAGAGATGCCACCATGGAGCGAATAGACTACATTCTGAACTTCTGCACCCGCACATAGCGGTTCAGGTCCTTGAGGTCCAGAATCGGACGTACTGTACCCTCTTTTTTGGGGATCATAAATGGGTTTAAATAAAAGCCCTGGAAACGTTCCGACACCGGAAACTGGGACAGTCACCCCTTGGAGCAACAGGCCTTGCACCGCGCCCCGGAGGGCTAACAAGCGGTCCGGAGACAGATGCAGATTGGGCGGAAAAAATCTGCTTGGGGGACTTGATCTTGTAACCAGACAGAATCACTTTGTGGACCCACTTGTCGTTTATCAGAGAGGTCCACGGGCCCGGAAACCAGCAAAGACTTCCCCCCACCCAGACTGCGGGTGAGGGCTCCTCTTCATCCTGAAGGAGCCTTATCTGGGGGTCTGGAGAAGCCCGCTCTCAGTTTGCCCAACCAGGGCCGCTTTGAACCTCCTGCGGGGGGCTTGAAAGACTTCCAGCCTTTGTCAGTGGACCCTCTGTGTGCCGAGAAGGAAGGGCCACCCTTGCGACTTGGCTTCTTCCCCTTCTTTGACTGTGGAAAAAAGTACTCTTCCCCCTGTGACACTCTTAATGATATCATCCAGAGTGGCCCCAAACAAACGATCGCTTTGAAAGGGCAGATCAGCTAGGGCCTTTTTAGAGGCCTGGTCCGCAGCCCTACACTTCAGCCACAATACCCATCGAAGCACTACGACTGAAACAGATAGCTTAGAAAGCAAGGGAGCTGCGTCCAAAGAGGCATCGCAGACAAACTGCAGCCCGTGGACCAGTTGATCTGCTAATTCCGTGAAGGCAGGAGGAAACTGGTCACCTTCCAGGTCACGGCGCAACAGCTTCGCCCATTCTGTCAGCGTTTGCGACATCAGAGCAATAGCTAAAACCGGCCGAAGCGCCGAACCCGCAATAGAGAACATAGTGCGACTCAGAGACAGTTGTCCATTTTTTGAGCAGGCTCTCCTCAAAGGGATAACGCACAGCGAAACACTTTGGGATCACAAAGGGGCGTTTTGGACGCTCCCATTCTTTATAGACAAACTTGTCAAAAAAGAAGGGATAAGGGAACACTTTTGCTGCGCGAGGCAGCTTGTGGGTGCCAAAGGGGACCGGCACCTCCACCTCAGCCATGGCTGCATCCTCCATTTTTGAAGTTTCCCGCACAGAAGCAATCAGTGCGTTCACCAGCAGTTTCTCGCGCGCAGCCACTTGGGCAAGGGAATCATTCTCACTGTCCGAAAGATCTAGGAGCGCGGCCGCAGAACCCGCAGGGTGGGCCCTATCCACGATAACCGAATCAGATTCATGATCTGACAAGACAGATGAAGCAGGGGAAGGCGGGGGACACTTCTTGCTCGTCCGCCGCCCAAGAGCCACCTCCACTCGGGACACAGAGGACTCCAGGGCCTCCGTCAGTGCGTCAACGGATGACTGGGACCCAGAGGGACCTGCAGCCTCTGACAGGGGGTCAGGTGGGGAAACATGCTCTTGAGACTCCATGGGAGGGAAAAAAGAGAGCCCCACACCAAGAGTGACCACTACAATGGGACACCCCTCACACCAGTAGTAATACCTGACCACCAGGACACCCCACCTGCAGCAGATAGAGGAGGGATCCCCCAGACTCACCACCCCACCAGCGTAGCGCTTGCTGCCTAAGATGTAGACCTGCACACACGTGGCGTCCAAGGGAGAAGAAAACACAAGAGTCAGCACCGGGTTAAAGGGAGGAGCTTCCATCTGCCAAAAACGCTGTCCTACACAGTAATGGCGGCCGTTGTGTGAGCCAAAATCCACCATATCATGGCTGCTGAGCTACACAAACATGGCTGCCAGCCATAGGAAAGTAATCAGGCACTAGGGAAAAGCAAAATGGCCACCGGCCGTGCTACACAAGACTACCACAGATGCAGGCGAACCCTGTAGCCTCCCAGGATGAGAGAGAGAGAGAGGATCCGGGCACCAGGCCCAGTGCCCCCCCCCCAGTAAGCACAGCACCTAGATGGCGCGCACACCCAGCCCACCAGTACTCAACCCTGTCCCCCAGGACCCACTACAGGCACACTACCCAATATGGAGGGGGAGGGGGAAGGGGGGGTTACCAAGGGACCTCCCAAGGCCAGGAAAAGAGGGTGCAGGGACAGAGGGGACCCGCAGGACTGACAGACCCGGGAAGGGGGCCGTGTCCGCCACAAAAAATTCCCTAAGGGGAGAGGGGGACATTTACTCACCATACCAGGACCAAGTGGGCACCACTCCAGACAGATCCTCCTCAACACTGAAGTGGGGGGGCTTTCGGCCATGAGGGACGATGTGACTTGAGCCGAGACCCGGTTGTATGCGAACTCGTGAGACGTTTAACTCGCAGGGCCAGCCCCCGTCCAGTGGAGCTATGTCGTGGCCGACCTAGCTTGTAGCTGCAGTCTGCGCGCGCTCGCTGGCCAGACTGGGGTGACCACTAAATCGAATGTCCAGCCTGTCACCCAGCCTGGCAGTTTATTGTAGATCACACTGGAAAAATCCAGGAAAAACAACAAACAAAAAAAAAAAATGTTAGGACTAGAGATCCCAGCAGGGAACTATGCTTCTGACTAGGCAGAAAAAAAACTGAAGGCCTATAGCAGAAAGGAGGGTGTATATCACCTAGGACTGCCAATGGGCGTAGCCAAGTCTTTTTTCTGTTTAGTGTCCTACTCCTGTAGGGGGGCGAAATAACCCTACGGTTCTGAATAAAAAAAAGCTGTGTCTGTCAATGAACGAATGAGAAATAGCGACAATTTTGAAAAAAAAGCTATATTTTTTACTTTTTGCTGTAATAAATATCCCCCCCCAAAAAATTGCAATAAGCGTATATTGATTGCTTTGCGCAAAAGTTATAGCGTCTACAAAATAGGGGATATATTTATGGCATTTTTATTATTATTTTTTTCTTACTAGTAATGACGGTGATCTGAGATTTTTAGCGTGACTGCGACATTGCGGCAGACAGACGGACACTTTTGACACTTTTTTGGGACCAGTGACATTTATAGAGCGATCAGAGCTAAAAATACCCACTGATTACTGAATAAATGTTATTGGCAGGGAATGGGTTAACAACAGGGGGCGATCAAGGGGTTAAATGTGTGTCCTAGGGAGTGGTTCTACATGTGGGGGATGGGTCTGCCTGGAGGAGGAGACCGATCCCTATTCCTACTTAGTATGAACAGCAGATCTGTCTCCTCTCTCCTGAGAGAACGGATATCTGTCTGTTTACGTTGACAGATCTCCGCTGTGTCTCTCTCAGGAGACATCGCAGCCGCTGGGTACACGCATCGGCTCCGTCATTGCGCTGCGGGCCCCCCTAGTGGTCTTAAAGCGGCCGACGTACAGTTACAGCGATTTGCCCAGGGGGAACCAACCTGCCGCAGTATAACTGTGGCAGCTGGTCCTCAAGTGGTTAATAAAAGAAAAAAAAATCTTAGTACCTTTTTTCTAATCGATATACAACTGTCACATGACCCAGATCTTCCGCAGCCTGTCTGCATGGAAACAGAGGCAGGAGGAGCTTCTAGTCCCCTGCTGCTGGTCACATGTTCAGAATGAAGCGTGTAATACATCATTTATTGATAGTTTTTTTATGATATGGGCTTAGTTTCTATAAAAGCAACACTTCTTTCTAATCATATTGCCAGGCATTACTTTTTTGAGTTATTCTTTTTACTTGCATCTGGTTTCACACTTGCTACATTGGATCCAATGCATTATAGAAAAGTATACAGTTTTTTTTAGATTAACTTGCAAAAATTTACCAATTTGTTAAACAGCAGAAACATAGAGAGTATAAAGTTTCGCACATAGGGCTCAGATAATAGGGTTTAGAAGTTAGTTATATGTTAGAAACTAGGCTAAAGCCAAGTTGTTAGACAAATAAATGTCAGATCAATTGCTTCCCAGCTTTGCCCAGAGCAAAGCCATTTACATCAGACCAGAAAAAGAAGCAAATGTCTATACAAGACTGACCTTGCTTAGAGTAGGGGTAGGCATACTCAGCACTCCAGCTGTTGTGGAACTCAAGTCCTATGAGGCATTTCAACACTGACACCCACAGGCATGACTCCCAGAAACAGAGGCATGATGGGATTTGTAGTTTCACTACTGCTGAGGAGCAAAGGTTGCCTATCTCTGCTTTAGAGCTTATGGACACCGGGTCTGTGACGGACGTGGTGTCAGACCACTGCCCTCTTCACCAACTTGTGGCAAATAGCTAGTCAAACTCACACCATGCTTTGTTGGATAAGCAACAATGACACGCTTAGCCTCACCCTGCATAAAGCTTCTCCAGCTCGCGGGACCACAATCTATGTGCCAACAGACTGAGAATGATTGTTTCTGGGTTTGGTAAACCAAGCAATTAACCTTTTACTCTTCCACCAGATATTTTTATCGAAAAATCTCAAACTTTCACAATTTTACCAATAGCTATTATGGCTTAAAAGACATGTCTGTAACACACACTTTTACCATAGACAGGTATGTCCAGAGATTCACACTAAAGTAACGCTCTTCAAGAGACAGGGATTCTTTAAGTTCTGCATTAGTACATTAGAGACAATATTAATGATTTTGAATTATTGTTTAATAAAAAAATTAAACAAAAATAAAAAACAGTAATACACAAAAAACGATGCACACAAAATATTTACAGAAAAGGGTATTAGAAAGGAAAAAGAGACAACGATGCAACAGAAAACAAATAGGGTTGAAAAAGAAAAAGTACTTATCAAGTCCTGGTTCAGCAGAGTCCAATCAACTAGAAGTACTTGGCTCTTATAAATCATGACAGGTGTTCCTTGCTTTAATGTTAAAAAAGAGCTGTCAAGTATAGTTGTAGTGCCTCCTTTTCTGGACCTATAGGGGGGATGATGACAGAAATTATTTGGCCAATCACCATTTCTGAGGTGTGGCCGATAGGATGTCACTGTGTTTATGATCAAGCCACTGACATGGTTAAATTGATGATAGGCAACTCCTATCCTCGTATTGATTAGTGGTTCCAAATTAATAATAACTACTGCAGTAGGGAACAGACACAAAAGATACGCTCAGCATCTTTCCAAATAACTGTTCTGCTTTATTATGACGCAATTGAAGGTTTTTATACACATGATTACGTAGGTATCACATTAATATTACAATTGTACGTTTAGGCGCCTTTCACACGGACGGCTATTCTGCCGCAGTTAAAAGTATGTTTTTTTTTCCTGTGGAGTTCAAGACTCCAGGCACTGCGATCAGCTGCATTTGCACAGTGCGATTAGCTGCGGTCGCGTTTGGCTGCGGTTTGCCATTTCCATGGCAACCCGACAGGGTGCCGACTCGCACTGTTTGGTATGAATCTTGAGGGGGAACTCCACGCCAAATTTTAAATTAAAAAATGGCGTGGGTTCCCCCCAGGGGCATACCAGGCGCTTCGGTCTGGTATGGATTTTAAGAGGAACCCCTACGCCGAAAAAACTGCGTGGGGTCCCCCCAAAATCCATACCAGACCCTTATCCGAGCACGCAGCTCGGTCGGTCAGGAAAGGGGGTGGGGACGGGCGAGCGCCCCCCCCCCTCCTGAGCCGTACCAGGCCACATGCCCTCAACATGGGGGGTGGGTGCTTTGGGGGAGGGGGCGCCCTGCGGCACCCCCACCCCAAAGTACCTTGTCCCCATGTTGATGAGGACAAGGGCCTCTTCCCGACAACCCTGGCTGTTGGTTGTCGGGGTCTGCGGGCGGAGGGCTTATCGGAATCCGGGAGCCCCCTTTAATAAGGGGGCCCCCAGATCCCGGCCCCCCACCCTATGTGAATGAGTATGGGGTACATGGTATCCCTACCCATTCACCTAGGGAAAAAGTGTCAATAAAAAAACACTACATAGATTTTTAAAGTAATTTATTAGACAGCTTCGGGGGTCCTCTTCCGACTTCGGGGGTCTTCTTCCGACTTCGGGGGTCTCTCCGGTTCTTCTCCGCGCTCTCCGGGTCTTCTGCCGGGCTCCTCCGCTATCTTCTGCTCTTTTGCCATTCTTTTGCTATAGCGGAGGAGCCCGGTCTGGGTGATGACCACGCCCCCTAAAACGTCACAGTTCCAGCATGCCCAGGGACTGTGACGGCATAAGGGGGTGCGGTCACCGCCTATATAAGTCAGAGCGGAGCGCCCAGAGTGCATTCCAGCCGGAAAGAGCGTCGTGTCAACATCAGAAGAAGAGAAGAGGGAAGAAGGCAGCAGACCGGGCTCCTCCGCTATAGCAAAAGAGCGGCAAAAGAGCAGAAGATAGGAAGTCGGAAGAAGACCCCCGAAGTCGGAAGAGGACCCCTGAAGCCGGAAGAAGACCCCCGGAGCTGTCTAATAAATTACTTTAAAAATCTGTGTAGTGTTTTTTTTATTGACACTTTTTCCCTAGGTGAATGGGTAGGGGTACCATGTATGCCCCTGGGGGGGAACCCACGCCATTTTTTAATTTAAAATTTGGCGTGGAGTTCCCCCTCAAGATTCATACCAAACAGTTCCGGGCATTGGCGGGGATCCGAGTCAGATCCCCGTGTTTGTCGCTCATTGGGAAAGGAAAAATAATTTTTCCTTTCCCGATGAGCAGCTCGGCGCTGTTATCCGCAGCTGACACAGTGCACTGCAATTACATGCGGTTATGTGCGGATAGCTGCGCTAAATCGCTCCTGGACGCAGTCAATTCTATTTTTTCTATCCGCACAGAACTGCATGTATCTAATTTGCAGCTAAACCCAGTGTGTGAATGGGGCCATAGGAAAGCATTGTGTGCTTTTAGCTGCGGTAGAAAATTGGAAAATCCACAGCTAAAAGCACCATTCTATCCGTCCGTGTGAAAGGGGCCTTATGGTAACAAGGGGCATTACATAGGCAGGCTAATTCTAATCAGGACTCGAAAGAATGTAAACATGTACTGAAAACATTATTAGTGCTGTGAGCACAGTGAGGGCAGTGTGCAATACACACAAAATAGAATACAATTATATACAGAACTTACAAATTTCCATTACAGTCTCCCCTCTTTTGGTCAATATTTTGATCACTAACCATACCTGCTATCACCTTTAACCTGGAACCTCCACACGCTTAGGTGGAGGTAGTCCTGGCCAAAGAGGCAAAAAAAACTCCATTGTGGAGAAAATAATAGCTGAGCAACTTTTTCATTACCAAATGACTTTTCATTGTGGAAAAACAAATGATTGATAAGACATATTTACAGAGTACTGGCTGTACACTCATGTGGCCAGAATGGCCTTCTAGCTGAATTGTGGGCATGCTGACTTATCAGCATATGTAAACACAGACAATTCTACATAAAATGGAAAGACGTACAAAAGACAAAATATGATTTCAACATGGCTAAACTACTTTTCAAATATATATATCCCTTACAATTAAAGTAATTGCATCAAAAAGTACCCTAGACTGTGATCACAAGAGGGAAACAAATCAAACACAGAGATTTCTTTAATTTAGTCATTTTTGCAGTGTCTGGTGTGGATCCAGTGACTGGTGTGACTTTTCCTTCAAGTTTTTCAAAAACTGTACATGAAATAGATGCTGTATTGAGTCTCCAAACATTTCCTTTTATATAAATGTCTCTTAACAATCCACAAGTCACCTGGCTTTAGTTTTAGAGCCTTGCAAAATTTTAGGATCTGGAATTGGGGAGAAAACACATAAATGAGTTTGTAAAAAACCTTAAAAGATCAGCAACATTCTCTGTGAGATCCGAATGGAGGACTTCAGCTGCTGAGACAAAATATAAGCAAGTGAGTAACACACTCCCAAACCAAATCCCATAGGGAGAGAGTCCAACATCCCCCTTAGGGGCTTGATAAAATATAAGAAAACATTCAGGCAAAAGTTTTCTAGTTTCTTACTCTACTTTGTCCGCTACATTGTAGACAGTAGGGAGTGTAAAAATAAAACCTCAAAGCTTCTAGTAAGGACTCTGCTATAAAAATGATTTCCTCTGTTACTCTCTGTACTTTCTTTGTCTCCATCCTCCTCCAATAGAGGCAATAAGGTGGCTGGATTCAAATGTACGCATTTTTCATTGTTAGATTTGTACATAAACAAACTCATATTTTAAACCTTTCATTAGACAAACAATTAGTTAGCTGTATATTTGCTGCACAGAATGTCGGACCATTAAAAATTAAATGTTTGACCAAAACAATATCTAACTTTGTCTAATAGCACCTTTGCATAAAAGCTGCAGCTCTAATATATCGGGATGAACCCTTCATTACTGGGTTCAGCTTGCATAGATATATTACAATGGCTTGTTTTCTATCATGCTATTTGTGTAAGAACTCCAGTTCTTATTATTAGTGCTGTGTGCACAGTGAGGGCAGTGTGCAATACATACAAAATAGAATACAATTATATACAGAACTTACAAATTTCCATTAACCTCAGATCCATTTAACCACTTGATGCCCATGCTATAGCCGAAAGACAGCTACAGTGTGGGCTTACATTGCCAGGAGGCTGTCCTCCCATGCTCGCACTGCCCGCGTGCCCCCGGCATGGGCAGCGCAGCGTGCTCTGTGATCACCAAGTCCTTGGGACTCGGCTGATTACAGATTGGAGTAAAGGACCGATCACGGTCCTTTACCACGTGATCAGCTGTCAGCCAATGATAGCTGATCACATGATGTAAACAGAAGCTGGTAATCGGCTTTTTTTGCCAATCACACTGACAGCATGAGGAGAAAAAAAATAAAGAAGATTTCCGGCTTCTGCAAAAGGGATATTGGTCCCACACCGTCACCAGTATGCTGCTAGCCAGTGCCCACCAATGCTCCTAACCAGTGCCACCTACCAGTGCCCATCAGTACTGCTAACCAGTGCCGCCTTAATAGTGCAGCCTATCAGTGCAGCCTCATCAGCACACATCATTGAAGGAGAAAAATTACCTGTTTGCAAAATGTCATAACAAACTATGAAAACTGTCTTGGTTTTTTTTTTTTTTCAAAATTTTCAATCTTTTTTGGTTTGTTTAGCAAAAAAAAACAGTGATGATTAAAAACTACCAAAAGAAAGCTCTATTTATGTGAAAAAAAGGTCCTTCTAATATAGTTGTGTTTGGACTTAAAATTCTGCTGATTATTTGAAAGGGGTAAATATGTCCTCATTCTGGGGGTACTGTTATTATCTCAGGAGTTATGAAATGTACTGAGGTTTGGATGGTTCAGAAAGAGATAGACAGAAATGTGTATTCAGGAATGACTAGCTAAGGTATTTACGTTGGGGAATTAGTGGAAAGGATATCTGTTTGCTTTCTTCTTCACTGATTTTACTACTCTAAAAGTTTCACCACCCCTTTCACTTTCTAAGAGTAGATTGAATGCCTAGAGGAACCTCCAGCTCTCGTTAATTGGGAAAATAAACTTGGTAAAAATAAAATACTTCCTGTTTCTGTATAGCTTTAGAAATTCCCCAGTATGAATTCCCAATTTGGTTTTTAAAGTGATTGTAAAGTCTCTTTTTTTTCTATAAAAATAATAAACATGCTATACTTGCCTGCTCTGTGTAATGGTTTTGCGCAAGGCAGCCCAGATCTGCCTGTTCTCTGCTCTCCTGGCCCCTCCCTCCTGTCGAGTGCCCCACAGCAAGAAGCTTGCTATGGGGGCACCCGTGCTGAGCTGCAGCTCAGTGTGTCCATTCAGACATGGAGCCCCCATTTGGCCCCACCTCCTCTCTCTAGCTAACTTATTTTGACAGCAGCGGGAGTGGCTGGGCAACTAGCGTTTGCTTATAGTTGGTTAACTACCCCTCAGTATGATGTTGCTGTGGCCCTTGAGGCTGCTGTCTTAGGGTCTTATGAGGCTTGGTCCCACTTGCTGTACATGGGACCACAATCCCCTTATCGGTTAACCAACTCTGTGTGCTCAGTCCTTAGGGCTTGGGGCAATATCCAAGAGTATAGTCCTAACAATCCTCCCTTGATGTCTCCACATGTTCCGTTGTGGAAAAATCCTCATTTGAAGCAATTCTATGCATATCCTGACCCTGTCATTTGGACAAAGTTTAGTATAAAAACACTACAGCATGACACTGCACATGGATCTTTACTGACCTTTGCTGAACTGAAAATGAAATACCACTTGCCCAATACCCACTTATTTAGAACATTACAATTCAGGCATGCCTTTTAGCCTCAATATGGAGTGGGCTGCATTACTGTGAAACCTAGTGACAGGAAATTATTGCTACGGGATAATTATTTAACTAAAGAGTTCTCTACTATTATTAAAAGTTTATTCCTAGAAACTTTCACATTGTTGAGAACATGTAAGTCTGCTCTGGATGCTGCTGCTCCTGGATTGAATAAAGATCACTGAGATGATATCTGGGAGGTCACTTTCACTAGCTTGGTCGCTGCCAGGAATTACTTAAACCATTACAAATTCCTTCATAGAATTTATCTCACCGCAGCCAGACTGGCTAGGATTTACAGGTTTAAGTCCTCCTCTTGCTGGTGTTGCTTCAATTCAAATTTACTAGCATGAGGTTCTGTCTTGTATTATCATAGTCACTACTATCTCCATTCCCATCTCGGTTGAGATATGCCTTTTGAGTCTAAAGGATTCCCTAGCCATTATTAATGCAATGCGCACCCTTCTCACAATACTACTTTTCTATGCCAGGAAACTGATCATCCTTTCATGGAAAAAAAAAAAACATCTGCACCTACTGTGATGGCATGGAAGTCGCTGGGAATAAAGCAATCCCTCTGTACAAGGCCACCATTTTCAATAGGTGGGCTTTCAAAAAAATTGATAAAGTGTGGGGAGGTTGGTTCTCCTCCATTATTACTGTTTCCGATTAGAACACTCCTTATTAATATTTTCTGACAAAGACAATCTGTTTTTATGTTACAATGAGTTAAGCTACTGAATGGTTATTGGAGCTTGTAGACCCCACTAACCCAACTGAAGTCTGGTTACATGTATTATTTAATCAATGTGACAATCTGCTTTCTGTAATTCACTGCTCTTGTGTACAGATTGGGTGGAGGGGGATTGGGGGTGAATTGAGCGCTACTAGAATAACTCTGGTACTGAGGATGAGGATTGCGCTACATTAGTCATGAGCATGTCTTCTTCCTACCCTGCTACCATTTTTTAGGGACAGGCACTTTCTTATTTTCTTTGGCTTTTGGGGTTGTTTTCATGTACCCCTTTTGGCATTTTGTTTTGTATTTGAAAATTGTTTTCTTGTTGTTTGATATATTGTATTTTTTTTATGTATGTACAGTTGAAAATCTTTAATAAAAATAATTTTTCCAAAAAAAAAAAATGAAATGAGGAAGTTAATTTGTAGCTATGGCCAACAACATTTTCGGTTTTAGCGAAAAAATCATCAATCAAAAAGACAGTAACACAGTCAAGATTTGTGCATCAGTTTTCTTAGTATCTACAATTCTATAGTATTTAGCCTAATAAGGGCATAGGTAAAGGGCTGACATAAGTACATAGACCGTTGCCTCTATGTTCTTCAGAGTTCAATTAGTACGTTGTCAAATAAGACATTTGAGTGTTTACCAAGAAAATGCGAAGCAAACAGATAGAGCTCTGGTGTAACAGAAACTGTATCCATCCATTTGTGCAAACAGAGACTAATGATTTTAATTCTTGCTATTTTTCATTTATAATATATTTTTTCTTCTAATATAACTCTTGCTGGCCTGTGATAAAACTTTGCTTTATAACAGCACAGTGCCATATTGCTTTTGGATGTATCAGTGTTGCTGTGCCAAAACCTGCACTGAAGATATAAGAAGACTGCATTTGCTCTCTATGGCAGCCAATATGTTTAAGAATTTGAAACCCAAAAGTGATGCACTAATTTATCCTTCTTTATATTGGAATGTTTTGAATATTTGGTTTCATGACAAGAAATTTTATTTATACCCATTGTGACGAGGGATGTGCTCAGATGGTAGTTGGCAGGAAGGCAGTGTACAACAGTCTCTTTGAGGAATTACTGGTCCCCGGTTTATTTTCATGTACCGCATTAACTAACAACTGCTTCACTTCAGCAGTGAAAACAAAGAAACAAACTACTGCTTATCTAAGCAACCACACTGGAGTCCATATAGTTGGCTACTGGTCAGACTGAACAACTTGCGGTCTCATAGGTGAATCCTCTCACAGAAATAATAGTTTTTCAGTTCACCATCTACTGAGTTTTTTAAAATTCATAGCACAGAATCTTCCTGTGAGGGATCATAGCCCTTTTATAATGAGCCAGGTATTCTGGCAGGTGATCTTGTGGACTGAGGTGGCCAAGCTCCAGATCCACCCATCCTGCCTCTATGTCCTGCTCCGCCTGTCTATTTACTGTAAAGCTGTAGATGGTTGCTACCATTTTGACTTGGCTAAACAACAGGATGGGCTGAACGTTAGATGTGCCCCAAACCACGACTCCTGACTCCTTCAAACTTTGAACATGAGCAGTGCACTCTCTCCCTCTAGCAGCTTGAGCTTAGGGCACAAAGATATGCAATTGAAAAGGGGCAGTTTTTAAAATCTGAACAGTACTTTGCAAAGCCCTGGTGATGATAGAAAGCATTGTTTTTTTGTGCAGAAAAGTGAACCCCCTTAGATTGAACTAATTTATACTCATGTATCATTTTTATTGTACAGCAATTTTTTTTCTAGCTCATGTATACTCTCTGAATAGGGAAGACGATCTAAAAACTTCTAGCTGAATGTATTTTTTATTAACTGAATGTTTATAAAGCAAAATTATAATTATCCAGCAATTCAACATCCACAATTTTCCTTGCTGACACCTTCTCCCTAGCTTCTTCTGGGTTCCTAATCTTAGACCTACTTGATTGGCCAGGTCTGGATGATGTAACTCCCATGCATGCGCACAGGAATTTTTTGATTCTGCAAATGAAGCTCAAAGAATGCATGAGCAGCTCAATGTACATTCTGCATACGTTTGCAAATAGTTAAGAATATTTTATTGCAGAAGAGACATAGGGGTATGTTTATAAAGCACTTAAAAGAGAAGTATGGGTTTCTTTTTTTTTCCCCCATTCATACTTACCTAGGTGGATGCAGCATCAGTCCAATGCTGCATCTGTGCCCATGTGCCTCTACACTGAAAACCGTGCGATCAAACACCGCTGATCGTTCAGTCTTCAGAGCTCCGCGAGCAGAGCTGTAGACTGTCAGTCACAGCTCAATGCTCATCTCCCTCTGCGCTTATTGGAGCACTGAGCTGGGGATGGGGCGGAGCGGGCTGTCTCAGGCTTTCAGAGGCTCGCTGAGAGACTGA
Source organism: Aquarana catesbeiana (assembly GCF_042186555.1). Taxonomy (NCBI): domain Eukaryota; kingdom Metazoa; phylum Chordata; class Amphibia; order Anura; family Ranidae; genus Aquarana; species Aquarana catesbeiana. Next base: position 105,670,803 of record NC_133336.1, on the reverse strand, counting down.
GATGGGTGTCGGTCAAGGCACCTGGCGGATCGAGACTTTGTCGCGATGATGCGGTGCCTGGGCTGATATACATGACGTCAGCAGAGAATGGACTTTAGCCCGCTCTCTGCTGAGAACGGGTTGCAGGAGTGCAAAACTAATGTAAATTTATGGTATAATCCCCTGTTTTTTTATAGCTCTGTAGCAGACTATTCCTTGTCCTGATTGGTGGGGGGGAGATGGGTGTGGGATTAATGATATTCTACAGTAAGTGACATGGGGGGAGGCATTTCACCAGTCAAGGGTTTTTCACCTGGTGGGGTGACTTAAGCACCCGCAAACTTGATGAGGCTACTATTGTACTGTTATTTTTACTTTGTTTAGTTTTTCTTTTTGAATTTTGTATGTTTGGTACACGGCAGCTTGTATGCTGCCAATTTTTGTATACCCTTTAAAAATTCAATAAATAGAAGTTTACAAAAAAGTGATTGTAAACGTTTGTTTTTCTTTTGTTTTTTGTTTTTTAAATAACATCTTATACTTACCTGCTCTCTGCAAGGGTTTTGTACAGAGCAGCACTGATCCTCTTCCTCTGGGGTGCCCCGGCGACGCTCCTGGCTCCTCCTTTTCATCGGGTGGCCCCACGGAGAGCCACTTTCTCTGGGGGCACCTGTGCGGGCACGCTAACGAGTCCCACTGCTGCGTCCATTGACACAGACAGCGGGACTCGGCCCTGCCCCCCACTCCCATGTCACAGATTTGATTGACAGTAGCGGGAGCGTATGGCTGCTGCTGCCATCAATCTATCCAATGAGGATGGAGAAAGTGGCTGAAGTCGCTGGGTTTGTGCACATCGCTGGAACGGATGGGCTCAGGCAAGAAAAGGGGGGGGGGTTCTGGGGGCAGTTGCAGCACAGAAGGCTTTTCACCTTAATGAATAGAATGCATTAAGGTTAAAAACCTGGAGACTTTACAACCCCTTTAAGCTGATGCTCACCAAACAGAATCCTGGGACCCGTGACGTCAGCACAGCCCAAGCCTCTTCTGCCATGCTGCATTCCACACTACATTCCATAGGGACTACTGCATTCCCCCAGCGGACTTTCTCCTCTGGCTCCCAGGACCAGCAGACTTTCTCCTCGCCGCTGAAGCATTCCAGATGGATGACAGACACAGCACCCAGCACCATCGCATTCAGATGAGCCTGTTTATGTCTTTTATCTTTTGATTAGCCCATTATGGAGGCAAAATAACCACATCTTGCTCTACTACAAATAGTGGCGCTTTCCTGTTTTTTTTTTTTCCCTTTCCTTCTATCTTCAGAGTGAGCATCGTTCTTGGACAAGCTGGCCCTAGTGTATGGACTTTCCAGTGACTTTTTTGGACTTTATACTTAGTGTTCCTTTGCCTCTGCACCTACTACAGTACTTATCTTCTGTTTTGTTGCATATATCCTTACCAATCCTTAAAGAATAAGTTCACCTTTTGGAACATGTTACATGTTCCACCGGTATTTAGGGTGGAACATGTAACATATTTCAACAGGACCAGTATTTAGGGTGGAACATGTAACATATTTCAACAGGACCGGTATTTAAGGTGGAACATGTAACATATTTCAACAGGACCGGTATTTAAGGTAGAACATGTAACACATTTCAACAGCTGCAGCCTCTCCTCCTCTTTCCCCCTCCCTGTGATAGCGAGCAGGGGATCTTTTACCTGCAAAAAATATTTGCATTTATAGTTTTTTCCCAAAAGGTAAACTTATCCTTTAATTGTAGTCTTTGTATTCATTTTCTTTTTTAGGCTTTTTTTATCTGGAAATATGGCCAGTAACACACTTTCTGTCTTAGGATGTCTCCACTCTGGATGGAAGCGCTACGGTCACTTACTTTAGAAAGAAGCATTGTCTATCTAAGAAGATGGTAGTGTTAGATGCACTAACAGATTTAGATAGCTAACAAATTAAAACAGTTACAGGAATGTCTTTTCTTTTCGGGTTAAAGGTTTTACATAAAATAAATGAATGAAAGTTCACCACTGTAATCACCCCTGTCACTACCACTTTTGCTAGATAGCTGGGTCTGTTAAAAGAAGTTGAAAAATAACAGATTTACTGCCAAGATTACCAGGTTAAAATAAAGAAAAAATTGGCAAACTGCAATATAATACATTTTTGATTTCATTTTGCTTTAATTTCAACTTTAGGTTAGTAATGCAATGAACAGCAAACAATAGTTTTGCACAAAATTATATCATATTTTTTAAGCATCAGTATCATTAACTGAGTCACTCTGTAAAAATACATCTGTAGCTATACCTTACATTTATCTTAGACCTCTCAGGCATCAAGTTTGTGTTTAACTTTTGTTCTAACTGATTTTCCGACTGAGATGCCCCATCCTGACAAGCTGTTTTTTTATTTACATTGGTGTGATAAGGAAATGGTGTTGGTGTATTCTTTGTCCTGGACTGTTAGATGGATGGGGAGTGAGCTTACAACATCAGGGAACTGTCATTAATTCTAATCAAAGGTGAAGCAGAAAGAGCACAGGGAAGACCCTTGTCAGCATCCCAGCAGGTGTTAGGACAGGACCACACAGCCTTCTCTGTTACACATCCAGGTCATTAGTTAGGGTTGGATGGAGACATAAAGCAGTGCCTCTAATAGGTTTCTACAAAATGCTATTGAGCTCTCCTGGGTTTCAGAAGTCAAGGGCAATATGACATATTGAGGGCTTTTCTGCTCAGTTTGATACCTTAAGAAGGGGAAAGGGGATAAAAAATGCTATGTATAATTAACCTTCCAATTGCCAACCAACTTAAAATCCCAAGAAAATGTTTACCAAGACAATGTAGCCCTTGTTCGGAAAAATGAAAATCAACATATTTCATTGTGGCTGCAAACAGAAATAGAATTAAGCATGGATTGCTATAATTAAAAATGAAGGCCTCATGAACATGGACGCTTTCAGGCATCCAACTTAAATTGTGGGCATGTACTCGGCTATACTCCATGTTGGCATAAACTCGCATAAGTGCGTAAACCCCTTACCACATAAAAGCTGCGTTCAGGGATTTATGCCAGCGAACAAGTTTACGCAAGCACAGCATATACCCTTGTGCAGCCATTCATTACTTTGGGCAGACACTTGCACAAAGTCAGGGATTTTACAGGATTAGCTTCAGATGTATGATTAACCAATTATACCCAGTGGGTGCTAATAATCATCAATTTCATATGTAAGTTGAAACAGTCATTAACGGAACATTAATGGAAACAGAAACAGCTTAAAACTGAGTGAGGAACAACCAAACTCTGCTACTAAGATAAGGTTGTGGAAGACAGTTTCATGTCACAGGTCATACACCATGGCAAGACTGAGCACACAAGGTAGTTATACTGACTGCATCTGGAAGGTCTTTTCCAGGTAAAGATTTCAAAATGTGCTTTTCAAGCTCTTTTGAAGAAGCACAAAGAAATGTAGGATCATGGACGCAGTCTATAAAGTATCTCACAAAAGTGAGTACACCTCTCACATTTTTGTAAATATTTTATTATAACTTTTCGTATGATACCACTGACGAAATGACACTTTGCTACAATTTAAAGTAGTGAGTGTACAGCTTGTATAATAGTGTAAATTTGCTGTCCCCTAAAAATAACACAACACACAGCCATTAATGTCTAAACTGCTGGCAACAAACGTGAGTACACCCCTAAGTGAAAATGTCCAAATTGGGCCCAAAGTGTCAATATTTTGTGTGGCCACCATTATTTTCTAGCACTGCATTAACCCTCTTGGGCATGGAGTTCACCAGAGCTTCACAGGTTGCCACTGGAGTCCTCTTCCACTTCTCCATGACAACATCACGGAGCTGGTGGATGTTAGAGACGTTGCGCTCCTCCACCTTTTGTTTGAGGATGCCCCACAGATGCTCAATAGGGTTTAGGTCTGGAGACATGCTTGATCAGTCCATCACCTTTACCCTCAGCTTCTTTAGCAAGGCAGTGGTTGTCTTGGAGGTGTGTTTGGGGTCATTATCATGTTGGAATACTGCCCTGCGGCCTAGTCGGGGAGGGGATCATGCTCTGCTTCAGTATGTCACAGTACATGTTGCCATTCATGGTTCCCTCAATGAACTGTAGCTCCCTAGTGCTGCTAGCACTCATGCAGCCCCAGACCATGACACTCCCACCACCATGTTTGACTGTAGGCAAGACACACTTGTCTTTGTACTCCTCACCTGGTTGCCACCACACATGCTTGACATCATCTGAACAAAATAAGTTTATCTTGATCTAATCAGACCACAGGACATGGTTCCAGTAATCCATGTCCTTAGTCTGCTTGTCTTCAGCAAACTGTTTGCAGGCTTTCTTGTGCATCATCTTTAGAAGAGTCTTCCTTCTGGGACAACAGCCATGCAGACCAGTTTGATGCAGTGTGCGGAGTATGGTCTTAGCACTGACAGGCTGACCCCTTCAACCTCTGCAGCAATGCTGGCAGCACTCATACATCTATTTCCCAAAGACAACTTCTGGATATGATGCTGAGCATGTGCACTCAACTTCTTTGGTCGACCATGGTGAGGCCTGTTCTGAGTGGAACCTGTCCTGTTAAACCGCTGTATGGTCTTGTCCACCGTGCTGCAGCTCCGTTTCAGTGTCTTGGCAATCTTCTTAAAGCCTAGGCCATCTTTATATAGAGCAACATTTCTTTTTTTCAGATCCTCAGAGAGCTCTTTGCTTTGTGGTGCCATGTTGAACTTCCAGTGACCAGTATGAAAGAGTGAGAGTGATGACACCAAATTTAACAACCTGCTCCCCATTCACACTTGAGACCTTGTAACACTAACGGGTCACATGACACCGGGGAGGGAAAATGGGTAATTGGGCCCAATTTGGACATTTTAACTTAGGGGTGTACTCACTTTTGTTGCCAGCAGTTTAGACATTAATGGCTGTGTGTTGAGTTATTTTAAGGGGACAGCAAATGTACACGGTTATACAAGCTGTACACCCACTACTTTACATTGTAGCAAAGTGTCATTTCTTCAGTGTTGTCCCATGAAAAGATATAATAAAATATTTACAAAAATGTGAGGGGTGTACTCACTTTTGTGAGATACTGTGTGTGTATTTTATATATATATATATATATATATATATATATATATATATATATATATATATATATACACACAGTGCCTTGAAAAAGTATTCATATTCCTTGAAATTTTCACACATTTTGTCATGGTACTACCAAAAACGTAAATGCATTTTATTGGGATTTTGTGTGATAGACCAACACCAAGTGGCACATAATTGTGAAGTGGAAGGAAAATCATAAATGGTTTTCCAATTTTTTTTTACAAATAAATCTGAAAAGTGTGGTGTGCATTTGTATTCAGCCCCCTTTACTTTGATATCCCTAACTAAAATCTAGTGGAACCAATTGCCTTCAGAAGTCCCCTAATTAGTAAATAGAGTCCACCTGTGTGTAATTTAATCTCAGTATAAATACAACTGTTCTGTGAAGGCCTCAGGGGATTGTTAGAGAACCTTCTTGAACAAACAGCATCATGAAGGCCAAGGAACACATCAGACAGGCCAGGTTTAAAGTTGTGGAGAAGTTTAAAGCAGGGTTAGGTTTTAAAAAAATATCCCAAGCTTTGAACATCTCACGGAGCACTGTTCAATCCATCATCCAAAAATGGAAAGAGTATGGCACAACTACAAAACTACCAAGACATGGCGGCCCACCTAAACTGACAGGCCGAGCAAGGAGAGCATTAAACAGAGAAGCAGCCAAGAGGCCCATGGTAACTTTAGAGGAGCTGCCGAGATCCACAGCTTAGGTGGGAGAATTTGTCCACAGGACAACTATTAGTCGTGCACTCCTCAAATCTGACCCTTATGGAAGAGTGGCAAGAAGAAAGCCATTGTTGAAAAAAAGCCATAAGAAGTTCCGTTTGCAGTTTGCAAGAAGCCATGTGGGGGACACAGCAAACATGTGGAAGAAGGTGCTCTGGTCAGATGAGACCAAAATTGAACTTTTTGGCCTAAAAGCAAAATGCTATGTGTGGTGGAAAACTAACACTGCACATCACCCGAACACACCATCCCCACCGTGAAACATGGTGGTGGCAGCATCATGTTGTGGGGATGCTTTTCTTCAGCAGGGACAGGGAAGCTGGTCAGAGTTGATAGGAAGATGGATGGAGCCAAATACAGGGAAATCTTAGAAGAAAACCTGTTAGAGAGAGCAAAAGACTTGAGACTGGGGCAGATGTTTACCTTCCAGCAGGACAACAACCGTAAATATACAGCCAGAGCTACAATGGAATAGCAGTTTAAAAGCCATGGCATGTGTGAGCAATAGATCATTTAGTGACAACTTTGTGTAATTTTTTTTTGTTGTCATTTTTCAATCACTTGTGACAAAAAAATAAAATATTCAGTGGGCTCAACATGCCTCTCAGCAATTTCCTTGGGGTGTCTACTTTCTGAAATGGGGTCATTCGGGGGAGGTTTGTACTGCCCTGCCATTTTAGCACCTCAAGAATTGAGATAGGCAGTCATAAATGAAAAGCTGCGTAAATTCCAGAAAATGTACCCTAGTTTGTAGACGCTATAACATTTGCGCAAACCAATAAATATACGCTTATTGACATTTTTTTTACTAAAGACATGTGGCTGAATAGATTTTGGCCTAAATGTATGACTAAAATTGAGTTTATTGGATTTTTTTATAACAAAAAGTAGAAAATATAATTAAAAAAAAAAAAAATCGGTCTTTTTTCGTTTATATCACAAAAAATAAAAATCGCAGAGGCAATCTAATAACATCAAAAGAAAGCTCTATTTGTGGGAAAAAAAGGATGCAAATTTTTTTAAATTGAGTAATTACTATTCTTCATCAAAGCATGGCCTTTCCCTCCTCTTAAAAAATACCAATACCATGTCAAGTTATTATTATCATTATACAGGGTTTGTACAGCACCAACAGTCTTTACAATATAAAGGGAGACAGTACAGTTATAATACAATAAAATACAAGAGCATTAAGAGGGTCCTGCTCATAAGAGCTTACAATCTAATAATTTGTACCTAAACGTGTACACTTACACATATCATGCACCTTTTTCTTCTTAGCATCATTCATGCAATCCTCCATTCTGCCCGTGCCCACACACACTGCTTTGTAAATTAACATCAGTAGCTGGCTTTTTCTTTTTTGTTCTCTAAGCCGGCCCACCAATAACATTTGAGTCTTAGGGCTCCTGCAAGATGGAGCATATTGCATGTTGCATGCATGTGCACTGCCTGACATTACATTCATCTTTTGATTTGTTGTTTTTTTTTAAACCAAAATTGTAATGTTGTTTGGTGTATGTTCGAGATAAAGCGCATTCACAGAAGGACAGTATTGCGAGATCTTGCAAAATCTCCAAGTTCCCAATATCTATACAGACATATAGATTCTTATCCATAACCATAAATCCCTACACTATTGTGATTATTGATAATTGCAGAAAAATAAAGTAAAAATACCTATAAACATAAATGCAAATGAAATCTGAGGTTACAAAGTACCTAACAAGTCCATTGTAATACTCTCTTCTTCAAAAAAAGTTCTTTATACTTTTTTTAAACTTGAAAAACATATACATAGAGTATATGTGTATATATGTTTTTTCTGAACATGCATGCCTCAGCGCTAACCACCACTGTATCGGTGTGCACTCCGCCATTGCAGTGATACACCCTTCCATATTTTATTCGTATACATTCGCTTGTGTGATCTTTTTTGTGATGTCAGATGAATGTTTTTTATATTTGTCATTGTTCCAAGTTGAAAATTATTACATACATTCCCCATGCATAGTCATCAACTCAATAAATGTTTCAGGGTGTATTAGTTGTTCCATCACACAAAATGCACATTGTTTTCTGTAGCAGTTTACTCTGTCCAGACAATTGTGTGATGGAGTGGAGAAATTCACATTGAGACTTAAAGCCTTATTCCAGCCAATTTTGGATAGCGTGTGTATGTGTTTTTGGGGGGTGCAATACTTAAGGCCTCTGGTAGTCAGAAGTACGATATTTTTCCAACTTTTTGGAAAATCTCCTTACACTAAGGGCATGCATCTCTCCTCTTCTGTGGAGAAGAGAGAATGATAGAAAGTAACATGTTTCATTGGTGCTATCATAAGGAGAAAATCACTTGGGGCACTAGAGCTCCACTGGTGTCAACACTGGGATCCTACAATGCAGTGCTACTGTACTATATACAGTATATCATTTTTCTGCACTAGGACACCTGTCATAAATGGAGTTATTTTTAGTGACCAACAAACTTAAGTATAATTGTATATAATTTATACCAAGCATTTAAGATTAAAAAAAATAAATAAAAAAAAGACTGAGACGTATGTAATGCTAGCCATCGTTGTCATTTTAATATCAATGTGGCTTTCATATATAGTACTGAATATTTAATTGTCACAAACTAAAGCCTCCTGCCAAAGAACCTAAAACTCAATCTAAATCTAAAGCTAATGCCTTACAATAAGCTTTGCTCTACTCGGGTATAAAATTGGTAGCAAAAACCTTTTCTAAGGCTTGTCTCACATTTGAATATACTTAACTGTGTACAGATGCCCTGCCTTGCACACACTTACTATATAATGTGATTTCCTTAGCAGCCTTTTTGCAAATATATGCAAAATTGATTTTGTTCATATCCTGGAGTATTTATGCAGGCCTTTAGGCCACTTAAATTCATGTTAAAGTAAACCTCTTAATAAACTAGGGCAGTGCAAACTGAACATATGATGAACAATGTATGAGCATGGGTTGTCTTCGGTGAAAACTCTGTCAAATTAATGATTTGATCCAGCAATAGAGGCAATTGAAGTTATCTGCAATTTTTTTTGTGAGAGACACTTTGTCCCATATTCTTTCACCATCCAAGCCTCTCTATTGGCCAGTGAGGCCATCCATCATTTTAAAGTACTAACTGAGAGGCTCACAAGGTTGGCAGGCTAAGCTCACTTTTATCTGAAAAAGTCAAGATCAACATTCAACGTCCATTCCTGTATGTGGAAATCTAATTAAACTGCTTTAGAGTTTTCACTGAAGATAACCTTTGCTTATTCATTTTCTCCTCACATGTTATTTGAATTACCCAGGTTTGTGACAGATTTACTTTAAATATGATGATCACATACAGGAGGAGTTGCTGTCATTGTAAGATTGGATTCCCATTCCATCTGTTAGATATCCAAGCAGTTATTGATTGGGCACACTGTTTTTGTCGGCCTTATAAATGCAATTATTAGCTGATTAGTTGGAAAAATGCCTCAGCTCAAGCTTTGTGTCATTCCATGACACCTCTGTCTAGGCTGGAGTCCTGCAGTATTCTGACAGCAAAGGTAGCTACTTGTGTGAATGAATATTTTCTGGAAGTGAATTATAGAAATGGTGAAACTGCACAGTGAATAATACTACATTGATTTTTTTCCCCTAATGTTGAATGTTGCCTTTAAACAAGACATTATTATTATTAACCATTTGATTTCTAAATCCTATTTTCAAGACATGAAGCAAGGGAAAAGAAAAAGTATGTACTGCTTGTGGAAGTGACATTAAAGCAAACACATCACCTTGCTCTGCATGAGCAAAACACAGGTTTGCTTTAAGTAAAGTAAATGTAACCTGTTTCCATCTAAGGTTCCAAAGCAATTGAGGACTTCTACTAATATTTACACCTGGCTATGGGTTCCCTTCAACCTATGTGACAGGTCATGCATCATAGCTGCATCTGTTGTGCGATAATGATAGTCATTTTCTATATTTCAGCAGAGTGGGGCAAATTTAGAAAGTTTTTCCAATTTTAATTGCGTTCTGTGTTTGATAACATTTCTTTCATTGCCTGTCCAAGTCACATTGGTCACCAAGTAAAGAGACCGCTTTCTAATGAGTACACATACAAAAATACCCTTTTGGGGTAAATTGTTTGAACCTCTTTCAAAATTTTACTTCTGTCTGTGTCTGTGTGATGAAGATTTCATTCACTTCCTGTCCCAAGGACAGTGGCTACTGGGAGAAGGAGTCCAAGAATATCTTCACAATGGGTTTCTAGACCACCAGAGAATAATAATCAAGCATGGTTTTCCAGAAGATGTGCCAGCATCCTACATAATGTCCATGAACACGATAAGACCAGTGGTGGCCCACCCCCTTAATCCATGTCTCTGGCCCCTAATCTACATGCAGGGCACCAGACGCATGGATTCAAATTTTTTTTTTCTTTTTTGTTAGAAGCACATGATTAGAGCCAGATGCTCTAATTGGCTTCTAAAAGGGTGGGCTCAGGGTGCAGAGGACTGCGCCCCAAGCCCACCCATTTGTGTGGGTGGCTGGTTAGGGAGCCCGCACCCCCCACCCCAAGAAAATTGAGCACCAGCCGCCACTGGATAAGACCAGGGCATTGCAAAACTCTCCTAATATTGCCATGGATATTTTGACCTGACATAAAGCAGGATTGGTCAAGGTGTATAAGAAATAGTATAGATGTAAAAGAAAAATAAAATGGACTGGTAAAGTGTGCACAGGCGGTTTCTCACAAATGAATGGGGCGTCTAGGAAATCATGTTATGATTTTAGTTAAGCTGGGGAGAGCTACGAAAGCATGGGCATCAATGGGGGAGTCCATGGGAGCCACAGAGTATAAGGTACAGAAGACTGCACAGATTGTCCTGCCATAATGCTAACATGTCAGTTTTTATTAAGGATTGAACCCATTCAGAGAAGACCCAAAGAGAGCTCAGACGCTGTTGTCTGATTTTCAGGCAGTTACCCAGTGAGATAGATAATTGGGGATAGAATGGGCTGATGAGGATAACTTTAAACTATGGGTAGCACGTCAGTTGTGGGAATTGCAAGGTCCATTTTGTCTTTGAACAAAGCATATCCCTGTATAGTGTGTACTTGTTTCAATCTAGAGCACCAAGTTTAATTTCTGTCTGCTGCTTTTATTAGCATGAGTCACTTCTGACAGGTTTTCCTGACACCAACAAATAAAAAGGTGACAGGAGGGGGAACTCCAGCACAAAGCCTGTGATTGACAGCCTCAGCTCTGTTCCTGTGTGCTGTGTGTGCAGTCAGCTCTTAAAGTTTCCTTCACTGAGATCTGCAGAGCATAACTTCAGCTCCCCGCCCCTGCTTTCTGAAAGCTCAGACAAACTGTATAAGCTATGTGTTTTAAAAAGCTGGGATCGGGAAATTAGGGGTTATCCTGGGGAAACGCCAAACACCCCCCCCCCCCCCTCCCGGTTCAGTTTGCCCCAGAACTTGAGAACAAGCAAAAAATTCAGACAAACATGCGAACCCCGTTAAAGTCTATGGGACACGAACATGAAAAATCAAAAGTGCTCATTTTAAAGGCTTATATGCTAGTTATTGCCATAAAAAGTGTTTTGGGACCCGGGTACTGTACTCTTACATTCGACCTGAACATCGGGCTCATCCCTATCCTGGGGTCCCTACAGCATATTGTGCATGACAAAGGGACGTGGGTGGATAAGAGAGGGTTCTCGGGACACACATTCTTCAGATATGAGACATAACAATAAGTATAAACAATAGTATACAAAGCTTTGAAGTTCAGCAACTGGCCAGTACAATCGTTAAAACTGAGTTTGCCCCCCACAAAATTGAAAGTCAGCAGCTACACATACTGTAGCTGCTGACGTTTAATATTAGGACACTTACCTGTCCAGAAATGTCGGCATCCCAGCCGATGTTTCCATCAGCTGTCAGGTGCTGCTGCCGCCATTGCCAGTAAGGGAACCCTACTGCACATGCATGAAGTACGATGCACTCTCTTACTGGCCTGGCAGCAGGGGAAGGAGGAGGGGGGCCGATCCTCTGATATACCTCGACGCTGCAAGGTCCGACGCAAGTGGGGACAGGGTACCTGTCAAAAACAGGTACCCACCCCCCTGAAAGGTGCCAAACATGGCACCAGAGGGGGGGGGGAATCAGATAAGTGGGTGGAACTTTTGGGTGGAACTCCCATGTCACAAACCGTAAACTGTGAGTATCATACCCTTGGTCGGTTGAGTGCACATCAGACTTAGAAGTGTGTTTTTGCAGTGTCAATCGCTAGAGTAAGAAGAAAACTATAAAGTAATTTGATCTGCTAGTGAGGGGAGCCATTATTTGGTGTCATCCGGGGAAGTGAGAAAGTGTGCCCTGCCCTGGTATTGAATATGTATTTTGGTGGGAAAAATAATGTATTGGAGATCTGTAGAGCATAACTTTTGTTTACCTGCTTGTAACTGTGTGCATTGCTTTCTCACTTACATGGAATAGTCATGGTAGAGGAAGACCTTTGTCTCTAGCTTTGCGCAGGATACAGTACCTTGAAAAGCTATTAATGCCCCTTAAAATTTTCCACATTTTGTCATGCTACAACAAAAAACTTAAATATATTTTATTGGGATTTTATGTGATAGACCAACACAAAGTGGCACATAATTGTGAAGTGGAAGGAAAATGATAAATGGTTTTCAAAATTTTTTACAAATAAATATCTGAAAAGTGTGGCGTGCGTTTGTGTTCATCCCCCTTTACTCATGCTTACATACTTTGTGTAAATAACCAATCAGGCCCTTATGGCCTTCTTTACAGCTTTCTGCCTGGTACAGACAATATTGTTAGTGCTCCATTAGAACCACATACAGTATATACATTATAGTAAACAGGCAAATTTAGAAATGCCATACCTCAGTTAAAGTAGAACTAAAGGCATTTTTTATGCCACCTGTGTCCCAGTGGGAAGATTTCCCTTTACTTCCTGCAACATAGCCAAAACAGGAAGTGAGAGGAAATCTTTGGTTGACACCAGGGTGACCAGAGCTGGTGTCCCTATTAAAAGATTTACCCTCTATTTCTGTTCCTGTGAGAACCCACAATTGGGGATTTTATTTCACTTGTACTCTTCCCAGTGGGAAGATTTCCCTTTACTTCCTGCAACACAGCCAAAACAGGAAGTGAGAGGAAATCTTTGGTTGACACCAGAGTGACCAGAGCTGGTGTCCCTATTAAAAGATTTACCCTCTATTTCTGTTCCTGTGAGAACCCACAATTGAGGATTTTATTTTACTTGCACTCTCGGTGAGAACAGTGTTGTATTCCATCTCCACTCAATCTAAAAATTTAAGAAAAAGTTATGCCTTTTTGTTATATTCTAATTCAGCTGGATCATTAAGCAGCCTGATTTCTTTGTTTTATTTTTTTATGCTGTATTGCTTCTTCAACCTTTCCACTGGTAGATTTTTTTCTACATGTTGGTTAAAGAAGTAGGCACCATGTATCAATAAGCATGTGTTTGCTCTTGTTTGCAGATGAAGACCAGCTGCGTCTGAAGGGTTATGATAAAACTCCAGACTTTATTCTGGAAGTTCCAGTAGGTGAGTCCATCACATTGTTTTACTTTCTCTCAAGTTTTACGAACATTGTGTTGTGTACAGTAATAAAGAAGCACAAAGAGAATCTCAACTGTCAATAGCCAAATTCATAGATAGCGGTTATCCATAAAATATCTGTACTTCTATTCAACATTGCTTTAAATGGTATTTACAGTGGGTTTCGACAAGAATCACACCCTTTAAAATAATCACATTTTGTTGCTTTGCAGCCTGAACTGAAGACGCACAGTTTTTGTTTTATCCAGCTGTACTTACTCAGTGCAAGTTCTAACATCCAAGTGAAAGATATACGTAACACCAGCATGTCAGAAAAAATTAAAAACTATTCAAAAACAGAATCACTAAGTTGTAAAAAGGATCACCTCCCTCCTACAAATTACTTGTAAACACAATCGGGGGGGGGGGGGGGGGGGTTATTCTTTTCTATACCCACTGTATATAGTGACTTATTATTTTTTTTCATTACGTTCCTGGGGGATGAAGACTAATGTTAACTATATGGTGTACAGGTTTATTTACGCAATGACTTGAGAACACGTGTCAAACACAAGGTCTATGGGCCGAATCTGGCCCCCCAGACCATCCCATGTTGCCCTCGTACCCAGGGCTTTTTTTTCAGCTGGAACATGATGGAACTCCATCCCAACATCTCCAGCTCTCGCCCTCTGCTTCTTGCTGTCACTTGAAAACGCAGAAACCTTCTGTGTTTACAAGGACAGCTTTCCTTCCAGCGGCTCTCACAGATCCCTGCCTGGCCTGCACTATGGGGACAAGGTACTAAAGCTTGATAGATGAGATGAAGCTTTGGGGGGGGTTAGAGCTGTGGCAGGTTGCATGTGCAGAGGAGGGGATAGGGGAAAGTGGTGCTGAGGTCAGAGCCAAGGAGGGATGAAAGTGAGATGTTAACAGCCTGTGAAAGAGAGCTGAACCCTGCACACTCCAAAACAATGCATTCTGTGTATGGCGCACTCCTCAGCTCTGCACTCTTTAAACAGCACACCCCTGAACTCTACATTCTGTGCATAGGGAACCCCTAAACCTGCACTCTGTACATAGCGCATCCTTGAAGCCTGTACATTACGCACTCCTGGTATTTATTCCCCTTTAAGATCCTCCCACTGTTAATGCAATTTGGCCACACACGTGGTTCGTTCGGTCTTGCAGGGGGAAGCGTGGTTGAGTTCCCACATCTATTCTCTGAGAAAGAAGCCCTGGATACATTTATATATTCTTACAGATACAACCGGACCTTTGAGGGCAACAGTAATGCTGATGCAGCCTGCAATAAAATTGAGTTTGACATTCTTGTCTTAGAATAATTAATGTGACTGTTGCACCAACCTCCATGTGGTCATCATAATATGGGGATGAGCTTTACCATATGAATTGTCCCATTTTGTTATGTTTAATATTTATTCTTCTGTGAGCCTAATGAAGAATAAAACCTATATCCTAAAAAACTCTGGTCTTCATAAAATAATCCCATACCAAGGCAGAGCTTTCACAGGCTGGTGTTTGGGAAAATTTAACAAACATTACTTGAACATTGAAGAAATATTGGGTAAATGTTTCAAATATTGTCAATAAGGGGTGTCCAACCCACGGCACACGACAGCTATGAATGCGTCCCAACACAAAATTGTAAACTTACTTAAAAATTTTGATTTTTGGGGGGACAGTTTTGCAAAAATGCAATTACACTTAGCAGCACCTATTTTTTCGGCAGCACCTATATTTGTGAGCAACTATTTTCAAGGATGAAGCACATGAAGGGCAAAATTAGAACCAAAATATCTGATGATCTCCTTGAGAATTCATTGAGTGCTGCTACTACATCCATCAAACTAAATTTCTTTTTCGTACATCATGGGACACAGAGCCACAGTATTTACTGAATGAGTTATATAGGCACCACTAGGTGATGGACACACCCTAGACAAGAAGTTTAGCACCCTATATAACCCCTCCCCTTACTGGGAGTACCTCAGTTTTTTCGTCAGTGTCTTAGCTGTTGGTCACGAGTAAAGATGTGCTGGGCTGAGCCCTGCTGGAGAAATCTTTCCTGGTGCAGGCCATGCAACCGGATCCATACAAAGTGCCTTTTTCAGGCTGAATTGAATGGTACCCGGGCCTCGTGTCCGAAGAAACAAGGTTTTGCCTGTAATGCTTCTCTTTTTAGAGACCTGGACCCCGGGATCCAGTATTTGGTTTTCTCAGACATATTTTCCTGGCAGGGTGCTTTACAGGCCCAGGAATGTGGATCCCCAATAAAAAGGGGCCCCGGTTCCTAAAGGTTTTTTTAATGGAGCTCACCGTGAGCAGTGAAGATTGGATCTGTTACCACAGAACCCTGCAGCTGGATAAGGTAAGGGAGATTCCTAAGGAATTTTTCTAATTCTTGTGGGGTTTCTCCTTTAAGTAAAATGTTGCTGTGCCTAAGGTCGCCACCGGGGGCTGTCAAGAGCACATACCTGATTCCATGCTTGTCAGTCTCGTCTCTGTGTCACAAGCCGCACGCTTTCTCCGAGCCCATGCTGCAGGTAGGATTTGGGAAGGGGGGGGTTTCTTTCCAGGAATGTCCCCCCACAGCTTCTTTCAGGCTAGAGGCCATGGGGCAGTCGGCAGTATGCCACACCTCCTCCCGCCGCCGCCATTACAGCGGCTCTTCATCCACCAGCCCTCCTCTCTCCTCTGCCCCAGCCTCCCCTCCCCGTGCGATCCGATCAGATTAGAGCCCTTGGCTCGCGCAGGAAAAGCGGTCTTTTTTTAAAAAAAGATGGGGGGGCGGAAGGGGTGGTCGGAGGAGGGGGGCGGAGCATTAGCGCAACATCAGCTTGGTTTAACGCCCACAACGCGGGCTATACAAGGCTATAAATGTGCACTCTTTTGCAGGTGCACACAGCTCAAGGAGGGACACAGAGCAGATGGGTGGCATGTAAGTGTGGGTGACAAGGGCATTCCCAGGCAACATTTACTTAGCATCAGGCTGAGCCTTGATAGCATCGGCAGTTGCTGGACTATTTTGCTCAGCAGTGGGTGCATTTCTGGTAGTACCTCTGCATTTGTGCTTGGCACTATGGGCAGAAGGGGGGGTACAAATACCCCGAGAAATAGGGGCTCAAAGGGATCTCCCACAGGCTCTGAGGACCCCCCCTCTGCAACGCCATCTCCCCCTGAAAGACCTAGAGAGGCTGGTCAGAGTGAGCCATCAGGGTCAGGGGATGCAACTGCTTCTAGCATTTTAGCCCCTGTATATATTACTCAGGAGGTTTTTTCCTCAACCATAAGTGGATTAGAGGAAAGATTAATGGCCTTAATCGCATCTTCACAAAGTGGAAGAAAAGGCATTAGGTCCCCTTCTAGCACCCAGGACCCTCAAACAGAGGATCTCTGGGAAAGGGGAGATGAATCCCCCTCAGAGGACAGAGGACCGGGATGAGACTGATGACTCCTCTTCTGAGGAATCAAGTGGGGAAGGACCCTCTTCAGCTTCACAGGCTAAGAAATTGCTGGTGCAATCTCTTACTGAAATGGTCCGCTCCACATTTAAGTTACCCGTAACTGAGTCGGTTGAAAAGCCCACGTCTTGTTTGGCTTCACTGAAGCCTCCTCAAGCTGCACATGCCTTTCCTGTTCATTTTTTGCTGGAATAGCTTTTTATTCTGAGTGGAATCACCCAGATAAACATTTTTCCATCCTAAAAAGTTTTCAACACTTTATCTTAAGGAGGAAAAATTCACAAAGATGTGGGGTATACCAGCAATTGACGCCGCTATATCCTCTGTGAATAAAAGTTTGACTTGTCCTGTTGACAACGCTCAAATGACTTAGGGATCCAACTGATAAAAAATTGGAATTCCTGTTAAAAAATATTTTTTCCCTAGCAGGTTCAGTAGTTCAACCTGCAGTGGCGGCAATTGGGGTATGTCAATCCTTGAGAGATCACTTGAAGCAGGTGCTCAAGGTTTTCCCTGAACACAGGCCCGGGAGTTAACCAACCTGCCAGCGGCTTTGTGTTTTGCAGTTGACGCAATGAGAGATTCTATCCTTCAGACCTCTCGCCTTATGCTTGGGTTGGTACATATGCGTAGAATCTTATGGTTGAAATATTGGTCAGCCGAAACGCCATGCAAGAAGCTCCTGGCTGGTTTTCCCTTCCGTGGTGTAAGGCTTTTTGGGGATGATTTGGACAATTATATCCAAAAAATCTCAAATGGGAAAAGTAACCTTTTGCCAGTTAAGAAAAGGAGTAAACGTCCTTCGTTTAAAAGGGCTCTTTCTCCAGTGCCAGGGGCATCAGCCTCCAGGCAGTCACAACAGCCTCCCCTCTCAGGTTCAAGAGGTAAAACTCAGAGTCAACCCCAGGGATAAAAGAAGTCCTGGGGGAGGAAATCTACAAGACAGAACGCTAAAGCCTCTTTTATGAAGGGGCGCCCCAG
This sequence comes from Aquarana catesbeiana, assembly GCF_042186555.1. Classification (NCBI taxonomy): domain Eukaryota; kingdom Metazoa; phylum Chordata; class Amphibia; order Anura; family Ranidae; genus Aquarana; species Aquarana catesbeiana. Next base: position 105,652,879 of record NC_133336.1, on the reverse strand, counting down.
CTCGTTCGAGTGGGGGGAAGACTGCTACAGCTCTCAAGAGTCTGGTAGGAGGATTTTCAGGACAGATGGGTGGTCTCCACAATATCTCTAGGTTACAAACTAGAGTTCCGAGAATTCCCGTCTCCTCGTTTCCTCAGATCAAATGTTTCCAAAGACCCAGAGAAAAAGAAGTCTCTTTGAAGCATTGGAGCGACTTTTGGCGCAAAAAGTAAACATGGTGGTTCCCATGGAAGAGCAGCGGTTGGGGTTTTATTCAAACCTTTTCATGGTGCCAAAACCAAATGGGGATGTCAGACCCATCCTAGATCTCAAAGATCTAAACCGGTTCCTAAAAATTCGATCTTTTTGCATGGAATCAATCCAATCAGTAGTCTCCATCCTACAAGGAGGAGAACTTCTGGCATCAATAGACATCAAGGATGCATACCTGCATTTACCTATTTTCCTCGGTCATCAGAAATACCTGCATTTCGAAGTGGATAAACATCATTTTCAGTTTGTAGCTCTACCTTTCGGTCTAGCTACTGCACCTCGGGTGTTTACAAAGGTCCTGGCTCCTCCTCTGGCCAGATTAAGGGCTCAGGGTATAACTATTATAGCGTACCTAGACTACGTGCTCTTAATAGACCGGTCGGTAGCCCCCTTAGACCAAAGCTTGGTCACCACAGTCAACTACCTGGAATACCTAGGTTGGGTCCTCAACCTTGAGAAGTCTTCTTTGAAACCAGTAAGAAGACTAGAGTACTTGAGTCTGGTTATAGATACAACCCAGAAGAGGGTGTTTTTACCCCAGGCAAAGATCAGCGCTATGAAGGAGCTGGTTCAGGTAGTCAGGGCAAAGAAGAGTCCTTCTATTCGCCTTTGTATGAGGTTGTTGGGAAAGATGGTGGCTTCATTTGAAGTGGTTCCCTATGCTCAGTTTAATTCAAGACTGCTGCAAAACAGTATCCTGTCTGCTTGGAAGAAGAAAGTCCAGATTTTCCAATGCGCTTGTCGCCAATAGTGCATCAGAGTCTCAGTTGGTGGTTGGTACCCGAGAATCTGCGGAAAGAGAAATCCTTTTTACCAGTTACCTGGAAGGTGGTAACAACAGATGCCAGCCTTTTGGGTTGGGGAGCAGTTCTGGAAGAGACAATTGTCCAAGGGAAATGGTCCAAAACCGAGAGGACTTTACCCATCAACATTCTAGAGATTCAGGAGACGTACCTAGCCCTAAAAGCCTGGACATTCAGGTTGCAGGGTTGTCCTGTCAGGATCCAATCCGACAATGCCACAGCAGTGGCTTATATCTATCACCAAGGGGGCACCAGGAGTCGTGCAGCCCAGGGAGAGGTAAACCAGATCCTAATCCGGGCAGAAAAGCATGTGCCCTGCATATCGGCATTCTTCGTTCTAGGGGTAGAGAACTGGCAGGCGGACTACTTAAGTCGCCGGCAGTTGTTCCCGGAGGAATGGTCTCTTCACCCCGACATCTTCCTGGCTATATGCCAAAGATGGGGGATTCCCAGATATAGATCTGTTTGCATCCAGGTTCAACAACTTTGTGTCAAGAACAAAGGATCCACTTGCATGTGTTGGTGACTCCGTGGGATCAGTTCTCGCTGATTTATGCATTCCCTCCTCTTCTGCTGCTACCACGACTTCTTCGGAGGATCAACCAGAAAAAGAAGTCGGTGCTTCTGGTAGCCCAGCATGGCCCAGAAGATCTTGGTACGCAGAAATAGTAAACATAGGGGTAGGGCTCCCATGGACCCTACCACCATGTCCAGACCTGCTATCGCAGGGACCAGTGTTCCATCCTACCTTACAAACGCTAAATTTAATGGTTTGGCTATTGAAACCCACATTCTGAAGACATGTAAGCTTTCAGGCTCAGTAATTTCTACCTTGATTAATGCAAGGAAGTCAGCTTCCAGAGTCATTTATTATAGAGTCTGGAAGGCATATGTCTCCTGGTGTGAATCCAGGGGTTGGCATCTCAGAAAGTATGTCATAGGGAGAATCCTTGCTTTTCTGCAAATGGGGTTAGAGATGAAGCTGGCCTTGAGTACTATCAAGGGCCAGGTCTCTGCCTTGTCGTTATTGTTTCAACGTCTGCTTGCTTCTCATTCTTTGGTCCGAAGCTTTATACAGTCCTTTTGACAAGGAAGCTAATCTTTCTGGTAAACGATCAAGGGGTTAATATGGCGCACAATGGATGTAGCCAAGTACATATAACTAAAAATGGTGGGGGGAAGGGGGTGGGTTCCTGAGAGGGGGAACTTGGTGGTGGTAGTTAATGTTTCACAACAAGTTCAGGTATTAGTCCATGTAAGAATAAAATGATGCTGAATAAATGGAAGGCAGCCAGTCTATAAAAGCTAGAAGAAGCTCTGTAACAATAAAAAAGAAAGGACGGCGCCCTCTAAGTGCAGCATGTATGTTAAAAATATTTATTACAATAGATAAAAACACTCACATTTGAGTTGCTAAAAACCAGCATGTAAAGTAGTTTCATCCGAGTGCTTTCAGGGGATGTGGGTGTCACGGGCCAGTGGGGGGGTTCCTGGGATGTGAGTCCTGTGACCTGGGTCCTGGTAGCTGTTCCGGTGGTGCCGAGGGTCCTCAGAGCCTCCGGGCGGCCAGGATGTCGGTCATGGATCCTCCGTGGAGCGCCGTGCTGACCTGCGTCTTCACTTCCGGGAGCAGGGTGAGGTGGGCGGTGCTTTGCGTTCGGAGCATGCGTGCTCCTTCATCAGGCTATGCTGGTGGCCATATTCAGTGTGGGAATTTATACCATAGGCACTGGGAGGGGTGGAGAGGTGATTGAGAGGAGGGCAGGACTATGTATAATGATTGGGAGCGTAGGTAACCATGGAGATGGGGTGTACACAATGTGGAAAGGGAGCGAAGGGAGACGGGGAGTGGGCGGGGCGGGGAGTGAGGGGGGGGAGATATGCAAATGAGTATGTTGTGGTAAGAACATATATGTGTGTATATGGATCGTGGGGTAAGGAGAAGGCGGTCTATATGAAGAGGAATGTTGTATTGATCATAGTGGACGGCAACAATATATATATATATATATATATATATATATATATATATATATATATATATATATATACAGTATAAATATATATGAGAAGGGAATACAAAAATGCAGAAAACAGTATATAATTAAAGAGGTATATAATTATAGGGAGAGATGGGTGGTATATATGAGAAGAAATGACGCAATGATGGAAAAGGAATAAAACATGTACAATGTATATATGTGTGTAAACATAAAGAACCATTTATATAGGATCCTTTCACACACATATACACATATATACACATTTAAATGACGCGTAAGATTGGGACAAAAGGCAAAAGGAGGGGGGGAGTGTGTTTCCAGACGGGCATTTGGGAATGAGAGGAATGTTATGGGGAATACTGGGAAATAAATAAAAATAATAAAAATAAAGATAAACATAAAAATAAAACTAAATATAAATAAAATAAAAATAGAAATAAAAATAATACAAATAAATAAAAATAAAAATAGTAATAAAAATAAATATAAAAATAAAGAAATTAAAAATAAATATAAATAAAAATAAAAAATGGTATGTGTTATACACTAGGGCTATGTGGATAGGGGTAATGGGTGATAGACAGGTATACACTCACACTAGTGTACGGGTATACCCATACACGTGTTCCACATAGACTGTACATTAATGGGGTAGTGACTAGATGATGGATAAAACAAAGAATGAGACAACAGGTAGGACAATGGATGAAACAATACGTGGTGAATTGAGATGAGATGATGTGATGAGGCAGGGATGTGGTTGGGGTCACAGCAAAATGTTAATTTCGATGCCTTCATTGAGGCCTCCTGGCGATAAAGTGTCTAGTGTGTATATCCAGTAGTTTTCTCTTTCACACAACCTTTTGTAGCGTTCAGCGGTAGGGAGGGTGGGTGGAATAGACTCAATAACCCACACGCGTAGCCCTGAAAATGTTTGTCCATGATGTTCTTTAAAATGTCTCGGTACGCTATGCTTGTCAATGCCCTTCTCTACAAGGTAACGATGCTCACCATACCTTTTGCGGAGCGGGCGTTTAGTGCGGCCTACGTATAGTAGGCCGCAGGGGCATGTGAGGCAATAGACCACATAATCTGAACCACAATTGAAGAAGTCGGGGATGACATATAGTTTACCCTTATGATGGAAGTCTTTTTGCCTATGTGTAACATGAGCACATGTGAGGCAGAGGGGTTTCCTACATTGATACATGCCTTTGATGTTAAAGAAGGTTAACGGGGCACTGGCGACACTACCCAACCCGTCAGATTTGTGACACAAGACCACAACAGATTTAAGCAAATGGAAAAGATCTTCCCCAAACACTGGTCCATTCTGCGTGAGGATCCGCATCTAAAGCCCACCATAAGTGATAAACCACTGGTCACCTACAGATGGGCTAAGAATATAAAGGCCCAAATAGCACCAAGCAAAGTGAAAACAGCACACTCCACCGCCAGTGCCCCGTTAACCTTCTTTAACATCAAAGGCATGTATCAATGTAGGAAACCCCTCTGCCTCACATGCGCCCATGTTACACATAGGCAAATAGACTTCCATCATAAGGGTAAACTATATGTCATCCCAGACTTCTTCAATTGTGGTTCAGATTATGTGGTCTATTGCCTCACATGCCCCTGCGGCCTACTATACGTAGGCCACACTATACGCCCGCTCCGCAAAAGGTTTGGTGAGCATCATAACCTTGTAGAGAAGGGCATTGACAAGCATAGCGTACCGAGACATTTTAAAGAACATCATGGACAAATATCTTCAGGGCTTACGCGTGTGGGTTATTGAGTCTATTCCACCCACCCTCCCTACCGCTGAACGCTACAAAAGGTTTTGTGAAAGAGAAAACTACTGGATATACACACTAGACACTTTATCGCCAGGAGGCCTCAGTGAAGGCATCGAAATTAACATTTTGCTGTTACCCTAACCACATCCCTGCCTCATCACATCATCTCATCTCAATTCACCATGTATTGTTTCATCCATTGTCCTACCTGTTGTCTCATTCATTGTTTTATCCATCATCTAGTCACTACCCCATTAACTTACAGTCTACGTGGAACACGTGTATGGGTATACCCGTACACTAGTGTGAGTGTATACCTGTCTCCCACCCATTACCCCTATCCACATAGCCCTAGTGTATAACACATACCATTTTATATTTTTATTTATATTTATTTTTATTTTTAATTTCTTTATTTTTATATTTATTTTTATTACTATTTTTATTTTTATCTTTATTTTTATTATTTTTATTTTTGTTTATTTCCCAGTATTCCCCATAACATTCCTCTCATTCCCAAATACCCGTCTGGAAACACACTCCCCCCCTCCTTTTGTCCCAATCTTACGCGTCATTTAAATGTGTATATATGTGTATATGTGTGTGAAAGGATCCTATATAAATGGTTCTTTATGTTTACACACATATATACATTGTACATGTTTTATTCCTTTTCCATCATTGCGTCATTTCTTCTCATATATACCACCCATCTCTCCCTATAATTATATACCTCTTTAATTATATACTGTTTTCTGCATTTTTGTATTCCCTTCTCATATATATTTAGGTGTATATATATATATATATATATATATATATATATATATATATATATTTTGTTCCCGTCCACTATGATCAATACAACATTCCTCTTCATATAGACCGCCTTCTCCTTACCCCACGATCCATATACACACATATATGTTCTTACCACAACATACTCATTTGCATGTCTCCTCCCCCCTCCTACTCCCTGTCTCCCTTCGCTCCCCTTCCACATTGTGTACACCCCATCTCCATGGTTACCTACGCTCCCAATCATTATACATAGTCCCGCCCTCCTCTCAATCACCTCTCCACCCCTCCCAGTGCCTATGGTATAAATTCCCACACTGAATATGGCCACCAGCATAGCCTGATGAAGGAGCACGCATGCTCCGAACGCGAAGCACCGCCCGCCTCACCCCGCTCCCAGAAGTGAAGACACAGGTCAGTACGGCGCTCCACGGAGGATCCATGACCGACATCCTGGCCGCCCGGAGGCTCTGAGGACCCTCGGCAACACCGGAACAGCTACCAGGACCCAGGTCACAGGACTCACATCCCAGGAACCCCCCCACTGGCCCGTGACACCCACATCCCCAGAGAGCACTCGGATGAAACTAGTTTACATGCTGGTTTTTAGCAACTCAAATGTGAGTGTTTTTATCTATTGTAATAAATATTTTTAACATACATGCTGCACTTAGAGGGCGCCGTCCTTCTTTCTTTTTTAATTTTTCTGGTAGCCATTTCTTCTGCAAGAAGGGTATCAGAATTGGCGGCTCTTTCTTGTATAGAGCCATATTTAATTATTCATAAGGATAGAGTAGTATTGCGTCCTCATCCTAGCTTTCTACCAAAGGTGGTTGCAGGTTTTCATCTAAACCAGGATATTGTTCTGCCTTCATTTTTTCTAGATCCCTGTTCTACGGAAGAAAAGTCACTACATTCTCTGGATGTAGTAAGAGCGGTCAAAACCTATTTGGAAGCGACTGCTCAGATTCGCAAAACTGATTTTTTGTTTGTGTTGCCTGAAGGTCCTAAAAAAGTACAGGCAGCATCAAAATCTACTATTGCTAAGTGGATTCGACAGGTAATTGTTCAAGCTTATGGTTTGAAAAGGAAAGTTCCACCTTTTCAAATCAAAGCGCACTCCACTAGGGCTGTTAGTGCTTCATGGGCAGTGCATCACCAGGCCTCCACGGCTCAAATATGCAAGGCCGCAACTTGGTCTTCAGTCCATACATTCACCAGATTCTATCAGGTGGATGTGAGAAGGCATGAAGATATCGCCTTTGGGCACAGTGTGCTGCAGGCAGCGGTACAAGGTCCTCAGGTCTGATTGCACCCTACTTTTGTTTGTGTCTCCCTCCCCTCAGATAGCATCGCTCTGGGACATCCCATTCAGTAAATACTGTGGCTCTGTATCCCGTGATGTATGAAAAAGAAAATAGGATTTTTATAACAGCTTACACAGAGGTCCCTCCCCTCTTCTTATACACGTATATTGCTTTGCTACAAAACTGAGGTACTCCCAGTAAGGAGAAGGGTTATATAGGGGGCTAAACTTCCTGTCTAGGGTGTGCCAGTGTCCATCACCTAGTGGTGCCTATATAACTCATTCAGTAGTTACTGTGGCTCTGTGTCCCGTGATGTACTCGAAGAAAATGATTTTACAGGTAAGCTGTTATAAAAATCATTATTGATGCATTAGTTTATCAAAAATAGTGTCAAATATCTCACTAATTTTATGTTGCCCTCTTTTACTTTTATAATAAAAATTTTAGAAAAAAATAAAGTTTTATTACTCGGATAGGTTCATTATCTATATCAGTGTTCTTTAACTTGTGATCTGCCCGACTTTTTCTGCTCATCGGCTATTCTTATTGTTAGTGTATTTTATGTGTGGCCCAAGACAATTCTTCTTCTTCCAATGTGACCCAGGAAGGTAAATCGGTTGGACACCCCTGTTGCAAATAAACAAAATAAATATTTTTTTCCCAGGCTTCCCCTTAAAATTTAGCCCTTCCTTTTGGCACAAGATTTGACCCACTAAGCCCAGCAAGTCTTCTCCAAAGCCTTCTTCCAAGAGAAGGGGGGTCCTTACTCCTAAGAGTGGTAGGGGTGTCTGTTAAAGTTTGCCTCTCTCTGAGTCCCAGACCTGTTGGTTCAATTAGTGGTTTCAAATGGTACAAACAGAATTCAGAACTCTACCCCCTCACTGCTGTCCTTTCTCAAATCAACTGAAAGCTGACCAAGAAAAGCTGTCAGCAGCAGCACTCTGAAGTTGGGTCTATTGACCCTTGCTGTTGTTGGGTCTGTTGCCACAGTTTTGTTTGATAATTTTTTCCCACCCTTCTCATTCATTGCTTGGGAACACCTCAAGGTCTATGAATACTCAGCCTGCGTCCTGTATGATTAAGATATAAGGAATTTTGACCTGGATCTTGATCTTTGATGCCACTAATCAACTTCTGTTCAACCCTCCTGTTGGGTTTTCTCACTCAATGAGGTCTGCTGGCTGTAGCCTGCAACACTGATCAGTGTGTTCTGACTCCCTGCTGTCAGAAAACAAAGACACATTAGGGAGGATTTCCCCATTTACAAGTGTGTGTATAGGGGAATCGAGTCAGTTTTTTTTCGTACAAACCACTGGTTGAAAACTGACTCCTCTATGGGGTGCATAAAGTGGTTGTAAACCCTTAAAAAAATAAAAAATAAAAAAAAACTTGCAAGACAAAGGCATAATGAGCTAGTATGCATAGCATACTAGCTCATTATGAATTACTTACCTTAGATCAAAGCCCCCGCAGCGGTCCTCGTTCACCGCTCCGGCAACTGTCATCTCTCTCGGGGGTTACTTCCGGGTATCGCGACTCCGGCGCTGTGATTGGCCGGAGCCACGGTGATGTCTCTTCCGCGCATGCACGCGGGAGCCGCCGGTAACGTCACAGTATAACTTTAGTTTGCTTAACCACTTAAGGACCAGCCTCGTTTTGGATTTTAGGTGTTTACATGTTTAAAACAGGTTTTTTTGCTAGAAAATTACTTAGAACCCCCAAACATTATATATGTTTTTCTTCTAACACCCTAGAGAATAAAATGGCAGACGTTGCAATACTTTTTTTTGCACCGTATTTGCGCAGCGGTCTTAAAAGCGCACTTTTTTTGGAAAAAATTAACTTTTTTGAATAAAAAAATAAGACAACAGTAAAGTTAGCCCAATTTTTTTTTTTATATTGTGAAATATAATGTTACGCCAAGTAAATTGATACCCAACATGTCACGCTTGAAAATTGCGCCCGCTCGTGGAATGGCATCAAACTTTTGCCCTCAAAAATCTCCATAGGCGACGTTTAAAAAATTCTACAGGTTGCATATTTTCCGGTACAGAGGAGGTCTAGGGCTAGAATTATTGCTCTCGCTCTACCGGTCGCTGTGATACCTCACATGTGTTGTTTGACCACCGTTTTCATGTGCGGGCGCTACTCGCGTATGCGTTCCCTTCTGCGCGCGAGCTCGTCGGGACGGGGGGGTTTAAAAAAAATTTTTACAATATTTTATTTATTTTTACACTGTTTTAAAAAAAAAAAAATGGTGTCACTTTTATTTCTATTACAAGGAATGTAAACATCCCTTATAATAGAAAAAAGCATGGCAGGAACTCTTAAATATGAGAGCTGGGGTCAAAAAGACCTCAGATCTCATATTTACACTAAAATGCAATAAAAAAAAAAAAAAAAAAAAAAGTAATTTAGAAAAATGACATTTGAAAAAATGTGCCTTTAAGAGGCGTGGACGGAAGTGACGTTTTGACGTCGCTTCCGCCCAGCAGTGTCATGGAGACGAGTGGGCGCCATCTTAGCCTCACTCATCTCCAGACACACCACAGGGAAGGACGCGATCGCCTCCGCCGCTACCGACGGCTTCGGTAAGCGGCAGAGGGCACCGAATCACGGCGGGAGGGGGGGGGGCCCTCTCCTGCCACCGATAAAAGTGATCTCGCTGCGAATCCGCCCCAGGGACCACTTTTATCTGAAAGCCGGCCGCTGCTACCATAACAACGATATCCCCGTTCAAAGTTTGGACGTACATCGTCATGCGGCGGTCCTTAAGTGGTTAAGTGCGCATGTGCCAATGATGTCAGCACATGCAAATACAGGGATATCTCCTAAACCGTGTAGGTTATAAGATATCCAGTTTAGCTACAGGTAAGCCTAATTATAGGCTTGCCTGTAGTATAAAGTGGTTGTAAAGGGTTTACAACTACTTTAAAGCAATAAAAATACATATAATTTTTCCACCCCAAACTTTGGGTATTGCTCTTTAAGTATTTTACTTCTACTTTTTAACTGGATCTCACACTTAGATATTCTGTTTGCTCTGCAGCTGTGGATGGACATGTTATTCACTGGATTGAAAGTAAAGCCTCCTTTGGCGATGAGAGCAGTCACCGCATGTATCTTCAGGAGCAGTTCTGGAGCTACTGGAACAGGTGAGTCTTTGGCGTACCCTAAAGCTGACCACACATATTACGGTCAGTGTGCACAATCTCTGTATAACCTCCTTTAGATTTACCAACAATTATTTTGTGTGCGGGTCTACTTCTTTAATCCATTTAAATTATACCATGTCAGGCACTTCTGCTACTATGAAAAAAACAATGGTTAGTAGCGCTGTTGCTGGATTGAGATAGATATAGTATAAATGTCCACTGGGAATTTAGTCATGAACGGAAAAAAAACGGTGTGAAAAGAATAAAAAGCAAGGGGGCAAAAAGCCTTTGTATATACTGACTAGCAGTCCGTACTCCAGGGCAAGCCTTCAGGGAAGCATGAAGCAAGCTCCAAGTACATGAAAAAGAACAAACAGAAAAAAGCGCCTCCGGATCAGGATCAGTTAGATTTATTGAATATACAAACAATTATGTCCACTTACATATGATGAAAGGCAAGTTGAGCACAAATAATCCTCAAGTAGTGGCGTCCGCCCAGTAGCCCACTTCTGCTACTATACAGTTATCAGTGATTGTACAACCAAATTGCAATGTGCGTGGCCAGGATTAGGGTGAAACTTGTGACACTGTAAACTTGTCCTGTTACTGCATCTATGCTATCAAAATGTATGTTATAAAAACATTCTCTGGCTAACCAACAACCACAGACATACCATTATCAGTTGGCCCAGTAAACCCTGCTGCTGGCCATGCTGCTTATGAACCTAGATTATTTTAGTGCCTAGATATTTAAGAAATGTATTGGTAATATTTTGACTTGATGTGTATATTGCTCACATGCTCTCTGTAAAGCCTATGTGCCTATTTACAGTGTAACAATGGCCAGGGCCTAACAGGACAGACCGGGTTTGTTACCAAATGTGTAACCAAAGTGATCCCGAAGATTAAAAAAGGCTTACAAAAAGTACCATTTATTAGCTTCAACTGTAGAGAATCTGTAGTAAATGAATACGGGACCTGCAATTGACAATTTCTTCTTCTAAAAATGCTAGTTGCCTGGCTGTCAGGCTGATCCCAAAGTGCTTTCAGGGACACTAATCTGGAATAGGTACGTAGATCTAGAAATTTGACCTAAACTGCTGGTCAGTATTATAGGCACAGACAGGCAATTAGTATTTGCTATATCTTCTGCTATGACATCCCCATATTTCTCTCCGTACACATTTCCCTAAATGAACAGGATCACTTTTACCATTTTCTAGGCATTTTTAAAATTAAATTACTGTAAGACCTCACTTAGACGTGCGGTTGGAGGGCGGGGATGACTGCGATGCTTTGCGCCCGTGACAAAGTGTACACAGCATGTAGTGGATCGGGCTTCAGAGGCTTGGAAGTTTTATAGGCATGTCTAAATCTACTCTAATGCCCCATACACACAGTCGGACATTGATCGGACATTCCGACAACAAAATCCATGGATTTTTTCCGACGGATGTTGGCTCAAACTTGTCTTGCATACACACAGTTACACAAAGTTGTCGGAAAATCTGATCGTTCTGAACACGGTGACGTAAAACAAGTACGTCGGGACTATAAACGGGGCAGTAGCCAATAGCTTTCATCTCTTAATTTATTCTGAGCATGCGTGGCACTTTGTGCGTCGGATTTGTGTACACACGATCTGAATTTCCGACAACAGATTTTGTTGTCAGAAAATTTTATAGCAAGCTCTCAAACTTTGTGTGTGTGAAATTCCGATGGAAAATGTGTGATGGTTCCCACACGCGGTCGGAATTTCCGACAAGGTACTATCACACATTTTCCATCGGAAAATCCGACCGTGTGTACAGGGCATAAGTCATATTGTTTCAAGCATTTGGAGTAGTAAAGTAGTTTTTTCCTGCTAATAAAATGTCTGTCATTTGGGTGACAACTATTTTTGTTTTATAATTTTGTTTCATTTTGTTGTTTAATATGTTCAGCCAATACAAATAAATTATAACTAACTAAAAGCAAAACTTTTTATAGATTTGGATGGAGTGTTGAGGGGATAGAATCTCGGTCAGTTATTTATCGCTGTCTGTGTACCCATTAGGGAGATTCACTTTCTCTATGATCCCTTTCACTCTAGGGCCGCGTTGGCGCTAAAGCGGTACTCGTTTTAGCAGCGCTTTAGCGCTGTTTAAGCAGCGTTTTTCAGCCGCTAGTGGTGCTGAAAGAAGGGGTTAAAGGAGTTAAACCCCAAAGAAGGGGTTAAAAATGCCTGTGTTGAGGGGCGTGGCCTGGACGGAGACCAAGATGGCAGCTTAACTTACTAGCTCCTGTGACCCGGGGAATGAGATTAGCCTAGTGGGGAACCCACATTGCCGAATTTCATCCAAAACACCATGAACAGGTCCACCCGAAGCTCCTCTACCTCCCGAGCTGCCACTGACTCCGGCATGTAGCTTAGCAGAAACATACCGGAGCTTTTCCGGACCCAGCGCCTGTCTGCACATGACACTGAGCTCACCTAGCACTGATCCCGGTGCTCTGATGACGGGGGGAGCTACGCCCTGCGCTGACCGCGCTCAACCTCCCAGCCTATTCGACCTGGAGAAATTTGCCTCCGACATTAAAATTACATTTACAGCCGCCATCGCAGACCTCAGATCTGACATACAAGCGGCAGTACACTGGATCGGGGATGTGGAACAGACGACCCAAACCCATGCAGCAGCCATTCGTCAGGTACAAAACACTTATGACTCCCAGCTACACCACCTTCTTGACCTTCACAGACATATCAAGGACCTCGACAATTGAGGTTGAAGGCACAACATGAGTGCGGGGAGTCCCTGAGAATGGCGACCCGGGAAATCTTCAACAAACTATCTGTGCAATCTTTAATGACCTGATTGACTGGCCTGCAGACTCTCCTATCGAGATAGAAAGGGCTCATCTTGCCTTACATCCTCAACCTCGGGAAAATGAACCACCCAGAGATGTGATCTGCTGCATTGTTAATTTTCCACTGAAGGAGGAAATCCTCCACAAAGCAAGAGAAAGAGGATGCATCCTCCACAATGGAGCGGAGATCTTTCACAGATTACGCTGCAGAACAGAAGAGCTTTGCGCCCTCTCCTGGAAATGCTTCACACGCGGAACATATAGTATCACTGGAAATTCCCCTTTGCCTTGTCAGCATCCGCTAGAGGGCGCTCTGCAATGCTTCGTATGCCAGAGGACCTTCAGATGTTTTGTGAACAATTCGATCTCCCACGCGTAGAACTTCCGGAGTGGTACGCCTTCTATTTTCCTCCGGAACCATGGCTCCTGGTCTCACTTAATCCATCACCGAAAGCTCAACGCCAGAGGTCCCGCAAACAAAGGGCAGACCAGCCCTCACTGAGTGCCTGCTCATCCCGCTGAGACCTTTACCAGCACAGCTCGGGCTCTCCCCCATTGCCATCCACGAAGAGAGACCGCTTTGCTACTTAAAGATCCATCCCTCCATTTAGCCACGGACTAACACATGCATGTAAGTGCCTACCTCATGTCCTCTCCTCAGTTTTATCCGTCCCATTTTTTGTCCCCCTCTTCTTTTTGCTTTGTTTTGTTCTGCTGCCCAGGGCTGGCCATTTTCCCGCAAACTTTCCTCACAGACTTATCTCCGTGCTACCTACACCTACTGCCTATAACGGACTGGGAAGTGAGGAGTTTACAAAAACAGGTTGAAGGGAACTCTCCTCTAGAATTCATATACCTATACCGGGGCCTGGGACATCTTGTCAACCAACACTCAAACAAGCCCTGAAGCCACGACCTTCACTAAAGAACATTCCGCTGTGACCTGGCCCGCCATCAAGAGGTAATCTGATCCACTGCTCACACTCACCCATTTATGCTCTCCTGAAATATGCTTAAGATACAGCAAGACTTTTTGCAAGCACACATACCCAGCAGGCTCCCATTTAATACATGCCCAATGCATGAGTTAACTTGACTTGACTCCTACCCCAAGCTTCCAAATTGTTCCCCTATAGCAAATTTAGCTAATTTAACTTTTTCATGTATTACAACTGTTCTATGACGCCTTTTCAGAGCCAGCCAACCTACCTAACATGGGAACAACAACGGACATATGCAGTAACAAGCGCTAATCCTAGACTATGTCAATCCTGCCATCTATACAGGACATAACCAAATGGCATTGTTGGCCGGTCCATATGACACTAAGATACATACAGAAGATGCAAATACTTTTGTACAACCACGACACAAGCAGTCTGTGCTACTAGTTCTATACAACATACTACGCATACCTCTGGGGCTTTAACAGGTATTAGGGATATTGAATGTCTCTTGAGCCCGGGGGGAATGTTAAGTGGAGTCTAACCAAATACCGCCCTCTCAGTATCACATTAAATACCCCAAACAATTAACATACAATTCATACTGCAAATCTGATCACACAAATACTCAGTGATTGCAGTGAGCTTTTGCTCTTTTAGCACCTACGCTCTCCCACGCGATAATACCAGCACAAGTATAACACCCCTGGCTCCCGAGATATTATCTTAAACGTTTCTAAATGTTAAGAACAATTATAGCACATCCTAGGCTCCCGGTAAACTGTTCTCAAGTGCATGACCCTCCTGGATGGCGGGGAAACCAAGAGCCTATCAATGCAGTAGTGCTTTGTGTTATCCTAGGTATCCCCAGGCCCCCTCCCATCCTCCTGCTTTTCCCATATCCCCTTCCCAATACCCTCCTTCCACTTCCCACCTCCCTCTTCCTTGCCACCCCCTTCCCTCCCCCTCCCCTTCTCACCCCCCCCCGTCATTTCCCGTTATTTATTTTATTTTTATTTTGCTTACCTTTATGATGTACAACTGTACATCCTTATTTGGTTAATAGGTACTGAGCTTTCTGCCTTACCGGAATAACTGCAATTTGTTGGAATATCCTGAGAAGGCAGAGCTATCCGATGGCTGAATTATTGTTAATGTTTTTGTATTCTACATTCTGGATAATAACTGGTTAAATGCTACCCTGTTCAGACGGCTCTCCACTACATCCCTTTACACAATTTCAAAAGCTCCCTAATTCTCGCTCCCCGGTTCGCAGAGACCCTGTGGTTTTCATCCTCCCGCAGCAGTCCTCCTGGACTCTTGCTGACACCCCCAGCATTTCCCTCTATAGGTGGAGTAGCCTGCCTACTTCCACCTCTGGTGTTTTTCTATCTCCTTCCTCAGCCCCTCCTACGCTATCCTCCACTGCTCTTTCTATTCTTTTACCCCTACTGTTCCACATCCCTCTTCCCCAGCACCTCTATCAAATCCCAATATACTCCTCCTTTTCCCCTTCCCCTACCGCTCCTTACACCAATTGCCTCCTTTTCCTGTGGTTCGACTCCCACTCAAGTGTCCCTCCTCCCCAACTTTGGTTCTCCCCCCTCTCAGACACCCAATAACCTTCATCTGGACACCACATCTGCACATCATCATGCAGAGTAAATCACTCGCCTCGCCTTCCCTGACCCTGAAGTGTCTATCGCTAAATACAAAAGGCCTTAACCTCCCGGAAAAAATGTCCCAAGTAATGTCCTCCCTTATGAAACACAAGGCCCACTTCATTTTTTTACAAGAAACGCATTTTCGTTCGGATTCTATACCTAAACTATCCAACCACATATACCACTCTGCTTTTCATGCCACTAACCCTGACTCCAAGACTAAAGGGGTTTCTGTCCTAGTATCTAAACACGCAGACTTTCACCTATCTGATTCTATTATTGACCTATCTTTCTCAAGGGCACTTACGCCTCAAAACCAATAACACTGGCTAACATATACTGCCCCAACGAGCACCATGTCACTTTCTTTATGAAAACCTGCAAACTCCTATCGTCTTTTCAGAAGGGAATAGTACTCCTTGGAGGGGACTTTAATGTCCCTTTGAACCCTGTTCTAGACTTCTCCTCGGGCACCTCTAACCTACCCTATAAAGCCCTCCGCCAGATTAAACTTGAACTCCAGAAACTTTTACCTTACATGATGTTTGGCATACTTTGTTTCCCTCTGTCAAAGACTACACCTTTTTCTCGGCTCCTCATCAGAAATACTCCAGGATTGACTATTTCTTGCACTAAAACAAAAACATGGCATCTGAACCCTTCTCTTTTGACCACTTACGTACGAGTATACGCCTATACTTCGCAGAAAGTGTCTGAGGCAAACTACTGGCCTTAGCCGCAAAAGCCAAAAAAGAGTCCCAAACGAAGATGAACACTTTAACAAAGACTATCAAGTCACTAGAATTAACTCATAAGCAGACACAAGCACATTATACCCTTCAGGAATTAATACATATCTTCTACGAGCATGGAAATAAAAATGGATGCTTACTTGCCCTTTCGATCCAAGCCTCCAAACCCTCCTCTATAATTCACCACATATGCGATGCGCGGGGAACACTTCTGGCCAAGAATGAAGACATTGCGGGCGAATTTGAGAAGTTCTATTCAAAGCTTTACAATCTACACCCTAGTCTTTATAATCTACACCCTAGTGGCATTATTTCCACAGATCAAGTTTGATTCAGCCTGGGTAGGGAGGCCAGGAACAATACCATACGTACCCTTAACATTCACCATTGGATGACATCCACAAAATCTCAAGGTTTTCTTCTCTCCTTGGATGAGGAGAAGGCGTTCGACAGGGTGGCCTTGGGCCTTGAGACTTGCATGCTAACACATGTAATGTCCCTATACTCCTGTCCCACTGTGGCCGTAAGGGTCAATAGCCACCTGTCGAATGTCGTCTCCATTTCCAGTGGTGCACGCCAAGGCTGCCCTCTATCCCCCCTAATATATGTACTAACTCTCTAACCCTTCCTCAATAGGCTACGAAACAACCCCAACATACAGGGAGTGAGCGTGAAATAAAAGGAATACAAGGTCGCAGCTTTCGCTGACAACATCTTGCTTTCCTTAACATCTCCTCGAACCTTGTTACCCGACCTCCTCAAAGATATTGATACCTTCTATACACTGTCCAACCTCAAAATCAATCATGCAAAATCACACACCCTAAACATATCCCTCCCTCCGCAAGAAGTAATCCATTGTCAAGTTTCCTTTCAGATGGGAGAGGGAGGCGATCACATACCTTGGTATTCAAACCCCATCCCGCCTGTCAAATCTATATATGAAAAATTTCCACAATGCCCTCCTCAAGGCCCAAAAATACCCGAGAGATTGAATGGGATTGAATGTTTCTTGGTTTGGCAGCTCAGCTCTAATCAAAATGATAATCCTCCCACGCATTCTATACTTAATTCAATCTGTACCGATCCACCTACCTCCAAATTTTTTCTCAGGCTATCAGAAAGCCTGCTCTGCTTTCATGTGGAAGAACTCTCCACCGCCTTTTAAATGCTCCCGTCTAACACTTCACAAAACCAAAGGGGGTATTGGGCTACCAGATCTACACAAGTATTATACGGCGTGTCACCTTACCAGAATAGCAGACTGGAATATACACGCGCTTAAAAAGAAATGGATACTTCTTGAAAACTCCTTTACACCCAATCCTCTCCACTTGCTGCCCTGGATACCCCCCAAGCAGTGGCCACCAAACATTTCATCCCATCCGCTCATTTACCCCTCTCTCCTAGCCTTCAAAAAAGCTTCACAATCTGGGACACTTGCACTTATACCAGGACCCCTCACTACCCTAAGAGGAAACCCTGCTTTCCCTCCAGGCGAATCCCAGCATTTCCTATGCCAGGAATGGCCTTATGAACATGTCTTAGCCCTCCAGTTTTTCTCTGGTAGGACTCCTATCCCCCTAGAGAAAGTAAACACCATCTCTATGACCGCCTCTTTTCCCTTTCGGACATATAGGCAAATACGGCACTTCCTCATGACCCATACGCACCAAACCAACTGGACAAGACAACTCACGCCCTTTGAAGACCTCTGCCATCGCAAAACACCACAGAGGCATCTTATATCCCTCCTATACACCCTCCTCTTGGAGGAGACCAACCATGAACCACATCCTTCACAGATAGTGTGGAATAGGGACTTATAAACACCTCTAACCAATGAGGAATAGAACATTGTGTACAAATATGGCCACAAATGCTCACTGAATGTGGCCATTCAAGAGAATTGCTACAAAGTGATAACCAGGTGGTATAGGACTCCATCCTACCTTCATAAATTTTCCCCCGCCATCCCTAACATATGCTGGAGATGCGAGAAAATGGAGGGTACCATGCTCCACACCTGGTGGGACTGCAATAAATTACAACCCTTCTGGAAAGAGGTCCATAGCCTTATAACCCATGTTACCACATTCACCTTAGATTATTCTCCTTCATCACACATCCCTAGCGAAAAAAAATTACTACAAATCGTTAGCCATGCATATGGTAAACGCGGCTAAGCTCTGCATACCGAATCATTGGCACTCTAAAAATGCTCTGACAATCAGGGAATGACTAGCGAGGGTCTCAAACATAAAAAACATGGAAGAACTAATTCATATTTCTCAAGACAGAATGCACAAATTCACATTCACTTGGGCATGTTGGAATTATTTTACAACATCCGACCAGTACCGTCAATGCGTTCCATAGAACGGACCTACAAAAGTAAATTTGGGCCTCTTTAGTGGATTGGAGGAGATGAGGGGAGTTGGGGAGTGGAGCCAAACGAGAACGATCTACTAACACCCCTTCTTGTCCCACGCCCCCCCCATCACATCTATATCTCCCCCCCCCTTTCGACCAAGCCCTTCCCTACTCTCTCCCCCCCTGCTGCTTCCTCTGCCCCTTTCTCTCCCCCTCTCACTTCTTTTCCTCTCTGTTCCTCATCCTCCCCTTCATCACACATTATTTCAACCTATTCCCCTCCCCCTCTTGCGGTCGAATGTCCCGACTTCGACTGGAACCTTTACAATACCCCCCACCCCTTCCATCCCTATGTTTATCCTGTTGTCACTAAGTATGCCATCTCAAGATACACTATGTTCACAACCCTGACCTGGAGCGAACCCCTAAGCTGCCTCCTATCTTTAGTTGTTCCAGAGAGGGGGGAGGGGGCGATGAAAATGAAAGAGAGATCCTCCACCTAACAATGCTCTGCTCCATACACAAGTTTTGTTCCTGGTCGATCCATCCCAGGCTGTTCTACTAGACTGTATCCTAAGACTGTAAACCCAATCTGTTGTTAATAATGGGACTTTATTGACTTTCTGTACCGCTTTCTTTGTATACCCTTTCTTTACTGAATAAAATAAAAAACTTTTAAGGAAAAAAAAAAAGCCTGTGTTGCTGCGCTTCTGAATTGCTGCCAATTAATTTCAATGGGAAGGGCGTTTTGGGAGCGCTGTATACAGTGCTCCCAAACCGCCCCAAAGATGCTGCTTGCAGGACTTTTCCTAACGTCCCGCAAGTGCACCGCCCAAGTGTGACGAGACACACTGAAATGAATGGGAATAGAGGGAAAAACTTCCAATGGGGACACTTTTTTCAGTGACTGCTGAAAACTCAAATTGGAAAGATAACTTCTCCCTCCAGTTGAGTCTACATGGCAGAAAATAAAGGGAAATCTCCCTAAAGGGGACACAGATGTAAAAAAAAAGCTATCCTAACGGACATTTTAACCCATACTGCTTTAGATATACATTAAATCTCTTTAGAGTTTGCAATGTGCCTCTAACTATTTGGATACTGGGATGACCTTTGTCTACTATGCTGGGTACTGTGGGGTGACCCAAGTTTACCTTGCTGAGTACTTTTTATTAGTGCAGTCTGTATGATTTTAGAGGATGACCAAAAAACTTTTGAATGTCTTTTTTAAAAGCTGCAGCCAAGTACAAACAGTTAAACAACAAGTTAGGTGTATATTTGCATGTACTGCCTAACACAACAAAGCGACAACTGTATTCTGTGGGTGATTTATCCACCATTATTTGCAGCAGATGTCCCAGTATGTATGTTTAGAGTATATTCCCCAGTTTTAATGCTCAGATTTTTTTATTTTTTTTGTGTTCCAAAAAAATCCTGCTTGTGGAGATCCCAACAAAACATACCTTTCCCTGGGATACATTAGAATGCATGTAAAACGCATCAAAACAAACTGCATGAAAATAATGCAGCAATATCAGTGTAACCTTTCTCATGTTACTTTCTAAGTGCTGTTTTTCAGAGACCAGTAACCTATTCATTTGACTGATTCTTATTGTTACAATCATTCTTACGTTTGGTTCAAATATCTGTGTTAGTAGGTGCTTCAACGTATGTTTAAAACGAAAACAAAAAGCACATAATATCAAATCCATTAATTTCAGTGGGCCCTGTTCACATTTCTGTTCCTGTAAACTCCTACTGTACATGCTGCATTTACATCCTGCGTAACCTTACTGACAAGGCCTACAGAAATCAATAGTATCTGAAAAGCAAATCAATAAATCAATAAAATGTACCACAAATAATGTGCAGTACCGTAAGTACACAAACATCTATGTCGAAATGTATTTTCAAAATGCAGAGCTGTGTATCTAGATGGAGATCATGAAATCAAGTCGCCAGCTCACTACGAGTCCTCTGACAGCCTAACAAGATGCCTGCCAACTCTGTAACTGTTTTCATATTAAAAAGCTGGTGCAGTTATTGCTCACCGGTAATGTCTTTGCTCCTCACCATAAGGAACACTTCATTTGCAGTAATTAAGAGCACTCAAGCATTTTCATTGCCCTGTTGATGAGAGACTGGGCATTGAAGTATCATAAAGGCCATGCTCGGGCTATAATATGCAGACATTTAAACTTGGCTTACCCTTATAGGTGCTAATGGCATCTTTATACATGTGCCATGGGGCATTTATTTGTTTATTTGGGTCTCAGGAATTCC
Organism: Aquarana catesbeiana; assembly: GCF_042186555.1. Taxonomy (NCBI): domain Eukaryota; kingdom Metazoa; phylum Chordata; class Amphibia; order Anura; family Ranidae; genus Aquarana; species Aquarana catesbeiana. Next base: position 105,631,896 of record NC_133336.1, on the reverse strand, counting down.
ACGTCTGTTTTTATCTTGTATATCATAAAGCACTCCATATTTTAAATGTTCTGTCATTTTAATACACCGCTTTACCTTTGGTATATTGTCCTTTTAAGGCTAACTCTGCCTTTTACACCATGTTACACCTGTATTTTTGGGTTCACTGTTCTTGGGTGCAATGCTTTGCAAACTCCTATGCAAAATGATATCAAATGCACATTTTTTTCCCCTGCAAAAATATATTCATCTTTTTTTAAAATGTGGACTTCATAGTGGTTATTAGGTTTTTACTTTTTTTCAATAATAAGCATGGTATACTTACCTGCTCTGTGCAATAGTATTGCACAGAGCTGCCCGGAACCTCCTCTTCTAGGGTCGCTTTCTGGTGCTTTTGGCTCTACTCCCCTTCTCTGTGTGCCACAATAGGAAGCCGCTTGCTTCCGAGCTGGGCTGTGTGCCTCCATTGACACACACAACATAGCTAGCCCCCTCCCCAAAGCTTTGTGTTCACAGAGCTTTTTTGACAGCAGCAGGAGCCAACGTCTTTGAGCCTGTGAGGGGAGAGAGAGACCAGTGCCGCTGCAGATGGGCACAGTCCTGGATTGGGATAGGGAAGTAAAAACAGAGGTGAGGCTGCGATACAACTAGTGAGATATTTTTTTACCATAATGCAGGGAATGCATTAGGGTAAAAAATGTTCAGCCCTTAAAACCATGTTAATTATATTGTCACCACCTGGACAAATACTAACCCTTCTCCACAAGCCAGGGATCCTCTGTGTGCATCCCTCCCCAGTGCTGCGTACCTTTTCAGCAAGGACAACCCTGTTGAGTCCTCCCTGGGTAAGCTGTACTCATGACAGCCAGGAGTGGCACAGCAAGGTATGGATTACCCAAAATAATCATTGGGGCCATGGCACTTATGTGCACGAAGATGAGCGGCACACAGCACAGGATGCTGAATCAAGGAGAAAGGTATTTGTCCAGGTGTGCAGTACTCTGGGAATAGAAGAAGTTAATTAAAGGACATTTATAACAAATAAGTGTTAAGTGGCCTCTGTTAACATGGTACAATTAGCATTGATATAGGCCCAATAAGTGTTTACCTTAAAGTAGAACTCCAAAACAATTTTTTTCTTGTTTGGGAAAGAGTAGTGAAAAGTTAGAATCCGGGTCGGTTCACACATGGGCAACACGACTTTAACGCGACTTTGTACCGCGACTTCAACGCGGCTTCAGCGCGACTTTGGCACGACTTCGGCAAATTACGAGGCGACTTCAAGTCGCCTCCATGACCGGCGACTTCGCTGGCGGCCCCCCCCACCGTACCAGGCCGCATGCCCTCAACATGGGGGGTGCTTTGGGGCATGGGGGGCGCAGTGTGCGCCCCCCCCCAAAGCACCTTGTCCCCATGTTGATGAGGACAAGGGCCTCTTCCCGACAACCCTGGCCGTTGGTTGTCGGGGTCTGCGGGCGGGGGGCTTATCGGAATCTGGGAGCCCCCTTTAATAAGGGGGCCCCCAGATCCCGGCCCCCCACCCTATGTGAATGAGTATGGGGTACATGGTACCCCTACCCATTCACCTAGGGAAAAAAAGCGTCAATAAAACAAACAGTACACAGGTTTTTAAAATAATTTATTAGGCAGCTCCGGGATCTTCTTCCGACTTCGGGGGTCCTCTTCCGACTTCGGGGGTCTCTCCGCCGTCTCCTCCCGGTGTCCGCATCTTCTGCCGGCTCCTCCGCTATCTTCTGCAGCTCAATTGCTAGCGGTGGTCCGGACTTCTGCCTTCTTCTTTTCTTCCAGAGATGTTGACACAACGCTCTCTCCAGCTGGAATGGTCTCTGAACGCTCCGCAACGGACTTATATAGGCGGTGACCCCGCCCCCTTATGAGGTCACTGTCCCAGGGCATGCTGGGGCTGTGCCGTCATAAGGGGGCGTGGTCATCACCCGGTGACCACGCCTCCTAAAACGTCACAGACCCAGCATGCCCAGGGACTGTGACAGCATAAGGGGGCGGGGTCACCGCCTATATAAGTCCCTTGCAGAGCGCACAGAAACCATTCTGGCTGGGGAGAGCGTCGTGTCAACAACTCTGGAAGAGAAGAGGGAAGAAGATGATCCAGAGGTCCGGACCACCGCTGGCAAAAGAGCGCCAGAAGATAGCGGTGGAGCCGGCAGAAGATGCGGACACCGGGAGAAGACGCCGGAGAGACCCCCGGAGTCGGAAGAAGATCCCGGAGCTGCCTAATAAATTATTTTAAATACCTGTGTACTGTGTTTTTTATTGACGCTTTTTTCCCTAGGTGAATGGGTAGGGGTACCATGTACCCCGTACCTATTCACATAGGGTGGGGGGCCGGGATCTGGGGGCCCCCTTATTAAAGGGGGCTCCCAGATTCCGATAAGCCCCCCGCCCGCAGACCCCGACAACCAACGGCCAGGGTTGTCGGGAAGAGGCCCTTGTCCTCATCAACATGGGGACAAGGTGCTTTGGGGTGGGGGGGCCGCAGCGCGCCCCCCTCCCCCAAGGCACCAAACCCCCCATGTTGAGGGCATGCGGCCTGGTACGGTTCAGGAGGGGGGAGGGGCGCTCGCTCGTCCCCACCCCCACCCCCATTCCTGTCCGGCCGGGCTGCGTGCTCGGATAAGGGTCTGGTATGGATTGGGGGGGGACCCCCCACGCCGTTTTTTCGGCGTAGGGGGTTCTCCTCAAGGTCCATACCAGACCCAAGGGCCTGGTATGCCCCTGGAGGGGGAACCCATGCCGGATTTTTATTTAAAATTTGGCGCGGAGTTCCCCTCAAGATCATTTGAGCACAAGTCGCATGCCGAAGTCGGATCATGCGAGACGGCGATCCGACTTTGATCCGACTTCAATGATAGTCAATAGGCTGAAGTCGGATCAAAGTCGGATCAAAGTAGTACAGGGAGTACGCTCTGAAGTCGGAGCGACTTCAGTAGTGTCTATTAAGACGCTAGCGTTAACTCCCATTGAAACTATTTCTGGAGCGACTTGGGGCGACTTGAGGACGTACAAGTCGGATCCCAAGTCGCCCCAGTGTGAACCGAGCCTCCCTGTTGTGTTATATTCTGTTTGTGTCCCTAGTGGGAACATTTCCTGCCACTGTCTATCACCAGTATAAAAAGTAGGGCAAAAATGTACAGTTGTCACCAGAACAGGGGTAGAGGGTATATCATCGAGTTGGGGGGTAGGTGGATTTCCCCTCATTTTGCCAAATTTCTATTCCTGCTGTCTCTGGAGATATGTGCAAGAAATTCTCATTTATGGGGATGCAGTCTGCAATAAACAATTCTAATCCTTACCTACTATATTTAATACAAACATGCTGTTGCTGGAGAAACACTTTAACCTCCCTGGCGGTATGATTATGTCAGATTTTTGAATCTCAAAGCAGTACATTGTTTTGCATAGAAATTTGCCGTTTTATATTGTAGGCCTGTAATTCTTAGTAATAATAAATGCTTAAATCTGTCCAAATAAGAGCCTAGTGGACATCCCGGGTATGATAAAGTTTGAAACACAAAATCATAAATTATAATATAATAAATAACTATAAATAATTATAAAAAAGAATATAATAAAATGAATTTCCCCAGGAATCACTATCGCTCAATTCTGCAAGTGTTTTCATTTACTATCGCTGTTTTTTAGGTGGTCTAAAACCACTTTTGACGTAAAGGGACACTTTTTGGTTGCCATGGACAATCTCAAGATTCCAGGCAGAAAGAAAAGTGTATATATAATATAAAAGTGCATGCAGGGCACTGGACAAAACACTAGGGACAAAAGGGAGGTAAAATGATTTGATAAAATAATGTATACATACAGATTACAGTGTACTGTATGTGTTATGTTTTTTGTACTTTTTTAATTTGCTGCTGGGCTCTGCCCCCATGTGTCACGAGGCTCGCATGGAAGGGAACCCAGAAAACAGAGCATCAGGCGGATGAAACACCAGCAGAGGATACAGCGGGGGGACATTGCAGGATCCTGGTGACAAGGTAAGTACACTGTACCAGGATTCTGCAATGCAATCCCGAGTGTGGCTCGGGGTTACCGCTAATGGTAATGAAATTTAACCCTGAGCCACACTCAGGAATACCGTCAGGAGGGTTAAAGAAAGCCAGTGTGTTCAGTGTACTTTTTGTCTTGTGTTAGTCTGTAATTATTTAAATTATGAATGCTTATATTGATTGTGCTGTGAGTGATCTGTGGAATATAGCTTGCTTATGGTAAACTGGAGGCCAATTGCAGTAGATCTCAACCATTGATCACTGTCAGTGTGCAGTGATCAAATTACGAGAGTCTACCTGTCTCTTAATATTCCTCTGGTAAAGTGACAGACTACTGCATTGTGTGATCAGAATTCTTGCAATTATAAAGACTTTGTTAGCCCTGGGGAGAAAATGGTTATCATGTTTTAACTCCTACAAGACAGCATTATTGTGATTTTTGTCCATGTGTACAAGTCAGCTCTAAGTAAATGTTACCTTTTTCCTGGCTTTGGTAACCGTGATGAATTTTGACAGCTGTAGCATAGCGTGCGCTACAGTAATGGTAATGTCCACTCATTTGAAATGTTTTCAGTGTCTGTGTCATGACTAGGAGGAACGTTTTTACTTCAATCAGCTTGCTGCATCTGTTGGAAGTAGTCCCTCATCGAGGCAAGCTTGAGGCTTGTTCGCTTAGGCCGAGCTTTGAAAAGCGGCTTCATTTCACTGCTCAGTAGGGACTGTAACTTCCAATTTGATTGTGTTCGCAGAGTGATAAGGAGGAATTGATCAAGAAAAGTGGTCTGTTTGTAGTGTAAATGTATATCCTCTGTGGGTACTCCGATATTCTGGCTCCTCTCTTACTTGGAGCCGCAGGTCAGTGCTATGGCTGGGGAATCATTACACCTGGAATTACATTTCACCTCTTGCTGCTTCTGGGGGTTACACTGTGTAAAAGAACAGACTTCTTCCTATCTCTACTAGTTATTTTCATTATTGCATTTTCTTTTCTAGTTACCCTGATATTATTTTGTGTTTCTAATATTCAGATTACATCTCTTCTGATTAAAAAGACTTCAATGTTATAAGTAATAGATATATTTGCTGATATTTTTCAGGGCTGTGTTAAAATAGATTGAGGCCATTAATATAACTAGTCGGTTACAGTGCATTTTCCCAGTAAAGAAGAATTCAAAACATCAGTATGTTATACATAGTTACATTGGTCTAGCTTGGACCAATGTAACTATGTATATTCCATACCTGGACATTGCCCCTGGAAGCTGGAAAGTAAACACAACTACTTTAGTGATCTCCACTTGTTTCTGGGTCCCATGCTGAGCGGCTGGCCTATTGCATTGTAAATACAGAAGGCTGGTTGCTCAGCATGGGCCCCATTCAGAGAATGCATTGCATTTTCCAAATGAATGCAAAGCATTCTCCGATATGACAAGGTGGAGGGGTAGGGCTGTGACGTCAAGCTCTTCACCCCATCTATTCAGAGAACGCTTTGCATTCATTCAAAACAGGCAAAGCCGACCTCCTGTGTTCAAAATCCAATGTTCACTAAAACTGAACCAGGGCTTTTGTAATTTCTCCCTAAAATGATAACATTGCCTCAGTTTTGTAAGCACATTCAGCAGCTTATTTAATTATTTACTGAGTATGCAGCTTCTTTATCATTTAATACTCTCCTATCTTTCATTTTGATCTGGTGCCATGACCACTGCCCTTAGATTCCTGTCTCAGGTTAATTCCTTTCTCTTGACGCATCCTGTAGAGCCACCCTTGCATGCAGATCTTGTGTCTCTCTACACTGTGCGCAACAATAGAAACACACAACCCCATAGCCTAGGATGGCAAGGCACTCCCCTGCTCCTTCCTCCTCCAAAATAACTGACTGGATCAAGACTCCACTGTTAACTCTTTCCTGTGAAGTCTGAAGGTTCAGGAAAGCAGCACAGAGAGAGGAGGAGCCAGCTGCACTGGAAGTTATGAACACTAAGTGCCGGGGTAAGAATTTCAACAAATGGTTTACTAGGGAATGTTTATTTTATTGTGCTCAAATTGTTAAAATTTTAAACTCTGAGAGTTTAGTACTACTTTAAAGAAATCTGTGTTTTTTCAATGCTGGCTTCCAATTTTATTGCAATGATGTAGCAAATGTTTTAATGAACTGCGGTGCACTGTGTTGTGGTGTCATTCATTTTGAAAGGCACGTCATCATACTAAAAAGCAACGCGCAGTATCTAACCTGAATTCCACCATAGCACAATACGCCATCATGTGATGTGATGTGGTGCACTGTGTTAGCAAAATGGTGCAGGTCTGATTTTAGGTCCATTGCAGTGCATTGGCAGCCCATTTAAATGAATAGGCTTCTTTACACAATGCACGGCAACACACAACAAAACCCTTTAACTTAATGCAGCAAAGCGAGCAGGTGTGAAGGGGCCTTATTGTCCTCTCTGTCCTGCAGTATTTACTCATGCTGTCTCACCACTCAATTCAGCCAATGGCATTCCTCTGAGTTCTAGCAGGGAGAAGAGTCCTGTAAGCAAAGCAGGGCACCCTTAAAGCAACTTCACAATAAAAGGACAAGCCACTGGTCAATTAAAATGGCACTGGGACTTGTAGTTTGCCTGCAGATGTGCCATTACAGAGGATTAAGCCACTAATGCTAGAGTGGAATCAGAGACAGTAAGGTAAGTTTAAAACTTTACAAAAGTAAAATAAGGAAAAAAAATGTATAAAATCAAGTAAATATTTGAGTGGACACTGTCACTGAACAACTGGCTGATCTATTTTAAACAAACAAGGGAGTACAATTGAGCTTTAAACAGGGCTGATGACTCTTGCTCCATACCCTTGTGATAGCTAGGTCAATCACGCAGCATCAGTGCTGCCCTATGAGAGGAGGGGGAGAGTAAGTAATATGCTTCTCTATTAGTTGCACATATTGGGTATTTTTCTTGCTTACAATGGTTGAACATTGAACATTGGAAAGGATGAGAGAAAAATGAGTTGTGGTCTGGGGGAAATTTAATTCAAAGTGTCCCTTGTGCTGGTGCAGCTGTGATAGTGGAAATCCAATGTCCTGTGCACCCCCATTCCCCCAAAGCCATGATCTTCCAGTGCTGCAGAGATTAATACCAGTGCTGGGCCTGTGACAGGCATCTATCAAGAGCATTGACTATGCCTGCCCTTTCTGTCCCCTCCTCCATTCCTAGAAGCTGTACTATAGCTTCTATGAATGAAAATAAATCTATGAACAGAGTAGGCAGACCTTTCATTCATCCGCTTGTGTTGGCATTGACCCCTGCAGCACAAGAGATGGCTGCAATTTATGGGAAGAGGAGAAAACTTTGGATTTCCACTATGACAGCCAGCACAAGGGACACTTTGTATTAAATATAAGTACCATTTCTTGTGCTGTTTTTTAAAAAACATTTTTACCTAGACTTTAAAATAAACTTGTTTTTTTGTCCTGCATGGACAACTTAACATAATACTTGATGGACACTTCCACTATAGTTATATAGGTGTGTGTGTGTGTATATATATATTTTTTTTTTTCCCACAAATTGTATTTTAGATTTTGTTTTTCTTATTACCCCTGTAATGATAAGGTCATTGTAGATAGATGTAAGTTTATATTTTTTCAGACAAATTTTAAGGCAAGGTTGACTAGATGATTAGCTTTGCAGCTATATAATACTTGGGTTGTGGGTATGATTTGAAACACATTCAGAAAAATGCTGTGCAATTCATCAGCACAATGAAAATAAACAAATCCGACTAAGGCACGGTATATTTTACTACTATTTTCTGCAATTTCCAAAATGTGGAGCCTCCTGTGATCTGTCAGGTGTGGCGCAGGACAAGCTGGTCATGCACAGACAGTTCTCATCTCTCCACAGGCAGCCTGTGCCAAGCCACCAAAGGTCAGGCTTCATGTCACAGGATGTCAGATAATTGACATGTTGTGATGCCATGCTTAATGGTTCTAACCCTGACTGCATTGGTGGAATCCTGAAGGAGCCTCTGTCTACAGGCTTGGTACAGTAAAGATCACTATACGGAATAGTTTAGTCAATGCACTTGTGATTGCATTTTCTGACTTAATGTGGTAGTAAAGTCTTATTTGTAACGTGTACCTATAGGTAAGCCTATAATAAGACTTACCTGTAGGTACAGTGAATATCGCTTAAACATGCACGATTTAGGAGAAGGGACAGCATACCACATCATCGCGGCTCAGCCAATCATAAGGCCAGAGCACTCAAACCCGGAAGGAAGACTGGGTGAAGATGGAAGCCCTGTCAGCGGTGACAGTGTGCCGCTGGAGGGCTTCGTTCTAATGTAAGTATTACATAATGTGCTAGTATGCTATGCATACTAGCACATTATGCCATTGTCCTGCAGGTTTTTGTTTTTGTTTTTAAACTGGCGCGGTTTACTACCCCTGTAACTGCAACAAGAAGGGCAGGTATTTAAATATCCACTTTTTTGATTGATGCTTTCCAACATTCAGTGAACCTACTATGTGTGGATAAGAACATCATTCTTAGAGGAGGAGCCAACCAGATGACAGTCCAGATAGCAAACTTGTGTTCATCTCTGTTACATAGTTAAAGTGGTTGTAAAGGCTGAAGGAAGGTAAAAAAACCTTTAGTGTGCAGCTCCCCCCTCAGCCCCCCTAATACTTGCCTAAGCCCGATCTTGATCCATGGATGTGCACAAGACCCGAGGCTCTCCCTGGTCTCTCCCTCCTGATTGGCTAAGTTTCAGCAGCCATTGGCTCCCGCTTCTGTCAATCACAGTCAGTAAAGCTGGAGCAGGGGATGGGGCTGAGCATGCACGAGTGCCCCCACAGTAAGCGGCTTGCTATGGGGGCACTCGGCAAGGGAGAGGGGACCAGAGAAGAGAAGGATTGGGGCTGCTCTGTGCAAAACCACTGCACAGAGCAGGTAAGTATAACATGTTTGTTATTTTTTTTTAAATAACATTTTTTCCTTTACAATCACTTTAATCTGGTTGAAAAAAGACAGAAGTCCATCTAGAGAAAACTGACGCACTCAAAAAAAAAACCTCAATATATACTACCCTATTCCCACAGTCGATCTAGAGGAAGGTAAAAAAAAAACCAATAAAGCATTAATCTAATTTGCTCCAGCAAGGGAAAAAAATCCTTTTTGATCCCCCAATAGGTAATCAGATATTCCTTTGATCAACTATACCTTTAAATAATAGTACTTATAGGTATAGTTGTTGCAGTGAGTAAATATTAATACTATTAAAGCGGTATTAGACCCAAAATCAAACATTTATTATACTGCAATTTACTAGTTCTTAGATTTAATGACTGCATTTGTTTTCTTTTTGGGCTTCCTTTTATTTTCATGTGGTCACTTGGCCAATAATCTGTTGTTTTAAAACAGAACAAACTATCCTGCAGATGTAGCAGTTACAAGATTGAGACAAAGCATTTAAACTCACATGGGTGCTTACAATGATTAGCTTTTATTCATTTATGTAAAACCTTTTTCCCAAAGGGAACAAAACGGTTGCTGTAACTGCTTAAAAAGTGTTGTCTGGAATTTGTTTAGTGTATCTAAATCTGCTAGTCATTCTAACACTATCCTCGCCCCAGACTGACGATGCTGCTGTCCAAATGTGTCTGTTGTTCCTTCATCCAGAGTATAGGTTTTCTAATACAGGAGTTACTGGGCAGATCACCAGGTGAAAACAGAGAGGAAAAGCCTAAAAAAGAAAACAAATGCAGACACCACATCTAATGATTGGTAAGCTGCAATATATAACATTTTTGGTTTGAGGTTTAAACACCACTTTTGGTCACCCGTGTGTTGGTTTGATAACAAGCAAAGTACATTTAACCTGCTTTGCAAATTCCTACTGTATATAGTATAATATTAAAGCTCGACATTGGTTTTAGGCTCTGTTCACATATGCCACGGCTCAAAGCAGGGGGTCCGGTCCGTCACTGTTGCAGGTGCGAATCAGGTCCAGATTTTTGCCTGATTTTGCACCTGAATTGGACCAGAAGACACACAGGAGCCTTCTTCAATGTGGATTGCGGCCGCCCCTGAGCTGTGTGAACTGGCTCCATTGAGAGCCGGACACACTTTCCTGTCATGCGAATTGGAACCCCCACATCCAATTTGCATATATGTGAACCCAGCCTCTGGCTCTCTTCTTTATTTTGGTGCACAGGTGTGATGGCATTCTTTAACTTTTAATTTGTTTTAAGCTCCAAAAACCCATGCCAAGAAATACCGCCATTTTAGAAGGTTAGCTGATTAATAAGATCATTTTAAATTACCGTACTATTTAGCAAGTTTCCTACCCTGTCACTTATACATGAAAGGTATAGAATGAAAAATCTGTATGACAACATCATGTATGCATTTTGTTATAATGGTTTCAGAGATCAGTGTGGAAATGAAAAAAATTGAATAGTCTGTAATATGATGTATGTATCTATTCAGTTTTTTCATAGTTTTGCTTGTTTTGTTGCCATTGTAACTTGTATTCTGACTGACTAAACATAGAAAATACAGCAGTCTCCATGCACTAAGCTGTAACAATTGAACTTTGCGATTGTCAGCAATGACAGGTAATGTAAGTTGCAAATAATAATCACATGGTTAAAATAGGGATCATTATGGCAATTAATGCATGCAATATAGGTAGATGAACTGAGTCTAAAATCACTTTATAGTTGCTTTTGTTATAGAAACATTGCCATATTTATGCTATTACATTTAAACTGTTGTTTTTTGGGGCACGTTCATCCTAATTCTGAAGTGATATTGATGGGTAAGACGGTATTATTTTTAGTCATGCTGGGCAAGAGCAAACATATACTGTATTTATTTGTAGAGTGATTTATTTTCCTTCCATAAAGTATTTGGCTTGATTAAACAATGTTTTCATATCAAGAAGAGGTTAATACACCTACAGTCTGTAGACCTCTCATTGACTGGCTAAGTGTGATTAAGCCGTCACATTCTATCTAGTCTTCAGGCTTGGCCGTCAGAAGATGTAGGCCAGTTAACAATGCAAATGCTGTATTTTTCCTTCACTATTTAATGTCCTTTCACCCACCCCTCAATCCTCCCCCATCTCACTCTTTTAAACATAGTTACATCACCCAGGAGCACCGCGCCATTCCGACAGCGCTTTCAGCACCTATCTACATTACCGCAAGGCTTGTACTCCACATCCAGCATCACCCCCACTGAACTCACATTCGACAAGCATCTCGCCTCACAAACGATAAGAGCTGACAGCATAGGTCTTGAAATTTCTTATTTTGTGCCCCCCTTCTATATTTTGCCAAAGGCCCTGGTCAGATGTTCTCCATGTCAGGAGAATGTCAGCAACCACAATCCCTACCTTTCAGGACTGCTTGTAATTTCTTAATTGGCATTTACAAGTGACATTTTCAATGTGTGCTCTAGAACTGACCGGGGAGCCTCCACAGAAATATATCATGAGCGCTGATCATCAAACATCCCTTTTTAGCCCGTTACTGATATTTTTACTGGATGTGTACTTGGCAACCTGAAAGCTAGAATTTCCACATTCTATATAGATTTATTTTATTTGTTTTCTTTGCCCCAGCATATTATTTAAGTTGAATGTAAAATGCATAGAACCTTTTAACCACATTCCTTGCCCCTAGGACAATCTTAAGTCCCAAGGACAGGCACTTATACACACACGTGTACTCTTGGGCCAGTTTATTTCAAAGCCGATTAATCTACTTTGTGTTTCAAATTGTGGAAAACCACAGCATCCAAAGGAAACCCATGCAAGCACAAACAGAACTTGCAAGCATCAAAAAGAATTGAACTTGGTACACTAGCACAACAAAAGCCCTCATGTTGTTCACAATTATACAATTCCACGTTTGAGTACATTTCAGGAATAAAAGTTGTAACTATGTAGCCCAAATCTCCCCAATGTACCTGTTCTTGCCTAATTATGTAAAGCAGGGGTGTCAAACTCAATTTCATTATGGTTGCTCTCAAAGGGCCAGTTGTACCTTTTTTTTCAGGGAATAGGTGCAGGAACTCAACTACGAGCGGTGGCAGAACACATTGAATGGTGAGTGTGGCCAAATTGATCTAACAATAGGAGGATCTTAAAGGGGCAAGAAATACCAGGAGTGTGTTATGTGCGGAATTCAGGGATGTGCTATGTACAAAGTTCAGGGGCGCTCTTTATAGAGTGCAGTTTCAGGGGTGCTCTATGTACAGAGTACAGGGTTAAGGCGTGTGCTACAAAAGCTTCCTTAAATTTCACCTACCTGGCCCGACTCTAGTACCTCCCGGAAGTGTTTTCTTCTTTCACTTGCAGGGAGATCTTTGGTTGGCATCTGTGCACCTGGGCACAGATGGATATCACAGTGCAGCTTACCATGTGATGCCCCATCCCACACTGCACCTGCATCTCCCTTGTCCCTGTCATGAGTGCAGAGCAGGCAGGGATCTGAGAGGGCTGTCAAGAGGAAAGCTGTCCTTGTAACCACAGAAGGCTTCTGCTTTGTTTACAAGTGACAGTGGTGACCAGGGAGTGGAGAGCGAGAACTGGAGGTGGAGAACGGAGTTACACTATGTTCCAACTGAAAAAAAAGCCCTGGGTGGGAGGGCCACATTAAATGGCCTGGCTGCCCAGATTAGGCCTGTGGGCCTTGTGTTTGACTCATGTGATGTAAAGTATTTCTTTCAAACTTTTTTTTTTTTTTTTTTTTTTTTTACTGCAAAAAAAGTACTATTTGTCATCTGGCATTTGGTCTTCTTTGGTTTTAAAAATCAATACATGTAGTTCTTTTGCCCATGTACATGAGATGGCAGCCTTCCAATCTGGTGTTTTTCATCCAGATCATATACACAGACACCTGCCAGATTACCACACTTGAGGGGATAAAATTCAATCTGATGGGTTAGACAGTCTGCTCCACTTGCTATTATTTTTGCCTGTAGTAGGTAGAGTTGGCAGCATATAGTTTATCCACCCTTCTAAGCAGGTAAAACACAAATGTTTGTCTAAGCCAAGCATTCAGGTTTATGGCTTTCCTAGTGGTCAGCACCTGAGGGCAGTCAAACTATGACTGCTAATCCAAATGATCTCTTATATCTATGGCTGCCTTTTAGATGTTGAAAAGAACATTGCACAGAAATCAGTGTGTGAAAAATTATGCGAGAGACCTGATCAGGTGACTAAAATTGTTTCTAAGGGCTAGTTTACACTTGCTTCAAAACAAGGCTTTGGACACGTTTTGTTAAAGCTCTCTTAACGCTAGTCAAAGATCATGTAACTAAATAAAATGGTTAGCTTACAGTTCTGTTTACACCTTGTGTTTGCTTTGCTTTGCTTCAAAAAATGATACCCCATGTAGCTTTAGTGGTGCTTCAAAGCGTCTTCAAAGCCTCCATGGAGCTCTATGACAAAGCTCATTTGAAGCTCGCTTGAAGCACCCGCGGCTTTTGAGAGGCTTTAATTCAGCTTTAGCTTCACTTTGTTTTAGAGAAATTGCAGGTGCGAGATATCAACACACACGCACAGGGCATTTGCCAAGCTTCCACAAAGCTTCAAAAGAGCTTCACTAAAGCTTCATCAAAACACCACCGAAGCCTCATCGAAGCACCACTGAAGCATCAAAAACAAAAAAGCTTGTTGAAGCAGTAGGAGCTTTAATGTGCGTTGAAGCCGAAGCAAGTGTAAATGAGCCCTTATAGTTATGTGCCTAGAGATAAACCCTCATTACTTACTGTGGGGCACTGGTTCTTAGCCATTAATTATTCATCTCCAGGGGGTACTTTGCTCCTTTTAGAAAGTTGATGCTGAAAGATTGCAATCTGAGCAGATAAGAAATCATCTATAAAACATTTTATTTTTAAGTTTTCACAATATTTTGTGTTTTTTTAAAATATTTATATTATTCGGAAATGTACCCATGTGAAAGGGTGACTGAGATGAAGTGAGTAACACAGTGGGGTATTCTTGTTTTTTTATAAAGAGATACATTTTTTTTATTTTTTTTTATATATTGGAAATGCTGCTGTTGGAAGCCCACTTGCTACATGGTTAAAGGATCCCCCTAATGTGAGCACATACAGTTCTTATTATAGCTTAAAGAACTTTAGGACTATGTCAACATAATCAGGTGCACAAAAGTGGCCACTACCACCACCTATGACTGGTCTTTGTAGCAAGGAGCACTGGAATGGCAACGTATACCAAACAAATATAAAGGGATTTCCAAGCTCAAACTTGCCAACCAGCCAGCGACCATCCGAATTGACCTGTCTAATAATATGCATTAAGAACGGGGTTTAGTTGTTACCTATCCATTATAAATGCATGTGCTTCCAAGATGGAGACTTTCAGTAGTTAGGGACTGTAGGAAACAGGGTGCCTTGGCCTGCAGCTTATGCATGTATTTGCAAATGTGTGCAACTAAACCCCTGTTCTTAACGCATATTGTTAGATAGGCCAATTTGGTTGGTCGCTGGCTGGTTGGTAAGTTTGAGCTTGGAAATCCCTTTTATATTTGTTTGACATATGTCAACCTAATCACTAAAATCTCTAATAGGCTTTAATATCTTAATGTTATTTCAGAAATCATTATTAACATTTTTAAATCTGCAGATTTAAAAAAAAAATAACTGGTGATCCTGCTTGAAGGTTATAGAACAGCACTGCTTATATTGATGGAGCACACACTTGTACAACAAAGGATCAGTTGTGCTCAGTACTGATTTATTGGCATGTTGTATTTTGGTGCAGACAGTTTTCAGTGTGGTATTAGAACTGAGTGGTACAGCTGATATTGGGTTTCAGTGTGATAATACAATTGATTATGATTAGGTTCAGGTTTAGTTTAGTAGTAGGATCAGTTTGGACTAAAATATTGTGAATGCTCAGTGTCAAAGTGAGCATAAATGATATTGGGGCTTATTTACTAAGGCTGGAGAGTGCAAAATCAGGCTCACTTCTGTAGAGAAACCAATCAGCTTCTAACCTCAACTTTTTCATTTACGCTTTGGCAATAAAACCTGGAAGCTGATTGGCTTCTATGCAGAAGTGAGCCAGATTTTGCACTCTTTAACTTTAGTAAATAAGCCCCAAATATGTCCAAATATGTGAAATGGCTTAACGTTAGTTTGTTGAATGCTAATTGTAAAGTCTAATTGTATGTAAAGCCTCGTACACACGATTGGATTTTCGGCAGGGAATTGTGTGATGACAGACTGTTGGCCTAAAATCTGACCGTTAGTACGCTCCATCAGACAATTGTTGTCCAACTTTCCGCCAGCAAATGTTGGATGTCAGGCTAGTAAATTTTCGGCGGACAGCGGTCTGTTGTCAGATTTTATTTTCGCCTGTACACAAGTCCGTCACATAAAAGTTGAAAGTACAAACACGCATGCTCGAAATCAATACTCACCAAACACAACATTAGCAGAAGGTGCCCAAAGGGTGGAGCTCAAGAGCTGAAATTCATTGTATACGTCACTACGTTCGTGTTTGTTGGCTGACAATTGTGTATCGTTTGTATGCAAGACAAGTTCCTGGAACATGCCCTTCGGACAAAAGTCTGACGCTTTGTTGGCCAACAGTCTGATCATGTGTATGAGGCTTTAGGAATATGTTTGTCAATCATCCAGAAAAGTAAAGGCGTTAAGGCCCCATTCACAAGGGGCGATTAGTAGCATGCACCATGCAGGGCCATGTGTTACAGCCACTGTGTCCCAATGCCATCCGTGAGGATGCACAGCCCTGAACACACACAGCATTATGGACACAGTGGCTGTGTCCATGCAGCCATGTGTCCCAATACACATCTATGGGACTGTCAAGTGCAGGAATGCATGCTTCATCTGTGCATCCCCATGCCAGTAACAGATGGCCCTGCATGGGGCACCCAGATAATCGCCCCATGTAAATAGGGCCTTGCATGCTAATTAGATTATAGGATGACAATGTCCCTGTCTCCCAATTGTGCTCCTGCATTGCCATACAGGCTTAAAATTGAGTCTTCAACTTGCTAGTTCAGCAGCCATTCACAGGCACGGTCCACTGTAGTCACCATCTGGAAGACCACTGTGAAATGCAATGCAGCCATCACTGGAATAGACAGAAAGTGGCCGCAAAGGACCGGCAGAAAATTGGCAGCAAAGTATGGGTAAAACCGGTATTTTATTTTAAAAATAGGCCATTTTATATACAATGATTTAGCAAACTAAATGTCATTCGGCAAGGGTTTACATTTAATTTCATTCTGCATGCACATACATTCGTATGTACAGTACACGCATATAAACACTTCATGGCATAGTCATACTAAAATCATAACTTTTCTGCTTTAATGATGAAGTAAACATTAGTGGGAACTACCAGAATGATTATTAGGATATCAGTAAAAGCTACTTATGAATCACCCATTAAATATGTTCTCTGGATAGGGAAAATAAATGCACATTTAAACATACAAATAGCATATAGATTGCAAGAACATGCAAACTCGCATACCCCTGGAACAGCTTTTTATCCATCTTCAGCATTTGCATACCCTAGGAATCTTAAATTATGAATCCCCAGTGATACAACTCAGCACAACACGATGATGCCTTGTAAATAAATAGTAATAATAATGCATATGTAAATGTATGCATATGTGAGTGTTATAAGCCAAAGTACATGCACTGAGGGTGTTGGGGTTGCTCAACTATGAGCCAGAAAAAATAAGTATATAGGGTAATGTAGCTTAGCCTCAACGCTTCTGTTTACAGAAATTCAGTAGTATATTAACTCATCTAAATATTTAAAGAGAATAGTAACCATTTTATGCGGTGCCATTGCATCATATTACCATGTTACCTGGTCTAATTATGTTGCCGGTATATATTGCTATTATAAGTACTGAAGTGCTATGGTGCCATATACTACATTACAAATACACCACAGTACCTATGTGCCCTGTTGCTATCCCATCTGACACATGTGCAAAGTTACCTAATATCCCATTGACATCCTATCATGTTACTCTTCTTGGCCCTACCACCAAGTGCTTTGGTATAATATTTGATTAACAACGTAATATTCATATAATTTATCACGTTAGCTATTAAATCTTGCACTACAATACCATATTAGATGTAATAAGGGAAGCTAATGAACCGCGTTCAGAGTTACCTGTCCCCTTATGTGAACCCTACCTTGTAAAACAACCCAATCAGTTTAAAATCAAAATGCAATCAGGCCCTCCCACAGGCCACATAGAAAAATAAGTCTGGGATTGCTCTGCACTTCAACTGTATTAAAAAAATCAAGAAAAAATATATACAAATATACATAGAACACCCTGGTATTTTTTCTTGAATTTTTCAATAAATTTTAAATGCAGCAATCACGGACTTATTTCTCTCTCTAGATATATATATATATATATATATATATATATATATATATATATATATACAAATACGCATTATAAACAACTTTTTATTTTCATTTTTTTTTTTATACGTGATTACATGATATCTGTCATCAATCTGACATATGTGTCTATATCTCAGCTGCATAAGGGACTGCAAAAAGCAGTGCGCTGATCTTCCCAGTGAGTGGCTGTGCAGGGGGGGCATGTCAGCACAATAGGGGAAATGGCAGGATCATAAGGTATTTCACACAAGGGAAGCAATATTAAGAGAATGGGATACTACAATATTTGACATAGTGTTAAGTACATGGTACAACAAACACATATCAGGAATATGAAATGTTGGGTAACAAACTCTTTAAAATGATTCTTTAACTGGGATCCCACTCACCTTCCAGCTGAAGACTGGCAAGCGAGAAAGGAAGAGTCTGTGCTCCCTGTGCATTTAATCAACCAGTGTTTGGATGCCTGGCATGGAACAAAGGTTAAACTAATAACAATAAAATATCTATAAAAAAACATTAATTTGCCATGGGACTTTGAATGAAGCGCACACATACACAAACACATACAACAATTGATTACATACATAATTGCCATATTTTTTTTGAATAAGTACAATTCTTCTTATAATATTCACACTATAAATACTTGATTGGATTGAACAGAGCATCCTAAAAGCAAAGTGTTTTGTGAATCTGTGTTCACTTCCTCCGGAGTAGATGCACGCATAATTGTCTCTAAAATAAAACATCAGTTTTGGAATATATAATACAGCCTCATATAAAGTCCCAGGGCAAATGAATGTTTTTATAGATATGTTTTATTTAGGGATGGAGGTGCACCACTGGGTGCATTAGACTACTTTTTATTTATTTTGCTAATAACAATAAAAGTCTTCTTTTTTCTTAAATGGCAATAGAAATCGAAAGATACAAAGTCCAAAATTTTACAATTGTCACCAAAACAAGAGGTGAGGAGGAATATTCTAGTGTATTTTGGTGAAAACCATCTAAGGGGGTTCCCTTCACCTTGAAAAGATTTGCATTCCTTTCCTGTTGAGTCTCAATGTCAGGAAATTAAATGACGTCTTCCCTACAGGACACAGCCAAGAAGAAAAAAACCCAGACACAGGTTCCAACCCCTCAAACTTTGTCAAAAAAATAAAGCAAAAATATTTGGCTATAGACACAATTCAAAGAGGAACACCAAATGGCTGCTTTGGCTAACTGATCCACTTCATATCAGTAATTGTAGACTAATCTGGTAGTATTTTCTGGTTAAACATTTACTTTTGTTTTGTTTAAACATATACACTTTTAGTGGCCCCTCATGACAGGTAAAATATCAAAAATATGCCAGATATTGGAAACATGTTAGACAATGTAAATTAAAATGGTTTATCCAAGAAAATTCTGATAACTTTGAGTACTGCACAGTGCTTGAGGTGACTACTGCTACACAAAATGACTATATCAGAGGTCCATTTTCCAGAGGCGGAACGTCCCTTAAATGCAAAGTACAGTGTATTTTCCCCTATATCCCCTTTTATTAAGCCTGGAGGTTCTTTGAATCTATTGTTTTTGGACATACATATGTATGGCCATATCGTTTAAAAAGGAAACCACTTCAGTTGGGCTGGGTAATAATAAGGGAACCTTCAGGATTGCAGTTACTTGGGTCAGTAGTAACACTTATGCTGCCATTGCTTGGCTCCCAGGAAATGGTGCTGATGTTGGGACACTGGGCATCTACATGTATAAACACATAGTTATATGCTTGTCCTGGAAACTAGCACCACCCCCCGGGATTGTTGTAGTTTCCAATACTAGGTATTAGAATCTGAAAAGTTCCCTGTACATCTGCCCTTTTTGGTTGTTACTAGTTGTGGAACTTTTTCTCCCTTAAAAGCACAAAAGCAAGAAGGTCTTGATCTGCCAGATTTGCTTAATGACAATTAGTTGGTTTGGACAGTGTATTGACTAGTGACTGTTCATTCTTGTGAACCTAACCACTAGTTTTTAGTGAATTGATAATGTAAAAATTGAGGACAGAAAATTTCTGCCTTTACTGTGTGGATTCTGAGTAAATTATAACTTGATATTCCAGCAATGTGTGTGTACACTGATCAACCAGCGAGACGACTGCCCCCTCTTCCCACCCTGTCAGTGCAATAGTGACAGAAACATTCGATCCTCTCTACACATTATGTGCTGTTTATGTTGCAATAAATAAAACCAACTTCACTTATTGTCCCCTTTGTATGAAAAATTAACTGGACACCTAATATATTTAATATTCGCCAGCGTGTGAGAATAATTTTTATGCAACTCTGATAGTTAGAAAGATAGATAACTCAATTATTCCGCCATCTATCAAAGTATTCAGATATATAAGAGCTCACTAGAAAGATTAATGGTGAGTAGAGTCCACCGGTTTCAGAGCCCTTATAATATTCACGCATTTGGCTCAACAACTTTTTTTTTTTTCTACGCCTTTTTTTTCTCTATTGCATTCACAAGCAAGCTTCATTACCCATCACTCTACCGGAGAGATTTTATTATAAGGATGCCATCTTGGCAAGGCTGTTATTTAGATGATAAATGTAGGGAAGAGCGAGTGTGTCTAGAAATTCCACTTATTTATGTCTTTGACTATAGAAAAAAGGGAATGAAAAAAACGGGAGCTTTTTTTTGACAAGTAAAACAAACAGCATCTACATTCCTAATGAACCTAGATTTTACAGATACAAATACAGGTCACTTATCTCCATGTTACATTGCTGGTTTATGTTCCAGCAGGAATTTCATTAATTCATAAAATGTAAATTAACTAATTAGAAAGAATATGCTTTATTTTGTGACAATTGGCTGCTTGTTTTCTCATTTTCTGCTTATATTTATGATAGATTGAGGTTTTAGTCTTGCTTATTATTCATTGTGGCTTTATTCATTTCTGAATAGCGTTTTTATTGGGTTTTATGGTACCCCAAGCAAGATTTTAGGATAGTGGCTGTCTGGTGAAAGCAGTAACCTTGTTCACACTCATTGTAGCCCTATAACATACAGGTATGTGACGCATTTAAAGGCTATGTCCACTTTTATGGGAAAAAATGATTGCAAATAAAAAACAATGTAGTGTATATAATTGCGACACAGGCCATGTTGTAATATAACCTTATTGAAATGTACCTTTCCTTTTCAATCTACAGCACTGTAATTTTCTGTAAAATGCAATATGGCTACCTGGAGGGGTTCTGTACACAGATGGTGTAGGGAACGCCCCCCAGAAGTATAATTTCCTGCTTGTGTGATTGGCTCACTGATTTTCCCAGAAGTCTACACTAAGATACAAATGACATTTTGAGCATCCTCTGCAACATTTCAGTTTTGGTGAGATACTCCCAAAGAATAATATCATCTAAAGGGATTCAGACCCTCCCATTCACATTCACTTTGCACATGGACACAGACAGACAAACACCTATTTCTTTAGAATAACAAAAAAAAAGGAATCTGCAACAAAGTTTGTTAAAATCCTTGCAATGTACAAGTGGAGTTACTCTTTATGAGTTAGAGGTGTGCCTACATCGTATATTGTTTTAGGCCTAATACGTAGTTAAAGTGGTTGTTAAGCCACTTTATCTACTTTATCCCATCCTGTCTGTTGAATAAACCTATGTGCCCCGTGTCTGTGTTTTATTAAAATAAGCCGTTCTTTACCTTATCTCAGAGCGCTGATTGCCGCTTGCGTGACCCGCCGACTCTCTCCTCTTCCCTTCTGACAGCTGCAGCAGGCAGGGCTGAGGTTTCTCCACTGATGTCAGTCAGGAGGGGAGGAGGAGAGAGGCCGCAGCTCACATGAGCCACGATCAGCGCTCTTAGATATGGTAAAGAACGGCTTATTTTAATAAAACACAGGCACAGGGCACTTAGGATTATTTAACAGACAGGATGGGATGAAACTTTAAATTAAACTTCAGCAGCAGAAGGGGAGGGTGGCGGGCACTGACAAACAAGCAGGGAGAGAGGACAGAGGAGGACAGGAGAGCTGCAGATGACGGAGGCACGTAAACTGACCACAATATCAGGGCTCAGCGACCATGATATACTTTGGTCAGTTTACAGGGGGGAGGGCATAGCCAGGCAGGATCAGCCAGGTATTTCATGTGATAGAAGGGGCTAAATGACACAGCACAAGCACTGTGCTGTATAACAAGCTTTAACCCTTTCGCTGCCAGGCCCTGTGCTCCATTTTGTACACTCAGGGGGCCAGACTATTTTTGCAATTTTCCCTTTGCTTTTTAATTTTCACTTATAGCTTTCAGAGTCTGTAAAGGACCCACCAAACCATATATTTTGTGAAAGCACATGACCAGTAGAATAAAAAGAAGGTGCTACCGATTTTTAAGGTCCCACGATATTTGTGCAAATGTTTATCAAAACAATATTTTTGCTAAAAATCCACTAAAATCGTTATTCGCAGATAAAAACACAGCAAATTTTACAAAATTCTTACTAAATATAAAAGCTTAACCTGTATTGAGTTAATAAATAACAAATATTTGTAACTTTTAAATTGCGCCTTTTTGCAAAATGGTGAAAATCGAACAGACACAAAAGTGTACATACCCAAATTTCTCTAAAAATCTGAAGGTTTTTATTTTTCCCCTTATAGCGTTCAGAATTTGTGAAAGACTCCCAAAACCATATTTTCTGAAAGCACATGACCTGTAGAATAAAATGAAGGTGCTACTGATTTTTTAGTCCCCGCGGTATTTGCGCAAATGTTTATCAAAACAATTTTTGTTTCTCAAAAAATACACTAAAACTATTATTAGCAGATAAAAACACAGCTAATTTGACAAAATTCCTGCTAAATCCCTACTAAATATAAAAGTTTAACCTGTATGGAGGTAATAAATAACCAAAAATTTTAAATTTTACGTTGTGCCTTTTTGCAAAATGGTGAAAATCAAACGTATGCAAAAATGTAAATATCCAAATTTCTCTAATAATCTGAAGGCTTTCATTTTTCCCTTACAGTGTTCAGAATTTTTGAAAGACCCCCCCCCCCACCATATATTTTCTGAAAGCATATGACCTCTAGAATAAAAAAAGTGCTACTGATTTTTAAGGCCCCACGGTATTTGCGCAAATGTTTATAAAAACAATACCGTGGCTAAAAATACACTATAACCATTATTAGCCGATAAAAATGGATAATTTTACAAAATTCCTGCTAAATATAAAAGCTTATCCTTGTATTGAGTTAATAAATAACAAATATTTGTAAATTTTAAATTGCACCTTTTTGCGAAATGGCGAAAATCAAATGTACGCAAAAAATGTCTCAAATTTTGGATGTTTTCAATGATCACTTATAGCTTTCAGATTTTGAAAAAGGCCCCCAACCATACATTTTCTGAAAGGACATGACCTGTAGAATAAAAAGAAATTGCTACTGATTTTTTTAGTCCCACAATACTTGCGCAAATGTTTATCAGATCGCTATTTTCACTGAAAAAACTAAAAAAAAATCCTTATTTGCACATAAAACCACAACATAACTTACAAAATTTCTGCTAAATTCCTACTACCTTAAGGCCTTACACAATGGGATGTTCTACATCGTACGATCATGGAGGGCTGTGTTTACCTGCACGAAACACCTGTGCATTCTTGTGCAGCCGCTGTGTCCCAATTGACATCAATAGGATTGCCTGCATGGGATGCATGGAACTCCCTTGCATCCCTTTGCAGCTAAACATGGCCTTGCTGTAGTATACCCCGTGTGAACAAGGCCTTTGGTCTTTTTTAGACTTGCAGTTGGGGGCAGCAAAAATGCGCGATTAAGCTGAATTTTTGCTGCCTGCCAAATGCCCACCCCCCCCGCCCCTAAAGAGGAGCTCCAGTCTCCCCCCAAAAAATTAAAAGTCAGCAGCTATACAAATACTGTAGATGCTGAAGTTTAATTAAGGACACTTACCTGTCCAGGAATCCAGTGAGCCTGAGCTGATTCTTCAATCAGCTTCAATAACCTTCGCGTGCAGGTGCCGGCATACAGACTATGGGAAACCGTGCAGTGAAGCCTTTCGGCTTCACAGTCGGTTTCCTTCTGAGCATAAGTGAGTCGCGCTGCGCTTTGTGAATGGTCCGGCATTCTTCTGTGTGTGTCTCAGAAGGCTGCAGGGGGAAGGAGGAAGGGCCAAACAGCTTTGTAGGTTGCCGCGGCGACCTTACCTGGAAGTGGGAGTGTGTACCTGTCAAAACCATGTACCTGCCCCCCCAAAAGGTGCCAAATATGGCAGTGGAGTGGGGGAGGGTGCAAACAAGCGGAGCTTCCCCTTTTGGGTAGAGCTCTGCTTTAAGCTGTAATAGGCAGTGGACAGGGTGCTGATGCCGTGATGCCTTGCGCCCACGGTAAACTTGACCCAGCGATGTCTTCCGCAAACTCCCCGCAACTTTCTGCAATGCATGCGGTTTTGGTGTATTTGGTGTTAAAATGGCGCTAAAGTTGAGGGCGAGGAGGCATCGCATTGCTTCCTCACCGCCTGTCAGTAGCCTCTTAAGCTCAATCCAAATGTGGATTGGGCTTCAGAGACAAGGGAGATTAAGACCCCTTTCACACTGGGCGCTTTTCAGGCGTTTCAGCGCTAAAAATAGCACCTGTAAAGCGCCTCTCAAGCCACCCCAATGTGAAATCCAGAGTGCTTTCACACTGGGGCGGTGCGCGTGAAGGATGGGAAAAAAAGTCCTGCAAGCAGCATCTTTGAGGCGGTGTGGGAGCGGTGTATACACCGCTCCTCCACTAACCCTGTCCACTGAAGTGACCATGAGCTTAAAGCAGAAGGAGAAATGAGATCCGTACGGCGTACGGACTTGGCCACCTGGGGGGCAGTGTTGTAGGTCTGTATGCTTTACGGACCTGGCAGCGAAAAGGGTTAAGGGAACAGGATCAATCTATATATATATATAATATTTATTTTTATTGTTTTAGGTTAACGAACGCTTTAAAATAAATGGAATTCCAGATACATGAGTCTAATATGGTTAAGACTGTTTGCAGTGGCATTGTCGGCAATACCCCTGGTCTCTTTATCCCCAAAGCAAAATTTTACACATTTATTTTACACAGGGCTTATTATACACCAGAGAAATTATTTAAATGGAAGCATGTGTAGCATTTAATGCAAATGCAATATGTAAACACAAGGCAGCATTTAATGCAAAATGCAAACTCCTTTACTGTATTACTCTAGAAGTAGGCTCTATTTAGGGTGATGGGGCATGGCCACATAAAGATCTGAGTAGATGTGCCTCTGTAGAGCTCCTGCCATCCTGTTAACATCCTGTGGATTTATCCAGCGGTTCAGGCTTCCCCCTTGCATCTTGGGCTCCCTGTGACATGATGCTCAGCCTCATGCCTTCAAAGCAGTGCTCCTCTTCTGCTCAGGCTGGCCACAGGCATGCAGCGGCTCCAGCCCCCTGCCAGGACGCTGACACCATCTTGCTTCAGACTGCAGATTCTTTTCACGGAGAGGGAGGTGGGTGCAGCAGCAAGCTCTTCTGCCCTGCTAGCGGGCCAACAGTCAACAACAGACACCTCTCTAATCCTGTCTGCGATCGAGAAAAGCAAAGCCTCGCTACTAGTCCACATAGGTCATCTAGCAAAGAAGGGTAATTTAATTAGGAATGATCTAGACAAAATCAGGGGCCACCTAACAGAGTTGGAAACACGTGTCTTGGCCATGGAAGACCACACTGGGCAGCATGTTGACATGATTGCTGAGCTACAGCACACGGTTAAACTTCTGGTGAGGAAAGCTGATGATGCTGAAAATCGAATGTGCTGCAATAATGTGCGGGTACTTAATATCCCTGATTGGGCTGAGGAGGATCATCCTGCGGATTTTGCAGAGGCCTTTTTCAAGGATCTTCTAAACCTCCCTGAAGTCCCTGCCATGTATATTGCGGAATGCGCTAATCAGGTGCCTGTAAGCTGATACACAGTCGGGGCCCCACCTCGCCCCTTTCTAGTCCAGTTCCTAAACTTTCGCGCCCGAGATCACATCCTATCTGAGGCCAGAAAGAATCCGACTCTACAATATGGCAATACAACGGTCATGCTATTTCCGGACTTCTCACAAGAGCTTCAGAAGAAGTGCAAGACCTTCAATGATGTCCGTCACCATCTTCGTCAACACAACATAAAATACAGCATAAAAGAAAAGGGGGTTTGTGGTACTTTAAATGAGGCGACTTTAAAGGTACTCTATTTACCTTTTTATTTTTATTAATAAACAAGTGTGAATTTACTGTGCTTCTGTCTCGGTCTGGTTCATGGTTTCTGACAAATGGATGCAATAATACAATGAGTTCATGATTGGCAAAAAATATGTAAATGTCAGACATATAAACTCATGGTGGTGATAAAACATTTGCATCTTAAAAGGCTCGAAGCGTTTTGTGGAGATTCCCCTTTCTCAGTAGCAGGTGCAATGTGCGTAACTATGAAAAGTATAGAATGACATTGTGATCTCATGATTAGACAAAGGGGAGGGGGGTGAAGATCCCCCCAGAAAAATCCCCTTCCCCAATTTACTCACATGTTAGCTTACAAGTCATAGTTACGCACATTGCACCTGCTCCTGAGGAAGTGGAATCTCCATGAAACGCGTCAAGCCCTTTTTAGATGCAAATGTTTCATCACCACCATGAGTTTATGTCTGACATTTATACATTTTTTTTTTGCCAATCGTGTATTATTACATCCATTCACACCATTACTGTAGCTCTGAATTCAATATTTACTTGCTATAGCCTATCATGATTTCATTTAATCTTTTACCTTGGTTTTACTACATGTTTGAACTCTGTAAAAATGAATTTTTTATATTTTGTTGACGAGTTTGTTTCTCAACATTATTATCTTGTATATGTATTGCTGTATGACTTATCTTCTGCTATCGTGTGGCTTGTTTGGGGAGCTGCAATTTTGTCCTGATGGGGAAACCGTTTTTACTGCCAGCAGACTGGTTTTACTTTTCTGTTATTTCCTTTCCCAGTTTATCAGTTGACAGTCTGCTTGCAAGACTCCATTCTTGTTTCCAAGTTGCCTTAGGTCCCCAGGGGGAGACCACGTAGTGACGCTATGCTGCTCCCATACATAGAAGGGTTCACTGCCTCCCGTCTTTGGAGGTGTTTTTCCCAGGAAAGGACTAGTTCTGGATGGATCTTACTGCCAAAGAAGATTTGGTAAACCAGTTTTGGGTATAAAACTGACCTAGTTATTGTTGGGGATATTTCATGGTCAGTAGGAAGTTTGAAGTTTTACTTTTATTTTGTTTTGTACGCTCTATGTCCACCATAACTTTGTTTATTTTACTATGCTCCATCACTTGATATTCTTCTCTGAGCCTCTGTGCGTTGCATCCTCCTTCAGTTACCCTATGGGACAAGACACGCTTCTAGCAGAACCCAATCTCCCATTAATATGGACCAAAACCATCATATGCCTTGGTATCTATATTTCACCATCTACATCTAATATACTTTAAATTTGACCCCATTAGTACAAACCATAAAAGCTATGCTGAAGGCTTGATCGCATCTTCCCCTTTCCCTGTTTGGGCAAATTCATCTTTTTAAAATGAAGCTCTTACCTGCATTTCTCACGTAATTAGGTATTCCCCTGTGTGGATACCCAAAAAAGTATTTTGCCTTATTAATACTAACTTGATATAATAATAATAATATATAATAATAATAATAACTTGATATCTTTTCTCTGGAGCCCAGATCAGCCGTGATTAAAATTAACGGTTTTACAAAGGCCCTGGCATAAAGGAGGCCTGGCTTGCCCTGACCTCCATAATTTTTGGCTGCCCTGTTGTCACATGCCCCTAATCGGCTACTAGCAGTTAAGTCTAACGCGGTAGTGGTTTTGGAGGCAGCTTGTCTGGGCTCCTATGAAGCACTGAGGAACCTTCTATATCGTGGTCCCACTGCACCTCTCTCTCTCTGCCAACAGCTATGAAAACTGTCTTGAAAGCGTGGTCGACAGTTAAAGCTTCATGCCCCAATCCTCCTGGGCACATTTCCCCATACACCCCATTGTGATTTAATTCCAAGCTGTTGGAGTTTGTCACTCCCTGACCCAAATGTTTGGGTAAACAAAAGTATTAAATATCTGGATTAGATATGTACTGGTGGCCAGTTACAGACTTTTGATAAAACATAAACCTAACTCATATCTGTTCATATTCTTGCAACGTAGGCATTCTTTTAAGTCCCAATTTGAGCACAACCAAGTTGGTTTTTATACTTCGGCTCAGAGATAAATCCATGGTCAAACCTTTGTCTACCATTTGAAAGGAGCTTCTACCCTCGATCCATATGGGGCTCGAATCCCTCAGGACCAAGTGGTTGACTTCCCTGAGCTAGACACAGAAGATTGGGAGGAGATGTAGGAGTGTTCCTTCTCTCAGTTGGTGTCCACTAAAGATAGATTTATCCAGTTCAAAATTTTACATAGAGTTTATTTCAACCCAATACGTCTGCATAGAATGTATCCATCTGTCTCAGCCTCCTGCTGGAGGTGTTCTTCACCCTCAGCAGATTTCATCCACATTTTCTGGCAATGTCATCAGATTCAAATCTTCTGGGTGGATATGATTTCATTTATTCTGTCACTACCATTCCGATTCCGCTGAAAGTAGAAGTGTGTCTGCTAGGACTAGTCGACCCTCTGGCTTTTCGTCGGGCCTATAGAACTCTTTTGGGTTTACTACTTTATTATGCATGCAAAGCTATTATACTTGGGTGGAAATCCTCCTCAGCACCATCGCTTAATTTCTGAACGTGTTTCGTCAACTTAGCCTTACCATTTTACAAGGCCATTTACCTGTCTCGTGGTTGTGCCCAGATGTTCCATAAAATTTGGGATATTTGGGTCGAATCCCCATCCACCAATGCAGACTCATTTCCTGATGATTAACCTCTGTACCAGTGTGTGGTAATCACGTCAGAGTTTTGGTATATCATGTCTATGCTCTCTGCGTTGATACCTAAGTGAAAATGCTTAGGAGGCTGTATGTTTCATCATTCTCCTATGGTCCTGAGCCCTGTACTGTACTGGTATAATCCTTGTGGTTTACTCCGCTTATGTGGTCCAAGCGTACTTTTTGTATTGTTATGGTTTTATTTAGTTTGTTTTGTATTTCTTACAAGCCTGGGTATGCCCAATAGGCACTGTATTGTACTATACATCAAAATATACAATAAAAAGAATTTTCGTAAAAAAAAAAAAACTCTATTTAGGGTGAACTGCATTAAAAAAGTTTTGCTGCCTCTATGTACCCCATTTTAATACAATAAAGAAGTTTGTGTCAAATGCTGTATTGTGATGTTATCCATTGTTTGATTAAGCCACGTTGTTTTGGTATTCTGGCCAAACAAAGAGTGAGACTCTAAGGCCCCATGCACACTGGAGCTCTTATAAACACTTTTCACCTGGCCAGCCACATTTTTTCCAAGCGCTTTTAGGAACATTTAGGAGCATCGAGTGTTTATTCATTTGATTGGCCTGAATACTAATTTATCCTGGCCATTGAAATGAAAAAAAGCTCAAGCACTAAAACCGCCTGGTGTTAACGCGCGTTTAGGTGCACCAGGCATTTTGTATGCGCAAAAGCTCCTGCTGAACACACAAGTAATGTTTTTTTCTACCTCTTAACTTTTGTAAATTCCTGTAGTGGAGTTTAGAGGCAAAGTATGCACGAGGCCTTATAGTGACCCTCCAGCAGATGATCACTGCTGGTAGGAGGGAATGCTGAAATTAGATGTGGTGCCAACTGGAAGTGACATCACACATCCCAAAATTATAAGGTTTTCACTAGCTTCAAACCAGCTATTCTCCACATCAGAGGCAGGGCAAGATTAAATACTTATTCCGGTGTGAAATCTTGCAGTTTATATCTAATTTTACAAGGAACACCTTTGGCAATTCTCATAGAATATGACAACGACTTACCTTTATCTTACTTTAGTGCTGCCAGCTAAGTTTCTGGCCTTGGTATATCATGAAAAAGAGTGCCAAAAGGTTAAAAACAATAGATAGGAGAAATGTATATGTATACAGTAAAAGAGCAGTGCTGAATCTTAGGTGTTTGGAATGAATATCAATCTGGACTTAGAGGTATGTTAGATTTGCAAAGAGATTTATAAAGCAGTAAATGTGTCATTCACCAAACTTTCGCTGTAGGTGACTCTTCCTGGTGCATGTTTTAACTTGCAGTGATTAATTCACTTTCATTGAATGTTTGGTGAATGTCACACTCATTGCTTTATAAATATATCTGTTGATGATCTGTAATGATCCACAATATCCTGGTAACTCTAAAATCTGCACTGGACATGTACATTTCTATTCTTTCCATTGTCATGGGGTACAGTCAGCATTTGTGTGACACTTTAGTAAAGGGTACATTCTTAAATGATCACTTATTAAAAATAAACAATAAACAGTACTGTTTCACTGTTTTAAAATGGTTTCTCAGCAAAAGTGTTTCAGAAAATCGTGTACTGAAGTCTAAAATAATTTTACAGGAGATATACAGAGACTGGCATCTTACCATGTAGGCTGGAGGGGAAGGCACTTTATTCAGAGTAAGAAATGGCTAGCTGTGTCTTTGATCCTGGCATAGAACACTACTACTACCAAGCAGTACATGCAAAAAAAGGAAACCAAAGTATATAGCTGTTTAAAACAAATACAATTTTTGTTATTGAGCATTGTTTTCTCTGCTTAGCTTTTGTAGTGTTTTTAATATTATTATTAGTAATATTGATGGCAGATAAGTCTTACAACTCAGCTGAAACACAAAGGGAGCCACACCATGGCCATAGGGCTTGTTCACACCAGACACATTGCCATGAATGTTGCTGCATTTTAAAATATCAAAATGCATGAACAAGAAAGAATACATTGTTTTTCTCTTTATACCAGTGCGTTGTTTTGGTGAATGCTGAATTTTGGGTGCATTAACTTTTATTTAGCCATTAAAGTCAAGCGAATGCATTAAGGCAGTGCATGTTAACAAATGTATTTTGAAATTAACGTAACTCAGTATAACTGTTCTTTTAGTGCAGTTCTCTTATACATGCTCCCTTTCTCCACCTGTATTTCCCTCCCCCCAAGTGTTATGGCTGTCCCCATTTCTCCAAGATATTTACTATGTGCACAGATACCCCTTTCAAATTTGCCCAGCCCAGCTAATCTCCATTCATTTCTATGGAAAGGCCATTATGGGTCTCATCGATGTAGTTGCATAGGAGCAAGTCCAGCCTGGAAACTTCTGGAGCAGTTTTGAGCACCCAGAAGGCCACACAGTGAAGATGGTGGATGAGAAAAGCCAGAAAAGTGTAACACTTGCATGCGAGAGTGAGCATTTAATAGATAACTGTTCTAAAAGTAAAGGTAGCCTTCATGATAATAGTTCCTTTACTCAAAATGTTGCCATTTTATAAAAATAACCCTTCATTTGTAGCTGGTGTTCATGATAAGCACATACTGTCAGGGAAGTTCAGGGTCCTGGCAAGTCTCAGAACATATTTTGACCTGGCAAATGTAATTAATAAGCTGTGATTATATTTATTATTATTATTTGTTATTACATTACTGTGAGCCAGACATGTTGACAGTAGTTGCTCAGTTTTTGCTGTGTAGAGGTACACTTTAACACTTTTTTTTTTGTTTTCTCTTGGCTGTTCCAGCTTTTATCATTTACATTAAAACATTCTGATGCTCTGCTCATTGTCTCTTTTAATGTTGAAGAAAGTAAGGTTGTTCTGTCGCTCTGGTAAGACTGTCATTCAGTTCCCATCATCTATAGTGGGGGAAATGATGTCTGGAATATGGTAAATAAGGCATGGGGAACTCCAGACGCTGCAGAGGCTTAGTGCAAAGCTGCTGGAGTGCAGAATGAGGTGTGAAATGAAATAGCCACGGAGGCACCAGCTTAGCTAATAGACAGCAGTCACATACAATATAGCATTGTCTTCTCTGATTGAAACGTCTGTGCTTGAGAGCAGATGAGAGTCTCCTGCACATACACCTGCTAGCAAATACATTTGCTGGGCACACGAGCAGAACACGGGCAGCAACCCAACAAGACGCATAATTGAATTCAGAGGCATAAAAGTGAAAAAAAAAAAGCTGTTAGTGGGATACTAGATAGCGGCACCAAGAATTATGGCTGAAAATTGCAATTTATTAAAAAATAAAATACTAATGGCCCATAATAGGTAGCAGAAATTTAAATAACCCTCTTCTATTCAGACAACTAACACACGCTTTACTCTTTTGTGTTTTTTTTTCTTTGATAAGTAAGATACTATGGTATGTATATATTACAGTATTACGGAATATCAAAAAGCCAATATACTTGCCAGAACTTTTTTTTGTTTGAATTACTTTATTTTGCTGTACTTTTCCTGTTTGTAAATTTTTCTTGATTCTTCATTTTCAACATGGAGACATGGTGCTTTGGGGAGGGGGGGACCCAAAGCACCCCTCCATGTTGAGGGCATATGGCCTGGTATGGTTCAAGAGGGGGGGTGCTCACTCCCACCCCCCCCCCCCCCCCCACTTCCTAGCCTGCAAGGCTGCTTGCTCAGATAAGGGACTGGAATGGATTTTGGAGGGAGGCCTACAATGTTTCTTTTTTTTTTTTTTTGGTGTGGGGTTCCCCTTTAAAGCCATGCCAGATTCGAAAGGCCTGCATTCGGCATTCTTTTGTTCACATTTCAGCTCTCAGCAGGGAAGCCCACTGACTACTGATGAGTCCTTGAAGGTTAAGGACAGGGCGGCCTGCTTCCCGGGCCCGCTCCTTAGCAACCAGCTATTCCTCACACCGAATTTGTATCAGTCGATCATTTTTCGACCAATCCAGATGTAAATCGTTCTAAAAATTTGGAATTCGTTCAAAAACGAATAAACTAAATGAGATGAATTTACATTTACAAATGAATTGCACATGTCTACATCCTCCTTCATATCTAGAAGTGTTAGGAGGGGGGCAACAAATTAATCTTTGCACTGTATGAATAAAGCACAGGTTTTCTTAAAGTGTAAGTAAAGGCAAAACTTTTTTTTTTCAATTTGGATAAAGTAAGGGAAGGTCATAACTCCCGTCAGTATTTCTTCCATCTGTGTCCCTTTGGGGAGATTTCCCTTCACTTCCTGTCCCATAGCCAAAACAAGAAGTGAGAGGAAATCCTTCCAAAGTGAGGGAATCCCAGTGTGTCACCAGAATTAGTGTCCTCCTTGGAAGATGTCTCCTGTATTACTGTGCTGGTGTAAATCTAAAATTTGGGATTTTTTTTTTACTTTGACTTTTGATGGTAAACAGGACAAATAGAGAGGGTGAATCTCCCTAATGAGGCACTGACAACAATAAAAACTGACAGGTGTTCTAATCCCTCTCCACTCTGTCCAAAAAATTTTAGTTAAACTTTAAAGGTAATCTTGTAATGTTACAAAAATCTGCAGGTATTTCTTTGCACACTTTGACTAACAGTGCCTGCAGCTGGTGATAGGCCACCAAAAGCTGTTACATCATGGTCGTGGATTCATCCCTACTCACTTCAATGCATTAGGTGCTAGGGACACCAAGAATATGAGATGCCTGCCATGTGATTTTATTTTTTATTGTAAATCTGGGTGAGGTTTTTAGAATGAAATCTACTTTTTTGGCACTGAACCTACAATCTCTTATTCTGGTGTTTTGAGGTTTAACATAAAAAACCTTCTTATACTTTATTAAATGCATTTTCCTTTGATTTCTTAACCTATTACTAGAATGCTGCCCTTGTCTCCAGCCATTGCTGAGCTTATAGGGGTCCTGTGTTCTTCATCTCACAAGTTGTGTCTGAAAATGTGGTAGAAGCCGGAAGGATGCAGCACAGTGATAAGGAATGAAATTAAGATAATTGAGGAGAGGGAAATGCAATGCAAACATGTTAGAGGTAGACAACAGTCAATGTATTGACATTTTTAGAAATTAGATTGTTATATCTGTGGTTACCTTTAAGCTGATCATATAGATTACAATTGTCTCTGTACAGCCTCTTTTGGAGTTACACAAACTGTGTAATGTAAGGACTTCTAGAAATAATCCAAACAAATGGTTTCCAATCAGGCAGGCCCTTACACTGCATAGAAATATTGTACAGTGAAATCTTGTATGCTCCACTGTAGATAGATACATACTGAAAAATGTAATATTCTTCCCTTATTTTATTGTCAGGATAATACTTACCATGGCCGAGATGCCGAGAGCGGTTCACCCTTGCAACTAAGCGCAGTCCACCCCCTGGAGGTAGTACAGGGAGTGAATGGCACAAAGAGGCACAGGCTACCCCAATGGACCGTAGGAGACTTGCGTGAAGGTCCTAGTAGAGAAGAGCCGCTGTGCAGAGACTGGTAGGCAGGAGTACAAACTGGAACAAGTAACAGAAAGTCCAGAACCAGGCTGAGGGTCAAACACCAGGATCAATAATTAGGCTGCAGGCTGTAGGATGGTGTCTGGAAGACACGGGCAAGTCCAGGTACAGGCAGGCGGTCAGGCAAGGAGACAGGAGACAATCCAAGTAACAGGCAGAGGGTCAAACACAGGAGATAGGAGGGAATCCGTTTAAACAAGCCAAGGTCAGGTCCAGGAGAAGAGCAGAGGAGTCGGGTAGAAATCCGGGTCACAACGGGTAATCAGGCACAGGTACAAAGACAGGATCAAGTTTTACACAGGAAGCTGAGACGAACCAGCAATTTGTTTGATCATATGAGCACCTTTTATAGGCCATCCAAAGGGTCACGCTGGGTGTGTGCTAGTGCGCATGTGCATGCGCCGTAGCACCGGAACGCTGTTCTGCCGCGCATGCTCGCAAGGACACAGCCGGAATGATAGGAAGGAATATTCCTCTGACAGTGCCCCCCCCCCCCCTGAGGGGTGGCCTCTGGACATCCAAAGTAAACATCAATTCTGGGTGTTCCTGGTGAAAGGCCTGGATCAAACGTGGGGCATGTAGATTTCCGGATAGTTCCCAGGAATTATCTTCAGGGGGTACCCCTTCCATTTTATTAGGTACTGGAGTTGTCTACCCTTTTTCCTGAAACTTAGTATTTTCTCCTCCTCAAATTCACTTTCTCCATCTATCATGACTGGTGGAGGAGGAGGTTCTTCCCTGTCAGGAAAAGGGCTAGGAACAACAGGTTTCAAGAGAGATGCATGAAAAACTGGATGCACTTTGTAAGAGGTAGGGCTAGTTCAAAGGCCACAGGATTGATTACCCTCTTGATTTTGAAAGGACCTATGAAATTTGGCCCTAATTTCCGTGAGGGAATTGGCAATCTGAGATTGATGGCTGATAACCATACTTCTTCGCCTACCTTAAAGGCTGGATTCTCCTTCCTTCCCTTATTACAGTGCTTTTGGTAATCCTTCTGGGCTCTTTGCATAGCTTCCTGAATCTTCCGAAAATTCAGCTGGATGGAAGCTACCCAGTCCTGTACAGCAGGGACAGACAACTGTGAAATGGAAACTGGAAGGAAAGAGAGATGGAAACCAAAGTTGGACCAAAAAGGTGTTTGGTTGGTGGCGGTATGGATGGAGTTATTAAACACAAACTCAGTGTACGGCAGGAGAGTGGACCAATCATCTTGGGAATCAGAACAGAAACAGCGGAGATATTGTTCCAGGGTTTGGTTCGTTCTCTCCATCTGGCCATTGCTCTGGGGATGGTAAGCAGAGGAGAGACAGATCTTTATCTCCAGGGACTTACATAGCTCTTTCCAAAACTTAGAAGTGAATTGGACACCTCTATCTGAGGTGACGCTCATAGGTACACCATGAAGCCTGATGATTTCCTTGAAGAACACGTTAGCTGTAGCAGAATCAGAGGGAGTACCCACCAAGGGCAGGAAATGTGCCATCTTGGAAAGCCGATCAAGGATGGCCTACCTCCCCCGAGGGAGGTAGGTCCACGATAAAATCCATGGAGATTTCTGCCCATGGTCGTTCAGGAATGGACAAAGATTTTAGTAGACCCCAAGATTTTGTATTTGGACCCTTACTGCGTTGGCATGGGATGCAGGAGGAAACGTAATTCTTACAGTCCTGTCTCCAGCCCGGCCACCAAAAAGAATGGGAAATTAATTAAATAGTCTTTTGCGTCCCAAAGTGGCCTGCCATTTTGTGGTTGTGGAAGGTCTTTAAAGTTAATAGTCTTAATTCCAACGGGACAAAAATTTTCCTGTGAGACCAGAGTAAGTCATTGTGTTTCTCCAAGGAGGACATGTCAGGATCAGAATATTGACTGGATGCTGATTTAATGGCGGTTATTAGGTCAGCTTGGGTGACCAGAAGGAAATTTTGTGGAGACAAGATGGTACTGGTTTCAGTTACCTGAGAGGTTTCGTGGAACATCCGGGAGAGTGCATCTGCTTTTCCATTTTTAGAACCAGGTCTATAAGAAATATGAAAATTAAATCTGGAAAAGAAGAGGGCCCATCGGGCTAGCCTGGGTTTTAGACGTTTTGCTGTCCTAAGATATTCCAGATTTTTATGATCGGTGAAGATCATGACAGGGTGAGATGCTCCTTCAAGTAGGTATCTCCACTCCTCCAGGGCAAACTTGATGGCCAATAATTCCCTATCGCCTACGTCCTAATTCTTCTCAGGTGAACTTAATTTCCGGGATGCGAAAGCTACAGGGTGTAGGAGGGCCTTGGGACCCTGTCTTTGAGAAAGGATGGCACCAGTAGCCCTTTCTGAAGCATCAACTTCAAGTATGAATGGTAGGGCTGGGTCTGGATGTCATAAGACTGGTGCAGATGAGAATGGTGCCTTTAATTTCAAGAAAGCTTCCTGGGGGCTTCTGAGGACCAATGAAACCGATTATGTTGGCGTGTGAGTTGGGTGATGGGGGCAACAATAGCTGAGAAGCAAGCGATAAACCTCCGGTAGAAATTTGAGAATCCTAAAAATCATTGTACCCCTCTTTTATCCACAGAAGCCGGCCACTCCTGAATTGCCTTGACCTTCTGTGGGTCCATTGCGACCCCGTTGGTGGAGATAATGAACCCCAAGAACTGTACAGTTGTCTTCACATTTTTCTGCTTTGAGATATAATTTGTATCTCCTGAGGATTGAAAGGACCTGTTTGACGTGTACCTGGTGAAGTTCCATAGTGGCAGAAAAAATGAGGATGTCGTCCAGGTAAACGGCTAGAAAGTTATCAAGGTATTCACGGAAAATGTCATTTACTAGGTGTTGAAAAGTGGCCGGGGCGTTGCAGAGCCCAAACGGCATTACCAGGTACTCATATTGCCCAAACCTGGATCTGAAGGCGGTTTTCCATTCATCGCCCGCTCGAATTCGGATAAGATTGTAGGCACTGCGAAGGTCTAATTTGGAAAAGATTCGAGCGGATCGGAAACGTTGACAAAGTTCCGGGATGAGAGGAAGCGGATACCGGTTTTTAATAGTGATTTTATTTAGTTCTCTATAATCAATGCAGGGTCTGAGAGAGCCATCCTTTTTCTCTACGAAGAAGATACCAGCTCCAGCTGGTGATGAGGAGGGACGGATAAAACCTTTCTCAAGATTTTCGTCAATGTATGACTTTAGGGCTTTTAGTTCCGTCTCGGACAAAGGAAAGATGCGGCCAAAAGGGATTTCAGAGTCAGGCAAAAGGTCTATAGGGCAGTCATAAGAGCGATGAGGTGGTAGGCGGTCAGCCTCTTGTTTGTCGAAAACATCTTTAAATTCCAGGTAGACTGATGGTACATGTTGGAGATTGTCAGATATCGGTGCTATGGTTGAGCAAGAGACTGGAACTGGAAGGAGGCAGTGTTGGGAACAGTATTGGGACAAAAAGGAGACTTCTTTTTTATTCCAATTAATTTGAGGTTCATGAGCTTGAATCCAGGGAAGCCCCAAGATGATAGGAAACATCGGGAAAGAGATAATGTCGAAGCGTAGGAACTCCTGATGACCGGAGTCCGTGGTGGTAAGGATGGGTCTGGTTTCCTGAGTAATAAGTCCAGAGTGGGGAAGAGACCCATCGGCTAGGTATACCTGGAGGCTTTGATCTTTAGTCAACGGAGGGATACGTAAACTTGCAGCTAGTGAAGCATCCAAGAAGCAACTACATGCTCCGGAATCAACTATGGCCGGCAGGCGAGCTTCCTTTTCCGGTAGCTGTAAGGAGACAAAGAGGGTAACCTAAGTCTGTGAAAAACCGGAGACTTGATAGTTTATGGCAGATTGAAGGTAGGACTTACTAGGACTCAAAGGGCAGGAACGGAGGAAGTCTCCAGGTACAGGCAGGCGGTCAGGCAAGGAGACAGGAGACAATCCGAGTAACAGGCAGAGGGTCAAACACAGGAGATAGGAGGGAATCCATTTAAACAAGCCAAGGTCAGGTCCAGGAGAAGAGCAGAGGAGTCGGGTAGCAATCCGGGTCACAACGGGTAATCAGGCACAGGTACAAAGACAGGATCAAGTTTTACACAGTAAGCTGAGACAAACCAGCAATTTGTTTGATCATCTGAGCGCCTTTTATAGGCCGCCCAAAGGGTCACACTGGGTGTGCGCCGGACCGCAAATGCGTGTGCGCCGGAATGCTGTTCCGCCGCGCATGCACGCAAGGACATGACCGGAATGATAGGAAGGAATATTCCTCTGACATTCATCTTATTATATTATTTTTATTCTCAAAACAAAATGGCAGTTTATAGTCTTATCATACAATCTCTTTATAGTCTTTTTCAGGATTACGAATTATAGTGTTGGGACCTAGCTGTGAAAATTATTTAAATTTGTTGCCGATAAAGACAGGCTGTTGTACTACACGCTTGTTGAAAGTTCTGAAGGAGATTGTATATTTAGATTGCAAAGTGGGTGAAAGCTTTAGGTCTCATGCACATTGGACATTGTTTCTGCTGCTCCTAGGGTGCGTTTGACTTTTTTTTCCTGCTTCTAAACACCCCTGCTCGTTAACCTACGTGCCCATATATACATAGGTGTTTTGAGGAGTTGTTTAAGGAGGTGTTTAGAGGCAGAAAAAAAACTATGCACATTTAGCGCCTAAACATTAATTTGTTTCAATTGCCAGAATCATATATTATTCTGGCCAATTAAATGAATTAACACCCAAGCAATTGACACATCTAAACGTTACATGAGTTTACAAGCGTTTTTTCTGCCAAAACTCTACTGCCGGGAGCAAAGGAGTCTAGCAGAGATGGTTAAACGTCCTGTGCATATGTGGCCTTATAGAATGCACATGGATGATTTGTTATTCTTATATTCACCTTTCTTCCACTATCATTCCATTTTTATGAAAGTTTTGCATGCTGTCCTGTCTGTCTGTTAAGTATCATATTTTTATGGTATATAGAGTCAATGTTCTGACTCATCTTTGTTATAAAGTGTCTATAAATGTCTAATATGTTGCTAAACATCCTGAAGAAAACTCATGTTCCCGTAGCCTTATTTTATGCTACAAAACATATCCCATATATGCTGTGAAGGTAATGGGTCAGGACAAGCAGTTTGAGTAGCACAAATAATTTTATTTCGAGTTTGTAGGCAATAGGACAGCATTTCATAATTCACTGGCTGTCTAGAATGCCCCCCTCAATGGCATGATGCGGTGACACCCCTGCACTCCCCACCCTTCCTCAGCTTTACCATCTCTGTCATTCACCAAGAGGCAGTGCGCCCCAGGAGAGTCTGTACGGACTCTGGATGCTGGGAACAGGCTTGTCTCTTCAAGTTTTGTTACTGCGACCTGACGCCTAGTTAGTTCTTATCAGGACTAATACCATGTGAAGCACAGGGCTTCCACTCGTCACACAAGCCGACATCAAGATCCTCACCGTCTGACGGAAATCGCTCAAGGCAGCCCAGCATCTCTCCACACTGCCAGAGATGTATCTTCCATAACTCCTTCCTTGCCACTTCCAACTAAGCTCACCAGTTCCAGCTCAATGCATCACACACTGGTCTTCTCAGCTAATAGCCACATCTGCATGAGACAGCTATACACAGCTATGTTAACTAAGGAATTAGAGTTCAGTGGAAGGGTCTCAACGGTTTTATGCAGAGTTTCAAAGAAACAACATGGCAGTGTTTATTTCATCCTGTTTTTCGGAATGTAAAAAACATGGCCAATAATTCAACTTTTTACATAGATGCAGGAAATTATTTATTCACTGTTTCTTGTGCTACAAGAAATGTGATGTATTCAGTGGCAGAGTGCAGTAACACATCAACCAAAAAAACATTTAGCTTGCTCTAAAGCTGGCCATACACACTAGTAGACTTTCAAAAAAACGTTCATGCAAAAATTCCCACAGTACATTTAATGACTTGATGAATGTCATTCGAAAATTTTGTTTGCTTCTAACATTCAATTTTGGAACAGATGTAACTTCCTGAACTAAATTCACATTCCCTGTTCGGAATTCATTTGTTTGAAAAAAAAATTCAATTTGACCTCACTAAGAATTTGAAAATCACATTACGGTTTTGAAACAAAATTCTTCAAGCATATGGCCAGCTTAACTGTACTTCAACAGAATTCTAGTTTTCCCATAGGCTAATATACATTACAACCAAGTTTTGCATTTTGTATTTTTTGGGTAAATAAGCTCAATGCTTATAATGTACTTTTCTGTAAAGGATACATTTCACCATGGGAGAAATTTTAAACATTTGTCTGTTAACAAATCAGTAATACACATTTTGAATTCTGGGACAGTGAACAGTAAGGCAGCCTATAGATGAGTCAGTTTTTTCATTCAACCAGTGAGTTGAATGAAAAAAACAGACCCAATTCTACCATTCACACGTTCAAAATGGATGGAGAAATCCCCTCACATTCAATGCCCCGCCTTCCCACTGTGACATTGTATTCAGACAGCGGGGAGACTTCCCAACATCAGACTATACTGATCTGCATTGCAGACTGTAGAGTGCAACGCTAATCGAACAGGGAAAACTGGAGTTGATCAGTAGATACGTTTCCGTGCCCAAATGTATGGATCGAATTTGACTGCTCCCTGCTGAACTGGCTAAATTTTGATCCATGTATGGTTGACTTAACCTCTGACAATCCCCCTGGGATTGTTAGACGACCTACAATCCATGTGTGCTACCTTGCAGTGCATGATAGACCCCACACCTCTATATCTCTGAAAGGGGTGCAGAAAATACACAAACTAATAATTATTACCATTTACCAACATTTGGAATAACTTCTAGAATATGTAAACCAGTCATTGAAACAAGATTTTTAACTCTGCACATTTTATGAAGATAATAACTGTCGATCCCGCCATTAAGGTCCTTGTTCAGTTCTTATTATATAACATATACATAACATAACACATGGAGGTACATATAATGTGCCTTATTTAAAGTCCCAAACTCCCCCCCTCTTAATTATTATATAACATGGTTTGCGGATCCTAGAAATGTTAAATCAAAGCACTTGGGTTATTAGAATCACTGGGGTTTAAATGAGCACAGCAATACTTTAAATTACTGAAGTGCACACTTGTACAACAAATGTGAGGACGAGTTGCACTCCATAATGATTTAGGGATCAATGTCATCTGCTAGTGTTGGTCCACTGTGTTTTATCAAGTCCAAAGTCAGTGCAGCTCTTTACTAGGAAATTCTAGAGCACTTCATGCATCCCTCTGCTGACCAGCTTATGGGGATGCTGATTTCATTTTCCAGCAGAACTTGGCACCTGTTCTGAGTGGAACCTGTCCTGTTAAACCGCTGTATGGTTTTGGGCACCATGCTGCAGCTCAGTTTCAGGGTCTTGGCAATGTTCTATTAGCCTAGGCCATCGTTATGTAGAGCACCAATTCTTTTTTTCAGATCCTCAGAGAGTTATTTGCCATAAGGTGCCATGTTGAAATTCCAGTGACCAGTATGAGAGAGTGAGAGCGATAACACCAAATTTTACACACCTACTCCCCATTTACACCTGAGACCTTGTAACACTAACAAGTCACATGACACCAGGGAGGGAAAATGGCTAATTGGGCCCAATTTGGACATTTTCATTTAGGGGTGTACTCACTTTTGTTGCCAGCAGTTTAGACATTAATGGCTGTGTGTTGTTATTTTGAGGGGACAGCAAATTTATACTGTTATACAAGCTGTACACTCACTACTTTACATTGTAGCAAATTGTCATTTCTTTAGTGTTGTCACATTAAAAGATAGCATAAAATATTTCCTAAAATGTGAGGGGTGTACTCACATTTGTGAGCTACTGTACCCACACTGCCAAAAGTACCAATCCCTGGTTTAATGATCACGGTATCACTGATGGCCAGCAAACTCGCCTGACCTAAACCCCATAGAGAATCTGTGGATTATTGTCAAGAGGAAAATTGGAGACGCCAGACCCAACAATGCAGACGAGCTGAAGGCTGCTATCAATCAATCTGGGCTTTGATAACACCTCAGCAGTGCCACAGACTGATCACCTCCATGCCACACCGCATTGATGCAGTAATTCATACAAAAGGAGCCCCCCAACCAAATATGAGTGCATACTATACTGTACATGGTGTGACAGTAGGAGATGCTGTCACGGTAAAATTGGTAGTTTGGGGGACACAGGGTGTGCACATTTGCTTGGTGCAAGACTGCAGAGCATAGGTGTGGACTGGAGAACCGGTAACTGTGGGCTGGTATTCCGTCATGGGGCTCTGTAGTTTGGAGATTCCACATTGTCTTGGGTGGGATGGAATCTCCAACCCTGTGTCCAGATTTTGTAGATGGCCAACAGGGTGTGTGCTCAGATGAGCACAGCCCTTATAATGAGTTTATGGGAATACCTCAGGGCTCCCAGTTGGAGACTGCTCCACACCAAGAGACAGGAGGTCTCCAGGAGTTAGAGGGGCTGTAGGAGGCAGCCAGAACATGTGTGACTGCAAGAAGCAGTGAAACAGCCTGAGGGCTAAGGCGGGAACGGAGCTGTGGGCGCTAAAGTAAAGCCATCCACACTGAAGGATCCAGTGGTCTGTGTGATCAGGATAAAGAGCAGAAGTACTGCTACAGAGAGCCAGGTGGGCTAGCATTTTCTGTTGTGTGTATTCTGGTTTGGAATCACTGGCAAAAGCATCTACTACGAGAGCTAAACAAACCCCAACTTTACAATGGATATACCTTTCAGTAAGCCAACATTTCTGTATTCAAAATCCTTTGGTCTTATGTAATAATCTAAATTTCTGAGATGCTGAATTTTGAGTTTTCACTAGCTGTAAGCCATAATCGTCAAAATTAAAGGAAAGAAATGCTTGAAATATATCACTGTGTAATGAATCTATATAAAATATAAGTTTCACTTTTTTAATTGAATTACTAAAATGTATTTTTTGATGATATTCTAATTTTATGAGATTCACCTGTATTACAATAGTTTGTATACTCTATAACTTTCACAGAGACTAAATAATATACATTGATTTGGGTTATTTTTACCAAAGAAATGTAGCAGAATACTTTTTGGTCTAAATTTATGAAGAAAGATTACTTGTTTGCAATTTATTTTAACGGAAACTAAGAAAGGTTTTTACAAAATGTTCTGTATTTTTTCATTTATATAGCAAAAAGAAAAACCCCAGTG
Organism: Aquarana catesbeiana; assembly: GCF_042186555.1. Taxonomy (NCBI): domain Eukaryota; kingdom Metazoa; phylum Chordata; class Amphibia; order Anura; family Ranidae; genus Aquarana; species Aquarana catesbeiana. The sequence continues at coordinate 105,588,706 of NC_133336.1, read as the reverse complement.
GTAATTAAATACCACCAGAAGAAAGCTCTATTTAAGTGAAAAAAATGTGTATAAATTTCATTTGTGTACAGTGTTGCATGACCAAGCAATTGCCAGTGAAAGTAGCATAGTGTTACATAGCAAAAAATGCTCTGGTCATAAAGCGGGAGGTCAAGTGACCGAAAGGGATTTTCAGTCAGAGTGCCTAAATACTTGGTCCTTGAACTGATAATTATTCATTATTAATTGAAGTATACTCTGCTGCCACTTTATTAGGCACACCTATATCTAGTACCCCCTTTTGCCTTTAGAACAGCCTGAATACTTTGCAGCCTAGATTCAATGAGGTGTTAGGAACCATTCCCATGCTGACTCAGTAATATTATGGCATTCTGTAGAACTGTCAGCTACATATAAAGTATAAGGAGAGTTTATTCCAGCCTATGTGTGTTCTAATGGTTATAGAAAAGTGACCAAATGACAGGAATTCTGTAATGACACACATAATATGACCATTGCTAATGTGTTCCTCATTCTTGCAACCTCTTGTTTGTGAATGCTCCATCAAGATGACCCTTCCAGAAATTTGGTAGCTATGCCTTTCATCTGATACGGCTGCTATTATAATATATTTGTATCTGTTTAAAGCACTTCTCAGATACAATTAAAGTATCACAAGCATTGGATTACGCAGGTTATTACTGGATCCCATTTCATCTATTCCAGAAAGATGAAAGGCTAATTGACCTCACTGAAGTTTGAACCTATGACCTTGGGGTCACTGAGATCCTGCTGACTGCAGCTTTATAGATGCAGCATATACGGTATACATGTATTGCATTGCTGCTTTCTGTATGTTGCTTCATGCGCTAAGTATTTGCTGGGATTGCTTTGTTTTTTTGGAAACGATTAGGATAGTTCATGTGTTTCTCATGGACATTGTATACAGGGAGTGCAAATGAATAATGTATAGGTATATGTTGTTTAAAAAAAAACATATATTTACAGGTGCATCTCATAAAATTAGAATATCATCAAAAAGTTAATTTATTTCAGTAATTCAATTCAAAAAGTGAAACTCCTATATTTTATATAGATGCGTTATACACAGAGTGATATATTTCAAACAGTTCTGTCTTTTAAATTTGTTGATTATGGCTTACAGCTAGTCAAAACCCCAAATTCAGTATCTCAGAAAATTAGAATATTACATAAGACCAATAAAAAAAATGGTTTTTAATACAGAAAAATGGCTTATAGTATATAGTTTAGTATAGTATGTACTCAATACTTGGTCGAGGCTCCTTTTGCATGAATTACTGCATCAATGTGGCATAGCATGGAGGCAATCAGCCTGTGGCACTGATGAAGTGTTATGGAAACCCAGGTTTCTTTGATAGAGGCCTTCAGCTTGTCTGCATTGTTGGGTCTGGTGTCTCTCATCTTCCTCTTGACAATAACCCACAGATTCTGTATGGGGTTTAGGTCAAGCTAGTTTGCTGGCCAATCAAGCACAGTGATACCATGATCAATAAACCAGGTATTGGTACTTTTGGCAGTGTTGGCAGGTGCCAAGTCCTGCTGGAAAATGAAATCAGCATCTCCATAAAGCTGGTCACCAGAGAGAAGCATGAAGTGCTCTAGAATTTCCTGGCAGAGGGCTGCGCTGACTTGGACTTGATAAAACACAGTGGACCAACACCAGCAGATGACATGGCTCCCCAAATCATTACGGACTGTGGGAAATGTTGCATTTCATTTGGAAATGAAGGTCCCAGAGTCTGGAGGACGAGTAGAGAGGCTTCATCGCGTCACTGCGACTCCCTTCCGCCCATGACCAAACTCCGGGAATCTAGCTGAACCACAGCTGGCGGTCAGTCATCCAGTATGGGCCAATTTCCCCTAAACAAATAACCTGCTATTCACACTGGGTGTCAGGATATAGGCACCTTTACATGTGAGTGTAAACCATTTGTTGTTTTTAAATATCTCTATGAGGCTTATCCACTTCAAGAAGTTGCCAGAAATGGTTATCTCCAGGGGTCTCCTAAAATGCTTGTCTGACCACACTAGCGATAGTTGGTCAACATCTAGGGGTGAGTGCACTTCTATGTGGGGCACCCATTCTGAGCACCAAGAAGCACGGATGTATGTTTGAGCACGAGCACTTGTGAACATCACTTGCATTGGGACTGTTTTAATATTAGTCTATTATGCCATTTGTTCATTAATGTGTAAACAATATTTCTAGCATAGTTCAATTATTTTCTTAGGTTGAGGAATCTGTTTTGTCAGTTTCCTCCCTGTGGTTTGTAAAATCCAGTTGGGCGCCTGAAGCCTGGAGATTTCATAGCAATCTGAGTTGGAGGAAATCTTTAGTCCTGGAACCAGGATTTGGGAAAGGCCAGGACACTGATTATTCAGGTGGGTTCTAGGCTAATAGTAGAGTCAGGACCAGGGTTCTGGGCTCGCTCCACCCTCCTGAGGAGTCCAAGTGTGCAAGGGAGAAGCGTGCATGTCTGCACGGTGCAATCTGGCAGAGCAGACAGAGGGCCCAAGCCTGTGGGCTGTAGCAGCAAGGAAGCTGGGAAAGAGAGTGCCAGCAGAGGTACAGAAGGTGTACAGAACAGGGACACTCTTAATAGTCAAGAGGACCGAGGCCCAAACCAGAGAGCCAGGTGGTTCTGTATTTTCCATTTACATTGTTGCTGTGTAAAGCTGAAACCCCTGCATGGGAATCTTGGATGGGCTGTTTGTTTTTTTGTTTAATAAAAGTAGGCTAAAAAGCCCTTAAATGGCAGAACGGGATGGACTTTTCTCACTGGTGAGCTCTTCACTTAAAGTAGTTGTAAACCCCATTCGTGCTGAACTAAGCACTATGTAGTATTTCTCAAAAAAACGAGCGCGCAACCATTAATTAACCAGTGAAGATGATTAAACACAACCATACAAACTCATATAAAGATATATAGCTACATTTCTTTTATAACTATGTAGTATTTACTTATCTCTCTCCAAAGCTCTGAGTGTCGTTTCTCTCTGGTGCTTCCTCTGTTATCAACATGAATCACTTCTGACAAGTTCTCAGACAAATGAGATAATAGTAGCTGAAAATTTGTGTTGGGGAGGGAGATAAGCAGAGAGCAGTAGTCTATTCAGACTACAGCTCTGCATATTCCTTCGTTCCTCTGCCTATGTGGAGGTTAGGTATGTGCCTTTCCTCCAATCAGCTCTCACACAGTGTAAGCCCAGACTCCCCACCCACCCCTATGTGCTGCTGAAAGAGGAAGAAAGATTTTTAACACAATCTGCACTTTCTAAAGAGTGTAGAAAGCTGAAGACAACAGATATACATGTAAAGCCTATGTAGGAGGATTTGTTTCATCTCTGTGTATCATCTGAAGCTATTCACTTCACTGGGTATGTGTGAGGGTTTACAATCGCTTTAAGCTACATAACTCCCAAACATCACTATTTTTATATGTGTGTGTATATATATATATATATATATATATATATTTATATTCATCTCAAGCAATCAATCTGTGGAATTTGGAATTCATCAAATTGCTACCATTCCTCTACAGGAGGATTTTTGTCTGTTCATTCATTAGAAATATGTGAGTACTTATGAGTATGATCTTCACTGTCCTCTATTTCCATAGAAGCTAAAAGGAATCATGTTTACTCTACAAAAATTGGAGCTGCTATATAATTCTATGGCTGTAATATATTGCCTTTTATTTCAGTTTGCCATAATTTCCCTTAATAAGTCCTTAAAGTATAATTTTTATAATTAAAAAAAAAAAAAAAAAACCAGAGGAATTCAATAAAGTATGTACATCACTTTTCCGGTAGTAGCTTCCTTTAGAAATATCTAACAAGCATTTGCATCAGTATCAGTAACATTACTGATGCGGGCGACACTTTAGGAACCAGTCACTTTGGCAGGGACAGATTCTTCAAGAATTATTTCCAGTATGCAGATTGGAAAACTGATAATTAAGACCAGCTCTTAGCTTACATACAGCGTTACACTATTGGGGCATGAATATAACCGCTTCCCGCAAAGTACGGTATCCTCAGCCCCATTCAGTTTTTGCCTGAAAGATTCCCCAGCCAAAAGCTAAATGTAAACAAAAGGGACAGGGATAGTGTTGATGTCATCACTGACACATGGTAATGTCCATATTTGGGAATAGCCTTGTATCACTGGGTGGGTGGAGCCTGCTGAGATAATGAGAGATTAGTTCCCCATCTGGTCCGCCTGAATAGCAGCTATAGATCCACCCACCGTCATGCACTGTCAATCAACAGCTAGGCAGACCTGATAGGGAACTAGTCTCTCAGTTCCCCATCAGGCTCTGGCCACCTCTAGTAGCAAACTCCTCAGCTATGTTTTTGTTTTTTTGTATATTTGGGGAGTGGGGGGGTGGTTAGATAACCTGCCTGATTTAGTAGAGTAGGGAATTTTTTGTGTTCTAGGCTTTTTAAATGGAACACTTAGGCTACTTTCACACTGAGGTGTTTTTCAGGCATTAAAGGGCTAAAAATAGCGCCTGAAAAATGCCTCCCCTGCAGCCCCAGTGTGAAAGCCAGAACAGAAAAAGTCCTGCAAGCAGCATCTTTCGGGCGGTGCAGGAGCAGTGAATACACCACTCCTCCACTGCACCTGCCATTGGAATCAATGGGCACCGCTGCCAAATCACCTGCAAAGCATTTCGGCAGCAGTGCTTTACGGGCGCTATTAACCCTTTATTCTGTCACTAGCGGGGGTTAAAAGCACCCTGCTAGCGCCTTACCGCTAACGCCCCCCCGCCCCAGTGTAAAACTAACCTTACAAGTGTATTCTGGCGGTACAATTTAGATCATTGCTCCATGGTAACCTAACAATGACTTCATAACTTGCAGCGGTGTGTGAGGGATGAGATAGGCCTTAGGCTCTGTTCACATTGGCATTAGAAACAAGCATTTGGGGCACATTTTTCCACTCCCCAAACACCTAGCAAAGCAGCCTACAATAGATAATATGGACAGCGGACAGATCTGTTCACATTTGGAAAAATATACAGCATTTGCATTGCTTCGTGTTGCTGTGTGGCAAAAATGAAGCTACATATTGAGCCTGGAAGGAGTTTAAACTTGTCAGCCCTTCAATTCATGTCTATAGTAACTTGCCCAAAACGTGCCTGCAGCAATTTGTTCGTTGTGAACAAGCACGGTTCTTTTCGTGTGAAACGCGTCAACTGATCATCACTGCAATTTTGTCTGGCTCATGACAATAAAGAAATTTCTACAGCATCTTTTGGATTTAAGTGTGCGATCAATCTTTTCTTCTCTTCTTGATATTGCCTATGGTGTTGAGCTGGGATTAGCACCTTGGATCGGGTGTGTCCATTTTTTGCCTGAAGTGGTGTGTGCACCCTTGTTCTGTTGCCTGTAGCATTTACTGCACATTTGACAAGTGTTTATCAAATATCCGTGATTTGGAATTCCTCTTAATAAAAAAATATCACTTAGAGGGCATCTGTGTGCATTTTTAACACTCCTTAACCCCTTTAAGGGGATTGAAATGCCAGGGGGCGCAATGGGGCTTCTGACCATGTGACCGCCGTGATTGTCTGTCACGGCAGTCACATGATCAGAAAATGCCCGATCGCAAGTACAGATTGGGAGCTTTCCATGAGCCGCTGGGAGTGCACAGGGCGCGCACTCTCAGCACAGCACTGTGGGTGCTATTGCACGCAAATATGCGGCCGCTCTGCGCCAAGGCCTGGCCGCCGAGAGGCCGCATATTTGCGTACGCTCAGCGCCAAGGTGTTAAATGCACATTAAACACATCAAAAATGCACATTAATGCTATAGGAGTGTTGGTTCATGTTAGTGTCAGCATTAGATTGTTTTTGCAAGTGTGAACTAAGCCTTAAAGTGTTGTTTAGTTGTAGAGAGAGTAAGGAATGGTTGAAATCCCTGCCCCACAGGCACAATAGTAAGTGAGAAAAAAAATGATTTATAATGAGGGGAAATCCTCTCTTAGGGTCTGTTCACACCAGCCTCAGTGACTTGTGTGTGGGATGATGCAGTGAGATGCACTGATAGTGGTGCATTGCATTGATCACTTTTTTTTTTTTTTACAGCTCTATTGAAAAATAATACAGTGGCAGAGGGAAAAGGGAGTATTGGGACTTTAAATGAGGATAGTGGGGCCGTTCAAAACCCCTCCTCCATCCCGGTTCACTATTGAAATAAAAAAGAGAGCAAAATGTTTGGCTGGCCTGACATCCATGGCTGCACCATCATTGTGCAGATATATTTGTAAGTCCGTGGTCTAAGTGTATTAATGTGGGATTTCATGTTTTACATTTGCCCACTTGCTTTCCAAACTATTTAAACACTGCTGTTTCCCCCTATTCATAGGTGGTCACTATGGTTCTTCTCCTGATGAGTGACTATAAGGTTCCGAAATGCGTAGAGCTTGTGTACTACCATTATGTGTACACAATCATCAACTATGTATGGACGTTCCAATTTTATTTAATTTTGATTCTGCTACTTTTTCCTAGTGACACTTTAGGTGTGTCACATATACATTAATGTCCTTATATGTTTGCAAAGAAGTCCTTGTTGGAATGTATTTTTTAACCACTTGAGCCCCGGACCATTATGCTGCCTAAGGACCAGAGGTCTTTTTCCAATTTGGCACTGCGTCGCTTTAACTGCTAATTGCGCGGTCATGCAATGCTGTAGCCAAACGAAATTTGCGTCCTTTTCTTCCAACAAATAGAGCTTTCTTTTGATGGTATTTGATCACCTCTGCGGTTTTTATTTTTTGCGCTATAAACGGAAAAATATAAAAAAAATCCAATAAACTCAATTTTAGTCATACATTTAGGCCAAAATGTATTCGGCCACATGTCTTTGGTAAAAGAAATGTCAATAAGCGTATATTTATTGGTTTGCGCAAAAGTTATAGCGTCTACAAACTAGGGTACATTTTCTGTAATTTACACAGCTTTTACTTTATGACTGCCTATGTCATTTCTTGAGGTGCTAAAATGGCAGGGCAGTACAAAACCCCCCCAAATGACCCATTTTGGAAAGTAGACACCCCAAGGAAATTGCTGAGAGGCATGTTGAACCCATTGAATATTTATTTTTTTTTGTTCCAAGTGATTGAATAATGACAAAAAAAAAAAAAATATTTACAAAAAGTTGTCACTAAATGATATATTGCTCACACAGGCCATGGGCCTATGTGGAATTGCACCCCAAAATACATTCTGCTGCTTCTCCTGAGTATGGGGATACCACATGTGTGGGACTTTTTGGGAGCCTAGCCGCGTACGGGGCCCCGAAAACCAATCACCGCCTTTAGGATTTCTAAGGGTGTAAATTTATGATTTCACTCTTCACTGCCTATCACAGTTTCGGAGGCCATGGAATGCCCAGGTGGCACAAAACCCCCCCAAATTACCCCATTTTGGAAAGTAGACACCCCAAGCTATTTGCTGAGAGGCATATTGAGTCCATGGAATATTTTATATTTTGACACAAGTTGCGGGAAAGTGACACTTTTTTTTTTTTTTTTGCACAAAGTTGTCACTAAATGATATATTGCTCACACAGGCCATGGGCATATGTGGAATTGCACCCCAAAGTACATTTAGCTGCTTCTTCTCCACAGTTTCGGAGGCCATGGAATGCCCAGGTGGCACAAAACCCCCCCAAATAACCCCATTTTGGAAAGTAGACACCCCAAGCTATTTGCTGAGAGGCATGGTGAGTATTTTGCAGCTCTCATTTGTTTTTGAAAATGAAGAAAGACAAGAAAAAACATTTTTTTTTTTTTTTTTCTTTTTTCAATTTTCAAAACTTTGTGACAAAAAGTGAGGTCTGCAAAATACTCACTATACCTCTCAGCAAATAGCTTTGGGTGTCTACTTTCCAAAATGGGGTCATTTGGGGGGGTTTTGTTCCACCTGGGCATTCCATGGCCTCCGAAACTGTGATAGGCAGTGAAGAGTGAAATCAAAAATTCACGCCCTTAGAAAGTGTTAGGTACCTGGTAGGAGAGCCTGACTGTAGAGCTGAGACGAAGCAGCGATGTTCCCATGGAACAGGAGAACTTTTATGTGCTAAATGGCGCCAAACCGGCGCTAACGCGAACGCGCGCCCGCGTGCACGCACCCGCGCCGCGTGCCCGAGCGCCGCGCTGATGCACAGCAACAGCAGCAGCTTGCTGCCGTGTCTGAACAGGGGCGCGCCGGCGCATAGGCGCATGCAAGCGCCCCGGTCTGGTGCTGGTAGATCCCTGACATTGCCCCCCCCCCAAGGGGCAGCCTCCGGATGCCCAACAACCTCTTTTTCTCAGGGTGAGTGGAAAAATAGGCACGACCCAACACCCTGCGGACATGTTCTTGATGCAATTCACGGGATTCTGAAAAAATCAAAATATCGTCCAAGTATGCGATTACAGACACATCTAAGAAGTCCCTGAGGACATCGTTAATCAGGTGTTGAAAGGTTGCAGGGGCATTGCAGAGTCCAAAGGGCATGACCAGGTATTCATAATGCCCGAATCGGGTTCGGAATGCTGTCTTCCACTCATGCCCAGCCCGGATACGGATCAAATTATACGCCCCTCTCAGGTCAAGTTTAGTGAAAATGACGGCAGTCCTTAATTTTTGGAAGAGTTCAGGTATCAAGGGTAGAGGGTACCGATTTTTGACCGTGATTTTGTTTAGTTCACGATAGTCTATACACGGACGGAGAGACTTGTCCTTCTTGGTGACAAAAAATATTCCGGCACCAGCTGGAGAGGTAGAGTGGCGTATAAAACTCTTGGCCAGGTTCTCATCTATATATGTCTTTAGTACTTCCTGTTCTTTCTCTGACAATGGAAAAATGCGTCCGAATGGTATTTCGGATCCTGGCAGCAATTCAATGGGGCAATCGTAGGGGCGATGCGGTGGAAGAGAGTCTGCCCCCTTCTTGCTGAAGACATCTAGGAATTCATGATACTGTTTAGGTATGACCTGACAAAGTTTCTGGTCGGTGTCCAAAGTAGGGTGGATGAGGAATCCGAATCTTTCTTAAAACAGTGTTCATGACAGTAAGAAGATGAGAATTTCACTTCTCCAGATGTCCAATGAATGTATGGATTGTGGGCCTGCAGCCAAGGAATGCCCAGGATGATGGGAAACATAGGAGAGGAGATGGCATCAAGAACCAGCAGTTCCTTGTGTTGGGAGGGAGTAGAAGCAGGCAGAGGCAGGGTTTCCTGGGTTACTTGTCCTGATCTGATGCGGGATCCATCAGCTAGAAATACAGCGAGTCCATGGGTCTTGGTTCGTAATGGGATGTTATGCTGGCTGGCAAAGTTTGAATCAATAAAGCAACTGCATGCTCCGGAGTCAATGATGGCGTTGATCGTTATTGTCCCTTCTTGCAGCTGCAAAGACAGAGGAATGGCAATGTGGGTAGAATTCGCAGACAGAGCAGAGAGACTGGTATACACAGAAGACGGGCACTTACTTATTTTGACTGGACAGTTCAGGACATAGTGCCCAGTCCCACCGCAGTAGAGGCACAGATTGAGTTGCCGGCGTCGGGCCCGTTCTTCAGGGGATAAGGCAGGTCGCATCAGTCCTAATTGCATAGGTTCTGGCGTGGCATTAGCTGGATTTGAACTGGATGGGGGTACGTAGCGTGTTGCTGGAAGTGGTGCTCTGGCTGTCATCCAAATCGGGCGGGATTGTAAAGTAGATCGTTCAGATCGACGTTCCCGGATACGTCGGTCGATTTGAAGAGTCAAGTTAATCAAAGCCTCAAGAGTATCTGGTACACCCACTCGGGCAAGTTCGTCCTTTAATCCTTCAGATAGACCCAAGCGGAACTGGTGACGCAGGGCCGCATCGTTCCACTGAGTGTCCGCACTCCAACGTCTAAAGTCCATGATATAGTCCTCCGCAGGTCTGCGGCCTTGCTGAAGCATGAACAGAGCTGATTCAGCTGTAGCAGTCTGTTGAGGGTCTTCGTATATTTGCGCCATGGCTTCAAAGAAGGAAGATAAGGACTGGGTTAGTGCTGAGTCCCCCTCAAGTAGACGATGGGCCCAGGTCTGAGGCTCTCCTTGTAGGAGGGAGATCACGAACCCCACCTTAGTGGCTTCCAGTGAGAAAGTCCGGGGCTGTAATGCGAAGAAAAGCTTACAAGCGTTGCGAAAGGCCCGGAACTTGGTCCGATCTCCAGAGAATCTATCAGGAGTGGGAACCTTTGGTTCAGGTGGAAGCATTACAACGGAAGGACCAGGAGTCGTCTGTGCCGGGGTTGCGGCTGAGGAGGAGGCCAGGGGGTTAGGCCCTGCAAGGTTCTGGACCTGTCCCTCCAATCTGTTGTAGTTATCCTGGAGGGATTGCACGGCTTGAGTGAGGGCCGCAAGGTGGGTGCAAATTTCTTTCAAGGGAGAGGTATCTCCTGCAGGCTCAGTCATGGCTGCTTCGTACTGTTAGGTACCTGGTAGGAGAGCCTGACTGTAGGAGAAGACCTCTCATACAACGCTGGTTCAGGAGCCACTGGAGTGGGGACAGTGGTCTCCTGAGCACAGTGGGGTAGGAGTGCCTGTTGGAGTATAGGCTCTGATGAGGAGGCAGAGATTCCTCCTGGGATGGCAGGACTGCAGGTGAGTGGAGACTGGAACAGCAGCAGACTTGACACACTGGAGGTGAGGGATCACAGGAGCTGAAGCTGAAGGTGCAACAGCAAGTAGAGCGGCAGGCACAGGCAGAGTCAGACAGTCCGGGTCGGCAGGTAACTGGCACAGGTAATCACAGCAGGCAAAGGCAGAGTCGGTGAGCAGGCAGAGGTCGGCAACGGTAGCAGATACAGACAGCAGGATGGTCAGGCAGGCCGGGTCGGGATTGGAGCAGGTCGGATGGTCAAACAAGCCGGGTCAAATCAGGTAGCAGACAATCAGATACAGGTTCAAGCAGAATCACAGAGCTGAGACGAAGCAGCGATGTTCCCATGGAACAGGAGAACTTTTATGTGCTAAATGGCGCCAAACCGGCGCTAACGTGAACGCGCACGCGCGAACGCGTGCACGCACCCGCGCCGCGCGCCCGAGCGCCGCGCTGATACACAGCAACAGCAGCAGCTTGCTGCCGTGTCTGAACAGGGGCGCGCCGGCGCATAGGCGCATGCAAGCGCCCCGGTCTGGTGCTGGTAGATCCCTGACAGAAAGCCTGAAGGCGGTGCTTGGTTTTCGGGGTCCCGTGCGCGGCTAGGCTCCCAAAAAGTCTCACACATGTGGTATCCCTGTACTCAGGAGAAGAAGCAGAATATATTTTGGGGTGTAATTTCACATATTCCCATGGCATGTTTGAGCAATATATCATTTAGTGACAATTTTGTGCAAAAAAAAAAATTTGTCTCTTCTCCGCAACTTGTGTCGCAATATAAAATATTCCATGGACTCGACATGCCTCTCAGCAAATAGCTTGGGGTGTCTACTTTCCAAAATGGGGTCATTTGGGGGGGTTTTGAACTGTCCTGGCATTTTATGCACAACATTTAGAAGCTTATGTCACACATCACCCACTCTTCTAACCACTTGAAGACAAAGCCCTTTCTGACACTTATTGTTTACATGAAAAAGTTATTTTTTTTTTGCAAGAAAATTACTTTGAACCCCCAAACATTATATATTTTTTTTAAGCAAATGCCCTACAGATTAAAATGGTGGGTGTTTCATTTTTTTTTTTCACACAGTATTTGCGCAGCGATTTTTCAAACGCATTTTTTAGGGAAAAAACACACTTTTTTAAATTGTAATGCACTAAAACACACTATATTGCCCAAATGTTTGATGAAATAAAAAAGATGATCTTAGGCCGAGTACATGGATACCAAACATGACATGCTTTACAATTGCGCACAAACGTGCAGTGGCAACAAAATAAATACATTTTTAATAGCCTTTAAAAGCCTTTACAGGTTACCACTTTAGATTTACAGAGGAGGTCTACTGCAAAAATGACTGCCCTCGATCTGACCTTCGCGATGATACCTCACATGCATGGTGCAATTGCTTTTTACGTTTGACGACAGACCGCTGCTTGCGTTCGCCTTAGCGCGAGAGCAGGGGGCGACAGGGGTGCTTTTTTTTTTTTTTCTTCTTTATTATTTTTTTGCTTTTTTATCTTATTTTTAAACTGTTCCTTTCATTTTTTTTTTTTTTTTTAATCATTTTTATTGTTATCTCGGGGAATGTAAATATCCCCTATGATAGCAATAGGTAGTGACAGGTACTCTTTTTTGAAAAAATTGGGGTCTATTAGACCCTAGATCTCTCCTCTGCCCTCAAAGCATCTGACCACACCAAGATCGGTGTGATAAAATTCTTCCCCAATTTCCCAATGGCGCTATTTACATCCGGCGAAATGTAAGTCATAAAATGCTTGTAGCTTCCGGTTTCTTAGGCCATAGAGATGTTTGGAGCCACTCTGGTCTCTGATCAGCTCTATGGTCAGCTGGCTGAATCACCGGCTGCATTCTCAGGTTCCCTGTTGAGACAGGAGAGCCAGAGAAAAACACGGAAGACGGTGGGGGGGGGCATTCCCTCCCACGGCTTGTAAAAGCAGTCTAGAGGCTAATTAGCCGCTAGGATTGCTTTTACATGAAGCCGACCGCTGGCTGAAAAGAATGATACCAAGATGATACCTAAACCTGCAGGCATCATTCTGGTATAACCACTCAAAGTCGTGAATGGCGTACCTGAAGACAAAAAAATGGTTAACAATAAAGCACAGTAAACGGTAAAGTATAAAAAATTGCATACCTGAAAAGCAAACATGATAAAACATAATAACAATAAAACATTGCAGAATAGAATACAGTAAAAAAGAGCAGAACAATAGAGAGAGAGAATAGAGAATAAAACGACAACTATTTTTTTTTATTTTATATATTTTTTTTTATTTTACACTTTTTTTGTAACTAACTTTTATAACTGCAACCGGTTCCAGGTTCGGGTCTCTCAAAATGTGATGGCATCTTGGGAGACCCTGTGAAAGTGTGCCTAGTCTGTGCAATGCTGTACCCTACACTAATACTCAACTAGTGCATGGTAGCGTTCAAAACATTCACTAATGCAAAAACCAGGTTTGTCAGGACAGGAGGGACAATAATAGCGGGTGTCACGCCTATATCCGCGCTTGCTGCAGACACGACATCTTTTTTGGGGGGTTCGTTGGGTAGGGGTACTCGGGAGGACATAAAGAAAATGCCTCTCATGCAGCCGACTGCACTTGGTTGGGGATGTGAATGGGGGAAGTACGGGCGCTGCAGAAGTGGTGGGTTCCCAATTAGGATTGGCGAATGCAGCAGGAAGGGCATTATGGGCACGACGGGCCTGTGTTTGTCTTTTTGGTGGCAGCGGGACACTACTTGTGCTTGCCACCTCACCAGCTTGAACTGCACTTATGGGACTCGCCACGTCACCAAGTGTTACTGCAGTGCTGGTTTGACTACGACCGGGGTGTACTAGGCCACTGGTGCTTGCCAGTTCACCAAAACGCTACAAAAAAAACTGTTAGCGATCGCAGGGATCAGGCCTGACTCTGCGAACGCTTGCAGTTATGCGTTTAGTGTTTTGTAAGTGACAGTGATCGATCGATACTGCACTTGGGTGGGCTGGGCCGGGCGGAGGGGCAAAACGCAGGTGCTAACACTGCGTTTTTGGGAACCCTAAACTGCTGGGGACACTAGTATAGATCTGATCGGATCAGATATTGATCCGTTCAGATACTATACCACTAAGGGAGGTGCACGCTGCGTGCGTGGGTGTTAGCGCTACTGGCGCTAACCTGACGCTGCCTGGGTCTGGTGCTTGCTTGCCAGTTCACCAAAATGCTACCAGAAAAACTGTTAGCGATCGCAGGGATCAGGCCTGACTCTGCGAACGCTGCAGTTATGCGTTTAGTGTTTTGTAAGTGACAATGATCGATCGATACTGCACTTGGGTGGGCTGGGCCAGGCGGAGGGGCAAAACGCAGGTGCTAGCAGGTATCTGGGCTGATCCTGCTAACACTGCATTTTTGGGAACCCTAAACTGCTGGGGACGCCAGTATAGATCTGATCAGATATTGATCCGATCAGATACTATACCACTAAGGGAGGCGTATGCTGCGTGCGTGGGTGTTAGCGGGACTGGCGCTAATCTGACGCTGCCTGGGGCGACGCATATCACCGCCGGGCGATCAGGGGGCTAAACCTTTATTCGGTAATAAACGGCGGGTGCCCTGACACTATAATAAATAAACGAACTAACCAGCGTCACCCGTAACAGTTATACGGTGATCAGTGGTGAAAGGGTTAACTAGGGGGCCATCAAGGGGTTAAAACATTTATTAGGTAGTATATGGGGGTCCCTGACGCTATAAAACGCTGACGGCGAACCTAAATATTTACGTCCCTAACTAGCGTCACCAGCGACACTAATACAGCGATCAGAAAAATGATCGCTTAGTGACACTGGTGACGGGGGGTGATCAAGGGGTTAAAACTTTATTAGGGGGGGTTAGGGGGGTACCCTAGACCTAAAGGGGGCTAACCCTAACTGTCCCAACACTGTAACTGTCACAAACTGACACCAATGCAGTAATCAGAAAAAAAAAACTGCTTGGTGTCAGTTTGTGATGGGGGGGGGGGGGGTGATTGGGGGGTGATCGGGGTGTTTTGTGTGCCTGGCATGTTCTACTGTGTGTGTTTGTGTTTTACACTCACATAGATGTCTTCTCTCCTCGGCGCCGGAACGGAAAATACCGAGCCGAGGAGAGATGACATCACTTCCTTTGCTGCTGTTTAGCATACAGCAGCAAAGGAAGATTCTCATTGGCCGGCGGCGATCGCGAGGTGGGGGGCCACGAACGGATGGCCTCCCCCTCACCACCGATCGCCGGGGGACAAAACAGGACCGCCTCGGGCACCGGGGGGGGTCCGATTGGACCCCCCACCCGCGGGAGGCAAATCACGTATATGTATGTGATTTTGCCTGCCCGTGCCGCCTTGCCGACGTACATCGGCGTGAGGCGGTCCTTAAGTGGTTAATGGAATTTAAATTATCATTATATAGCTATGTGCCTAAGTATGTAAATTAAATGAATGAATGAATTTTTGAATGAATTTATTCAAAACTGCCATTTTATCCAATTTATACTTTTGCTCCCGTGTGCCTCATTTAAAGTCCCGCATTTTGCTCTCTATTGGAAAAAAAGTAAGCTGCCATGTTTTTTTCAGAACTAACCACTGCAACTGCGCTGGAATAGCCAAGCAACACCGTCCTACCGCAGCTGGTGTGAATAGACCCTTAGTTATCACTGGAACAGGAGTTCCCATTGGACAGTTTCCTCTCTATCCTTGTCCTGGGGACAGCTGTAAAGTTTTTGGATACACATCACTTGTATTGGGGGCAGTGGTAGCCAGGTTATATATAGAGTGAATCTCCCAAGCAGGAACACAGACATCACTAAAGACATAACAGGGATTTCGACGCTTTGCTAATCTATCAAAGAAAAAATACTTTAACATAATGTAGAGATGCTTATTTTATGTAGCGGATTAGCAAATGAAACCTACATAAAATACCAGCAACTTCACAACTAAAATAAACATTTACTGTATATTTTAAATGTGAAATTTATTTCAGCTGTTTTTGAGGCAGCGTGTGGATGACTACACCTCTGCTGTTTGTGAATTCCCCCTAAGCTTTTGCAAACTCACCTCCATTACCGAGTGGCACCATGCATTGCTGGCTCCAGACAAGGGATACAGCTGGAGCAAGACAATGAAAGCAGCCAGCCGCTGTCCTGACTTAATCAGCTGCAGAATTTGTAAACTGCACGTGTCATAGCTGGAAATGTTAGCCCTTTAGTAGAAGCTTGAAAAGGTTAGATCTGATAAAAACCGTCAGCAGAGGAGGAAAGTGATTTATGAGCATGTAATGACACAAAAATGCCTCATTTATCACTCCTATGCAGATAGGTTAACGTCTTCATGTCATTCTTTTAAAAACTGGACTGCTTAGAATTGTCAAAATCGGTGCTTAATTACCCTTTCTGCCTTTCATTCTAAATTACTTTCGTTTCAATTTTGGTCATTTGCGCTCAGATTAATTTCCAAATTTTCATATGGTTTTACTTAAAGGCATTCATATTTCAGATTTTTGCCATTGTGTATTACCAGATCGTTTGAAGTTTTATTAGCTTAAGCTGTTAAAGCGGGGGCACTGAGTCTGCGCTAGTTGAGTCCATTCCCCAGTTTATATTATGCTGCAAGATAAATGGGGTGTAGAAACAGGAATCGTTTTGTTGTCAAGTTTTTTTTTTTTTTTTTTTCAAATAGAAAATAATTTTCTCCCAGTTTATTGTAGAGTCCAGTGGTCTTGCATTATGTCAAGTGAATAAGTATTGTGAAATGATGAAAAAGTGTAGTTTGTCCTGTCAAGTTAAACAAGTATAATTCCATAGCTGGAAACAGTTTTTTTGCTTTTGCAAAGTTCTTTATAATGACTGTGTTTTCTTTTCAATAATGGCTGCTGAAACCCCAAGAGGTGGTTATCCATGATACCTAAAATTGTTGGCGCCTAGCTATTTTGCCAATTTCCTTTGAACATTGTCAGATGTCTAGTGATTCATTTGTTTTTCAAAAAATTCAAGACAATTCTTGCCTTTTTTTTTTTTTTTAGTTTTAGGCTAAGCCTGACTGTATGTATGTACAACCCAAGACCAAATATCCCAACAAGTAATGCCAAAGGTTTCAAGTAGACTGATCTGTTACTTTTGCATGCTGTGTATTTTTAAAACTGGCTAAGAAGGCTGTTTGTTCTATACCTTTTGCCACTTGCTTCAATTCAGTGTTTTCAAGTAAAAAAAAAAAAAATAAAAAATTCTCTTTGTAAATAGGTAGTTGGGGGTCTTCTTTCACTTATTTTCAGGAAGTAAAGAGGTATAGTTAAAGTTTCAGTAAACTAAAATTTTTAATTTGTGTCATTATCTTTAGAAGCATGTTCTCAGTGCTGAAGCTTTACATCAGGCATATTTTCATCATCTGTAAATACTAAATCCTGTCATTCTATCTGGACCTCCTTATCAATGGCAAGGTTATTTCAGGTGACCCTCTGGCTGCTCTGTTGCCATTCGAATTTTGCATACCCTACCAGTTCCCTGTTAGAATCTCTTTCACTTCCTCCTGTCTTCTCTGGAAACCGCCCCACTCAGCAACGCTCAGACATTCATAGGCAGTTTTGTATTCTGTGAATGACTACAAAGCTTCCTCTGATTGACTGAGTGGGTGGGGGCAGGCTGACAATGCCACACTCTCAGACTCTGCCAATCGGAGGAAACATTGTATTCATTCACAGAATACAAAGCTGCCTATGAATGGCTGAGCGCTGCTCAGCCTGACTCTGTTTTGTTCTAGGTGTGAGAAGGGAAGTCTCTATCTCACAGCCGGAACCCAGCAGTATGTACTGAACTGTATGTAGCTAAAGTTACATGCAGTACATACAGTACTTAGAAACACTGCAGCACTTAGTGAAGCAAATAGTTAATTTGGGCCAGCTTGATCCAAACAAATTATTTAAACTAACATGAAACATGGACATCAGCATTAAAGCTGGCTGCATGTGGGCAATTTTATTATTTGCGTAAAAGGACACTGGACTCCTGTAACAAATCTTATAAGTGGGGGTCTCTCAACCCCCAACATATTTTTTAGTTCCTCAATACATTACTGTAACTACCGTAAAAAGAAATGGTCAGTCCTCTGAACCACATAGAAATTCCCCCACAAATAAACTTTATTAGCAATAGCCCATACATATTTTATTTGATTTTTCTTTTAAACAACTAACCCAGTAACTGGAAGAAACATGCTGGTTTACCCAGCATGAACAGATGTCAGTGAGCTGTGTGTGCGCCATCTCACTGGACATGGGGGACACAAGCAAAGTTGGGCACAGAGGAATGATAAATACAGTGCGTTGAAAATGTATTCATACCCCTTCAAATTTTCCACATTTTGTCATGTTACAACCAAAACCGTAAATGTATTTTATTGGGATTTAATGTAATGGAACAACACATAATTGTAAAGTGGAAGGAAAATAATAAATGGTTTTCCACATTTTTTACAAAAAAATAACTGAAAAGTGTGGCGTGCATTTGTATTCAGCGCGTCTAAGTCAGTACTTTGTAGAAACACCTTTCACTGCAATTTCAGCTACAAGTCTTTTTGGGTATGTCTCTACCAGCTTTGCACATGTAGAGAGTGACATTTTTGCCTATTCTTCTTTGCAAAATAGCGCAAGTTCTGTCATATTGGATGGAGAGCATCTGTGAGCAGCAATTTTCAAGTCTTGCCACAGAATTGGATTTAGGTCTGGACTTTGACTGGGCCATTCTAACACATGAATATGCTTTGATCGAAAACCATTCCATTGTAGCTCTGGCTGTATGTTTAGGGTCGATGTCCTTCTGGAAGGTGAACCTCCACCTCAGTCTCAAGTCTTTTACAGACTCTAATGCCGCGTACACACGATCGGATTTTCCGACAACAAATGTTCGATGGGAGCATGTGTGGGCTCCATCGGACATTTTCCGTCAGAATTTCTGACAAACAAAATTTGAGATCTGGATCTCAAATTTTCCGACAACAATATCCGTTATCTGAAATTCCGATCGTGTGTACACAATTCCGACGCACAAAATTCCACGCATGCTCGGAATCAAGCAGAAGAGCCGAACTAGCTATTGAACTTCCTTTTTCTTGGCTCGACATACGTGTTGTATGTCACCGCGTTTTTGACGTTCGGAATTTCCAACAAGATTTGTGTGACCATGTGTATGCAAGACAAGTTTGAGCCAACATCCGTCAGAAAAAAACTATGGATTTTGTTGTCGGAATGTGCGATTGTGTTTACGCGGCATAACAGGTTTTCCTCTAAGATTGCTCTTTGTGTGGCTCCATCCATCTTCCCTTCAACTCTGACCAGCGTCCTTGTCCCCACTGAAGTAAAACATCCCCTCAACATGACACTGCCACCACCATAATTTACGGCGAGGATGGTGTGTTCAGGGGGATGTGCAGTGTTGGTTTTCCGCCACACATAGCGTTTTGCTTTTAGGCCAAAAAGTTCAGTTTTGGTCTTATCTGACCAGAGCACCTTCTTCCACATGTTTGATGTGTCACCCACATGGCTTCTCACAAACTGGAAACAGGTCTTCTTCAGAGCTGGGCTCTCAGCAGCTCCCTTCTCTGTGCTCAGGCTGCTCAGCTATCGAATAATTGTCAGCATTTATTGTTCCACAGTGGCTCACCTGGTGATCATTTCCTGCTCATCAGTCCAGCCTTCAGCCAGTCCCTTCTGGCTATTTAAACTGCCTTGTTCATTCCTTTCGTGCCTTTGCCTGATCAACATATCTGGAAATTCTCTGCTGTGTTCCTGTCAAAAATTTTGCTTGGCTGACGTCCTTTCGGGTTCCTGATCCTGTTCTTCTGCCTCTGACTACGCTGATCTCTGGTTTACTGATTACTGGCTTGTCTGTCTGCTTTGGCTTCTGATCTCTGGCTTATGTTTTGATTATGTTTATGGATCTATAAAATTTTTACCATTACATTAAAAGGTGTGATTTTTGCTAAATTTTCTATCTCAGTCTGATTCATGGTTCCTGATGAATTCCTATGGCTTTCTTTCAACAATGGCTTTCTTCTTGCCACTCTTCCATAAAGGCCAGATTTGTGGAGTGCACGACTAATAGTTGCCCTGTGGACAGATTCTCCCACCTATGGATATCTGCAGCTCCTCCAGAGTTAGCATGGGCCTCTTGGCTGCTTCTTTGATTAATGCTCTCCTTGCCCGGCCTGTCAGTTTAGGTGGATGGTCATGTCTTGGTAGGTTTGCAGTTGTGCCATACTCTTTCCATTTTCGGATGATAGATTGAACAGTGCTCTGTGAGATGTTCAAAGCTTTTTTATAACCTAACCCTGCTTTAAACTTCACCACAACTTTATCCCTGACCTGTCTGGTGTGTTCCTTGGCCTTCATTATGCTGTTTGTTCACTAAGGTTCTCTAACAAACCCCCGAGGGCTTCCCAGAACACATGTGTTTATACTGAGATTTAATTACACACAGGTAGCCTCTATTTACTAATTAGGTGACTTCTGAAGGCAATTGGTTCCACTAGATTTTAGTTAGGGATATCAGAGTACATGGGGGCTGAATACAAATGCATGCCGCACTTTTCAGATATTTATTTGTAAAAAAAATTTAAAACCATTTATCATTTTCCTTTCACTTCACAGTTATGTTCCACTTTGTGTTGGTCTATCACATAAAATCCCCAAATACATTTACGTTTTTGGTTGTAACATGACAAAATGTGGAAAATTTCAAGGGGTATGAATACTCTTTCAAGGCACTGTATAGCTAGAGAATGAATGTTTGTACTAGCCACCTGAAGAAATATATATTTAGTTAGTATAGATATATTATACTGTATATGTGTGTGTGTATATATATATATATTTATTACATTTGTGCGCATAATAAGTTTACATACCCTGGCAGAATTTGATTTCTTGGCTATTTTTCAGAGAGTATGAAATATAACACAAAAGCATTTCTTTCACTCATGGTTAGTGTTTGGCTGAAGCAATTTATTATCAATCAACTGTGTTTACTCTTTTTAAATCATAATCACAACAGAAACTAGCCAAATGACCCTGATCAAAAGTTTACATGCCCTGGTGATTTTGGCCTTATAACATGCACACAAGTTGACACAAAGGGGTTTGAATGGCCATTAAAGGTAACCATCCTCACCTGTGATCTGTTTGCTTGTAATTAGTGCGTGTGTATAAAAGGTCAGTGTGTTTCTGGACTCCTGACAGACCCTTGCATCTTTCATCCAGTGCTGCACTGACGTTTCTGGATTCTGCGTCATGGGGAAAGCAAAAGAGTTGTCAAAGGTTCTGCAGGAAAAGGTAGTTGAACTGTATAAAACCAGAAAGGGATATAAAAAGATATCCAAGGAATTGAGAATGCCAATCAGCACTGTTCAAACTCGAATCAAGAAGTGGAAAATGAGGGGTTCTGTTGAAACCAAACCATGGTCAAGTAGACCAACTAAAATTTCAGCCACAACTGCCAGGAAAATTGTTCAGGATGTAAAGAAGAAAACCCCACAAATAACTTCAGGTGAAATACAGGACTCTAAAAACATGCGGTGTGGCTGTTTCAAGATGCACAATAAGGAGGCACTTGAAGAAAGATGGGCTGCATGGTCGAGTCGCCTGAAGAAAGCCATTACTACACAAATGCCACAAAGTATCCCGCTTACAATACGTTAAAACAGCACAGAGACAAGGATCAAACCTTCTGGCACAAAGTCATTTGGAGTAATGAGACCAAAATTGAACTTTTTGGCCACAACAATAAACACTACATTTGGAGAGAAGTCAACAAGGCCTATGATGAAAGGTACACCAGTCCTACTGTGAAATACAGAGGTGGATCGCTGATGTTTTGGGGATGTGTGAGCTACAAAGGCACAGGAAATTTGGTTAAAATTGATGGGCGCGATGAATGCAGTATGTTATCAAAAAATACTGGAGGAACATTTGCATTCATCGGCCAGGAAGCTGCGCATGGGACCTACTTGGACATTACAACATGACAATGATCCAAAACACAAGGCCAAGTCGACCCGTCATTGGCTACAGCAGAATAAAGTGAAGGTACTGGAGTGGCCATCTCAGTCTCCTGACCTCTATATCATTGAGCCACTCTGGGGAGATCTCAAACGTGCAGTTCATGCAAGACAGCCCAAGAATTTACAGGAACTGGAGGCTTTTTGCCAAGAGGAATGGGCAGCTTTACCATCTGAGAAGATAAAGAGCCTCATCCACAAATACCACAAAAGACTTCGAGCTGTCATTGATGTTAAAGGGAGCAATGCGCTGTATTAAGAACTGGGGTATATAAACTTTTGATCAGGGTCATTTCACTGCCGCCGGACCCACTGATTGGCATCTGCTGTGTCCAAACACAGCAGGAGCGGGCAGCCGGCGGCAGGCGTGCGCGCCCCAGACCCAGAAGAGGAAACAACATACAGGTAAGTTTTTCACACAGCCACACTGCCCGGCCACAGTAAATGTGCGGTGGGTGGTCCGGAAGCAGTTAATTCAAAAACGCCTATTAATGCACAGTTTTGGCCATATTGATTATCAGCTTATCATAAAAGCACTTGCTATTCCTCAGAAAGTATGCCAGCCTTGTACTCTTCATGCTCTGTTAGGTCTCTTATTATGTATGTGAACGGGCACCATTGTGTTCTCAATAAGGAGAACAGGTCCTGGTCACGTTACTTCCTATAGTCCTAAGAAGAAGTGTGTGCCATAATGTCTTGAACCTTTCTGGAGGGTAAGCACGTCACAGGACTCAGTCATGACCCACCCACCTCAGTTGATTGGAGTCTATGCAAATGGCTCTGCCTGCAAAGATAGTTTTCACTTCCCACAATTCCTAATGACTTAAGAGAAATGTAGTACTTTATGCCAGAGAGGAATTTCATATCTTCTCCCCCTGGTGCACTGAAAGACTTATTTTATTCGGCACAGATTGTGATATCATTGATTCAAGAAATCTTCATTTACCGAAAAGGCAATTCTTTAATAACATAGAGCAGCAGTTTTATTTGGCATGGGAACCAGTTAATGTTTATTTAAAGCAGTATTAAACCCAAAACCAACATTTTTATTTATTGCAGCTTAATAAACCTTAGATGTGGTGGTTACATTAGTTTTCTTTTTTAAGGTTTTTTTCCCTCTGTTTTCACCTGGTGATCTGGACTGGAACACACCGGTAATAGAGCGCCTCCACTTTAGATGGAGGAGCAAACGTTGGACAGCAGCATTATTAATCTGGGGGGAGGAGAGCGTTAAATGCACTAACAAATTGAAACCGAACTTCAGTTAACACTTTTTAAGCATTTTTCCTATTCAGATAAAGGTTTGACATAAATAAAAGCTGATCATAGTAGGTAACCCTGTCAGTGTCTCCACCCTCTAACTGCTGCTTCAGATTACCTGTTGGATTACCGGGAGAAAATAACGGAAATAAAGCCTAAAAAAGAACACTAATGCAGCCACCACATCGATGTGTGAAGGCAGCAGGGGATGACAACATGTGCCATGTTTTTATTTAAGCTGTTATGTAAGTAATTTTTAATAACATTTCAGATTTTCATTTGAGCAGAGATCAGCAAAAGAAAAAAAAACTACTTGTTTATTTTTAGCTGTCTATACAGGCACTGCCATGAATGGATGGATATTTATATAAACCTATTTTCACGTTGGTTTGGTGTTCTTTTATTCCCCAGAGAGGAGATAGTTGTGGCAATGTATTAAATCATGAGTGTTCAACCTGTGGCCCTCAAGCTGTTATGAACCTCCAAGTCCCATCATGCCTCTGCCTTTGGGAGTCATGCTTGTGCCTGTCAACCTTGCAGTGCCTCATGGGTCTTGTTGTTCCACAACAGCTGGGGGGCCACAGGTTGAGCCCCAAGGCTTTAAATGATATCTAAAACCAAGAATAAAAATTGAATATGTTGCAGCTTGCCAGTCCTTAGATGTGGTGCCTGCATTTGTTTTCATTTTTCATTCTAAAAACATTTTTTCAGCAAGTACAGAAATACTCATTAAAAAATACAATATTCTCTACATTCTATGACAGCACAAACAATGTTTCCTTGCTTCCAGGCTTCTTCCGTAAACCACTAATTCCCCTGCCACCTATGTAATGGAGATAAAGAGAGGAGGACATGTTTGTAGTCGAAATCAGGAGGGCAGTCTAGGGTGACTCCCTTCATGGATACAATAGACTGAGTGATCGTAGCCACCCTAAGACAATTGGTGGGGTTGATTTACTAAAACTGGAGAGTGCAAAAAAATCTGGTGCAGCTGTGCATAGAAATCAATCGGCTTCCAGATTTTATTAGCAAAGCTTAATTTTACAAGCTGAAGTTAAAAGCTGATTGGCTACCATGCACAGCTGCACCAGATTGTGCACTCTCCAGCTTTAGTAATCAACCCTAATGTGGGGAATACACTATATAAAAAAATTGTTGTTTTCACAGCCAAACAGAACCGAGGAAGGGAATAATGTACGCAAATTCTCGTATGACAAAAAATGCTTTTTTTTTTTTTCTGATCATGTGCAGTATTTCGCTGCTGACTTTTTTCGTATGAAAACATTTTAGAGTTTGCCCCTTCGGAAATTTTCATTTGTAAGGTTGGAATCGGCTGTCAACAGTTGTGTACACGCTATCAGAAAATCGTAAAATCTTTCCTCCGACGAAAATGTCCACCCATCTGTTTTTTGTGTACGTACGAGCCTTAAGTGTGCAAGTCACAGGATACCCAGGTGAAAATAAGAGAAAAAAAACTTCTATAGTTACCGCATGTAAAGATTGGTAAACTGCAGTATATTACATTTTTGTTTTTGACTTTGGACATGCTTTAACCTGAAAATAACACATAAATCTCAGTTTTACATGTGTATTGAGACCCTTAAGCAATAATGATCAAAAACTAGAAAACTGATGAGTTTCTGCTATGATATTTAGGTCTGAGCCTAAAAGTTGACTGAAATGAAAAATGATGCTATATACTTTGAAACATACCTACCTACATACATACTTTATAGAAGTTTTCTGAAAGAAGTTAAGTTTCCTTACAGAAAAAAAAAGCTCTGCCATTTGATCCCCTTGCATTACCTCCAGCAGCAGTGAAGTGCGTAGTATTAAAACATAATTACAGGGTAGAGAGAGGAGAAAGCGCCAGTGTCTCTTACCATGAGATCTCTCAATTGTTCTGCATGGAATAAAAAGAGCATTCAGGCATGCTGGAGAATAACTGTCAGAAATCTTCGGCAACTGGCTCTTTGTGAGGCTTTTAAAGGCCTTTCAGGGAATTACATTTAATTAACACAAAAATAAGTGGGAGAATGAAAGAACCCTCGTTTCAGGGAAATGTAAAGTGTTATAAAATTTCATAATGTTAATACATTAGTAATGTAACCAGAATAGGCGACAGCGAAGAAGTGATGATGTTTGACTCTCACAGTACTTATTAGAGAAATATTTGTCTTCCTCTTTACTTTTTTATGAAGGGTAACTTAATGTCTCTAATGCTTTGCCTTTTTATCCCCGTCTCCATTGTGGAGATTACAAATTGAGCTTGTGACATAATGGATCATCCTTCTTTAGTTGAAAGTGCTACGTGGACTTGTAGCTACTTATTGCGGAGAAATACTGGAGCTTTCGGTCTGAGGATAGATCTTCTCTTTCATGTTTGCAACCCAGACTTTACCTCTCCCGCGATCATTTATCCTGAAGTTAATTTTTCTGGCATCAGTTCCAGGAACCAGGCGCACAAAACTTCTCATCACATAAAGATCATAACCCAAATTTAGCCATATTGGAATTATATTTCAGTTCTTGCTTTTATATTGGCGTCACCGTTTTCATGAGTTCAGGACCCAGTGTGAATTCTTTTATGCTGGGCCACTAAAAGTAAAATACAACTTGACTTATAAAAAAAAGTCAAAGCTCTCATACTTGCACATAGACCTAAAGGCACATGTAAAATTGCTCTTAAGTTATTTGCTAAACTTAATTTAAACTTTGCAATACTACTATTACCTAATTTTATAGTAATTTCTTCTCGCCTCTTACCTAACCACCGAAGTATCAAATCAGGCTTAAAATTTTAAAGTGTATTTAAAGATACAACTTTTTATTTTTTAGATTTAGGCATAGATTAGAGTGGTGGGGACATCACAATTTGAATGAGGTCATATTGCGACAATTGGTGACAACAGAGTGTGCAAAACCAGGTCACATATATATAGTGGCTGGAGTGTTTTGGCATAATGTGTCTCGGCCCCTGTATAGTATACTAGTATACAAAACAACAATGCCCAATGGACTTTGAGAGATGCATAAAAATTGATAAAAATTCAAATTTTATTCAAAAGACATGTCCTAAAAAGTACAAATCCAAAATATAGACCATTCAGCAAGAATGCACATAGAAAATGTAAGTAGTTACATAATTAGCAACATGGCCGATAATCCATAAAAATGAGATTCCTGTACGTTATCTCTCAACAGGTTTTGCGAGACAACACTCGCTTCATCGGGAAATTAGAAACTCATATATCTGCAAGGAGAAACCAGGTCATTAAAGAGAGAAAAACCAGGAATAATACATAACCAACTTTTAACAATCCATCCAGCACCTGACTCTTACTTCCACAGATACAGAGTATACAGCTAACATTTTATGATGAACCTATTTTTAATGGTAAAAGACAGCACGAACTGACAACAATAGAAATATATACACCTCCTTATTGGACAGAACTCTCCGTGTGCTCATACTCCCCTGATATACACCAACCAAAAGTACTGGAAAAATTATTGATATTAACTACATGTCCTAAGTAAAATAAGAAAATAGCCAGTATGAATAAACTAATATACTATTGCAGCAAAACCAATAATCTTTATGCTGATCAATATCAAAATACATGAATGGCATACGTTCCAGAAACCAAAAGTGGGACCTAGCTGCACTCCAAAGACCGGAAGTAATTTGGCTATGCCCACTCTCTCGATCCGGCCAGTGAATGGGCACCCCCCCCCACACACACTCAGCTCGCCCTTCATTGTCATGGGAACACATATTGCTGGTCTGGCTGTGTTTAGGCAAAATGTCACACAGGTGATAAATAGTGCTAATACGGGGAAAGTAAATATTAACCAGTGCTTCTGAAACCCAACCACATAAAAGTATACTGATAACACATATCCAAGTCACAATAGGACTGTGGCATTAAAACACTGTAAGTAAAACATGAATAGTAACGATCTTGCAAGAAAGGAAAACAAGACAACAGGGGACCACTGTCTGCAGTGTGTAAATCCAATATGATTCTTTTTGTAATAATACAGTATATGATTTATGTCACCTCCTTGGACCAATGGTGCAATGTGAACCACTACCATAGCTCTGAGGTTATGGGTTTGGTGATGTGCCTGTACAACAGCAACAGGTTTAGAACAATTAATAGACTTCTGGTTTTGCACGCTTTGCTGTCACCCTTGCAATATGACCTCATTAACATTGGGAGGTCTACTAGTTGAGTGCTGGCTTTTTTTCTGGATGAATTAAAATGCAATTAGCTGTGCACTCCCTACCTGTGAAAGTAAAGGTCAGGTGCTGGATGGGTTTCTTACAGGTTTTTATTGCTGACTCTGACCCTACTAACAAAAATTTGAGTTGTGACCAAAACAGGAATAGAGATGAAATCTTACAATGAAAACACTTATTCTAGTGCAATAAGGGACTTATCTCACTTTATGGCTCATGCACACTGCATGTTAAAAAAAAATGCTTTTACACGCATTCAAGGTTTTATTTCAGCTTAAAGAAGCTTGTGCTTTTTTTGTGCTCTTTAGCACATTTTTATTGAGCTTCTTTGAGCATAGGCATTTTTTTCACAGACAAATTTTTTTCTGTGCGTCTTCAATCTTTTTTGAGCTTTTTCGCGCTTTTCCACGTGTTTTTCAGCATGTCTTTTCTGCTCGAAAGCTCCTCTAAAAAAACGCAAGTTTGGTGGGGGGGGGGGGGGGGGTTTATGCCTGTAAACTCCTGAAAAAGCCATAGTGTGCTTTGACATATTGGCTAACATGGAGGGGAGTTTTCAGGCAGAAAAAAATGAGAGTTCGAAAAAGCTCAAAAGCATATGTGCATGAGCCCTTAAGGCTTCATGTACACGGGATCTTTTTACAACCACTCCTAAACGATTTAACTTGACAGATAGTAACCCACGTTTAAAACGTCAGTTTTGCTGCATTTGCATGCCGTGTTTAGCATTGTTTTGCAGCGTTTGCGTTTAGAAGCATTTTTTTTTTTTCCAAAATAGCTAAAAATGAAAAACGCCTGTAAACTAAATGTGAGTTACCACGTTTAGCCGCGTTTAGAAGCGTTTGGCGCTTGAAATGCCTCTAAACTTAGCTTCTGAACCCATTTTTTTCCTTCCAAAAAAGCCTCTAAACTCAACAGCCTAGAAACGACTGTAAGCGTGTACATGTACTGATAAGATAACATAGAGGAGCGTTTAATAGCAGTTAAAAAAAAAAAAAATGCCCAACTGCTCCTAAATGTCCGTTTACCAGCAGCAGTGTACATGAGGCCTTAGGCCTCATGTACACTGCTGCTGGTAAATGGACATTCAGAGGCAGTTGGATTCTTTTTTCAGCTGCCCCTGAACTCATCCAATGTTATCTTATGTGTACATGTACACAGGTTTGTTTAATGTCATTTTTAGGCAGTTGCGTTTTAGAGGATTTTCTTTGACCTATTACGGTCTCCGAATTTAAGACCTTCCTGGGCCTATCCCTCCTCATGGGCGTAGTTTAAAAAAAAAAAAGTGAGTTGCAGTCATATTGGTCCGCTGACCCAATTCACCATATGCCCATGTTCTCTGCCTCCATGAACAGAACACAATACGAGCAGATCTTGCGGTTCATGCATTTCAATGACAATGAACTCTGTCGTCCTCAGGGTGACCCTGGATACGATCGGCCCCACAAATTTCGGCCCCTTGTAAACCACTTCAACCAGCAGTTTTCAGCCTTGTTTACTCCCGATCAAGTTGTCAGTGTTGATGAATCCCTGATTACGTTTTCTGGCTGCTTGTCTAACAAACAGTATCTTCCCAGCAAGCCTGCCAGATATGGGGTGAAGATGTATAATCTCTGTGACAGGACAACAGGCTATACATATATTTTTATGGTTTATGAGGGAAAAGATAGTCACGTGGAGCCGGAGAACTGCCCAGACTACATAGGGAGCGCTGGTAAGATTGTGTGGGACTTGGTCTCACCCTTATTCGCAAAGGGGTACCACTTGTACGTGGACAATTATTACACAAACGTGTCACTTTTTAGTCACCTTTTTGATTGTGGAATTGGCGCATGTGGCACCGTGCAATCTAATTGCCGGGGCTTCCCCCAACGGCTTGTAGAATCCTAACTTAGACGGGGGGAGAGAGCCTGCTTGAAATGTAATAATTTGTTAGCAGTGAAGTGGAGGGATACACGGAATGTTTTAGTTCTGTCCTCCCTTCACGCAGATACGACTGTCCAAATTTCTACGGCGACTGGTGTTGTGGAGAAACCCCTCTGTGTCCACGAATACAACCTTAACATGGGAGGGGTGAACCTCAATGACCAGTTGTTGGCGCCGTATCCAGTTGCCCGTAAGGCCAGACGCTGGTATAAAAAAGTGTCTGTATAATTATTCCAATTGGCTCTGCTGAATGCTTTTGTGCTATACAAAGCTTCAGGACGTACTGGATCCTTCCTAAAATTCCAGGAAGAGATCATCACAGCCCTTCTGTTTCCAGACAGTGCTGTGGCCCACCTTCCCAACGCAAATGCAGTGAGCCGGCTGCATGAGAGGCATTTTCGGTATGTCCTCCCTGGTACCCCTACCCAAAGAAACCCCCAAAGAAGATGTCGTATCTGCAGAAAACGCGGATATAGGTGTGACACACGCTTTTATTGTCCCTCCTGTCCTGACCAACCTGGTCTCTGCATTGGTGACTGTTTCAAACACTGTTTCAAACATTACCACACACTTGTGGAGTATTAGTGTAGGGTACAGCTAGGGCACACTTACACAGGGTCTTGAAAGATGAGCTAGCCATCATATTTTGAGAGACCCTAATCTGGAACATTTACAGTTACAGTTTATAAGAAATGCAAAAAAAAAAATCACATAAAAAATAAAAAAGCCCAAAAAAGTTGTCGTTTTATTTTTCTTCTCCCTGTATTGTTTTCTCTCTTACGTTCGCTCTCTATTGTTCTATATCTATTGTTACTGTATTTTAGAACTGTAATGTTTTTATTTTTGTCTTACTGTTGTACTGTATATACTGTTATATACTGTTTATTGTTAACCATAATTTGCTTAGCAGGTACACCATTCAGCTGCAGCTGTTTATTTATTCTGACAGCAACAACGTTTGCTCTCATGATACGTAAAGCAGTGACTCCAGCACTGTAGGAGGTGATTTCACCACCACAGTTAAAAAAAAGAGCATATATGCCAAAGCAAGGGGGCAGGGGTGGAGGGGCGATTTGCTCCTAACATTAGGGGCGGATTGCCCCCATGCTTTGGCATATATTTTTTTAGGCACAGATTGCGATAAAAAAAAGTTGTTTTATGGAGTTAATGTTTTATTTTTACCATTGTTTGCTTTTCAGTTATGCCATTCAGCTGCAGCACTGATTTATTTATCTTTACAGCAACAGCGTTTGCTCTCACGATACGTAAATCAGCGACTCCATCGCTGTAGAAGGTGATTTCACCACCACAGTTAAAAAAAAAAATGGTGCATGTACGCCCATCATTAGAAGTGGGTGGATGAAGGGCGGTATTCTAATGGTGGGCATACCCACCGATCAATACTTTTTTTTCATGCAGCCCACAGGCTGCATGAAAAAAATAACATTACAATATATGCCCAACAAGGACCAGCAACATACTGGTATGTTGCTGGACTTTAAATGGTTATACCAGAATGAGGCCTGCAGGTTTAGGTATCATCTTGGTATCATTCTTTTCAGCCAGCGATCGGCTTATATGTAAAAGCAACAAGCAGTGGGAGGGAACATTCCCCCCCCCCCCGCTGTCTTCCATGGTTTTCTCTGGCTCCCCTGTCCCACCAGGGAACCCGAGAATGCAGCCGATGGTTCCGCCAGCTGACCATAGAGCTGATCGGAGACCAGAACGGCTTCAATCATCTCTATGGCCTAAGAAACCAGAAGCTACGAGCATTTGATGACTTTGGTTTCGCCGGATATAAACAGCGCCATTGGGAAAGCATTTTATCACATCGATCTTGGTGTGGTCATATGCTTTGAGGGCAGAGGAGAAATCTAGGGTCTAATAGACCCCAATTTTTTCAAAAAAGAGTACCTGCCACTACCTATTGCTATCATAGGGGATATTTACATTCCCTGAGATAACAATAAAAATGATTAAAAAAATGAAAGGAACAGTTTAAAAATAAAATTAAAAAAAGCAAAATAAATAAATTTTAAAAAAGCACTCCTGTCCACCTGTGCTCACGCGCAAAGGTGAACGCAAGCGTCCATCTCGTGTCGTATGTAAACAACAATTTCACCATGCATTTGAGGTATCACCGCGAACGTCAGATCAAGGGCAGTAATTTTAGCAGTAGTCCTCCTCTGTAAATCTAAAGTGGTAACCTGTAAAGGCTATAAAAAGGCTTTTAAAAATGTATGTAGTTTGTCGATGCTGCACGTTTGTCCGCAATTTTAAAGCATGTCATGTTTGGTATCCATGTACTCGGCATAAGATCATCTTTTTTATCTCATCAAACATTTGGGCAGTATAGTGTGTTTTAATGCATTGTAATTAAAAAAAGTGTTTGTTTTTTTCAAAACAAATTGTGTTTTAAAAATCGCTGCGCAAATACTGTGTGAAAAAAAAATTGCAACACCCATCATTTTAATCTGTAGGGCCTTTGCTTTAAAAATATATATAATGTTTGGGAGTTCAAAGTAATTTTCTAGCAAAAAAATGTTTTTTCATGTAAACAAGAAGTGTCAGAAAGGGCTTTGTCTTCAAGTGATTAGAAGAGTGAGTGATGTGTGACATAAGATTCTAATGTTGTGCATAAAATGCCAGGACAGTTCAAAAACAGTTCAAGACAGTTACACCCCAAAATACATTCTGCTGCTTCTCCTAAGTATGGAGATACCAGATGTGTGGGACTTTTTGGGAGCCTAGCCGCGTACGGGACCCGGAAAACAAAGCACCACCTTCAGGCTTTCTAAAGGCGTAAAATTGTGATTTCACTCCTCACTACCTATCACAGTTACGGAGGCCCTGAAATGTCCAGATAGCACAAAACCCCCCAAATGACCCCATTTTGGAAAGTAGACACCCCGAGGTATTTGCTGAGAGGCATGGTGAGTATTTTGCAGCTCTCATTGGTTTTTTAAAAATGAAGAAAGAAAATAATTTTTTTTTTCTCTTTTCAATTTTCAAAAGTTTGTGACAAAAAGCGAGATCTGCAAAATACTCAATGTGCCTCTCAGCAAATAGCTTGGGGTGTCTACTTTCCAAAATGGGGTCATTTGGGGGTGTTTTGTGCTATCTGGGCATTTCATGGCCTCTGAAACTGTGATAGGCAGTGAAGAGTGAAATCAAAAATTTACGCCCTTAGAAAGCCTGAAGGCGGTGATTGGTTTTCGGGGTCCTATACGCGGTTAGATTGCCAAAAAGTCCCACACATGTGGTATCCCCAAAGAAAAAAAAAGTGTGTAATTTTCCCGCAACTTGTGGCAAAATATAAAATATTCCATGGACTTAGCATGCCTCTCAGCAAATAGCTTGAAGTGTCATCTTTACAAAATGGGGTCATTTGGGGGGGTTTTGTGCTATCTTGACATTTCATGGTCTCCGAAACTGTGATAGGTAGTGAAGAAGCGAAATCACCATTTTACGCCCTTAGAAAGCCTAAAGGCGGTGAATGGTTTTTGGGGTCCTGTACACGGCTAGGCTCACAAAAAGTGGCATGTTTGAGCAATATATAATTTAGTGACAACTTTGTGCAAAAAAAAAGTTTGTAATTTTCCTGCAACTTATGGCAAAATATAAAATATGCCATGGACTCAACATGCGTCTCAGCAAATAGCTTGGGGTGTCTACGTTCCAAAATGGGGTAATTTGGGGGGGGGGTTGTGCTATCTTGGCATGTTATAGCCTTTGAAACTGTGATAGGTAGTGAGGAGTGAAATAAAAAATTTACGCCCTTAGAAATCCTAAAGGTGGTAATTGGTTTTCGGGGTCCTGTACGCGTCTAGGCTCACAAAAAGTCTTACACATGTGGTATCCCCATACTCAAGAGAAGCAGTAGAATGTATTTTGGGGTGTAATTCCACATATAATCATGGCATGTGTGAGCAATATGTCATTTAGTGACAACTTTGAAAAATGACAAACAAAAAAAAATACACAATCACTAGTGACAAAAAAAAAATATTCAATGGGCTCAACATGCCTCTCAACAATTTCCTTGGGGTGTCTACTTTCCAAAATGGGGGGGGGGGGTTGAGATAGGCAGTCATAAACTAAAAGCTGCTTAAATTCTAGAAAATGTACCCTAGTTTGTAGACGCTGTAACTTTTGCGCAAACCAGTAAATATACGCTTATTGACATTTTTTTTACCAAAGACATGTGGCTGAATACATTTTGGCCTAAATGTATGACTAAAATTGAGTTTATTGGATTTTTTTTATAACAAAAAGTAGAAAATATAATTTTTTTTCAAAATTTTCTGTCTTTTTCCATTTATATCGCAAGAAATAAAAATCGCAGAGGCAATCAAATACCATCAAAAGAAAGCTCTATTTGTGGGGAAAAAAAAGGACACAAATTTTGTTTGGGTACAGCATTGCATGACCGTGCAATTACCAGTTAAAGGGACTCAGTGCCAAATTGTAATAAGTGCTCTGGTCATTGAGTAGCCAAATCTTCCGGTGCTGAAGTGGTTAAATATTCATTTTCAGGTTTGTGTTAAGTTAAAGCATCACTTAACCCACATCATTAAAAAAATGATCAATTAAGTCTGCCTACACCATGCTATTGCCAAATAATACAGATTTGATTTCAAATATATACAGTATCTCACAAAAGTGAGTACATCCCTCACATTTTTGTAAATATTTTATTATATCTTTTCATGTGACAACACTGAAGAAATGACACTTTGCTACAATGCAAAGCAGTGAGTGTACAGTAGACATGTGCACTGCAAAAAAATTAGTTTTCATTTCATTCGTTTTTTTTTGTTTGTTTTTTTTTCGTTTACATTCGCACATTCGTACATTCGTAAATTAGAAAATTTGTATATTCGTAAATTCGTACATTTGTAAATTAGAAAATTTGGAAGTTTGAAAATTAGAAAACCCGAAAATTAGAAAATCTGAAATAGTAACTAACTATTAAATTATAGGTATTGTAACTTCCTTTCAAATTTGGCTGTTAGTGAACGTAACAAATACGAATTTATCCGAAGTTACAAATTATCTGAAATAACGAATGCCGCGTCTAAACAAATGGAACAGAACAAATTAATAATAAATAATAATAATAAAAAGTTTTTATTATTATTATTGTTATTTATTATTAATTCATTACGTTCCATTCGTTTGGATACGGCATTACTAATTTTGGATAATTCATAACTTCGGATAAATTTGTATTTGTTACATTCACTAACAGCCAAATTTGAAAGGAAATTACAATACCTATAATTTAATAGTTAGTGATAGTTAAATTATTATTAGTTAATTTTTATTTCAGATTTCTGAATTTACGAATGGACGAATTTACGAATGTACTAATGTGCGAATTTACAAATTTTTGAATGTTCGAATTTACGAATATTCTGAAAAATTTGTTAAACGGGTTTTTGTTAATTTGGATATTTGCGAATGAACACATTTGTGGAAATTCGTTAAACGAATTCGGAATGAAACGAATTGCACATGTCTAGTGTACAGCTTGTATAGCAGTGAAAAATTTTCTGTCCCCTCAAAATAACTCAACAAACAGCCATTAATGTCTAAACCACTGGCAACAAAAGTGAGTACACCCCTAAGTGAAAATGTCCAAATTGGGCACAATTAGCCATTTTCCCTCCCCAGTGTCATGTGACTCATTAGTGTTACAGGGTCTCGGGTGTCAATGGGAAGCAGGTTTGTTAAATTTGGTGTTGTCGTTCTCACTCTCTCATACTGGTCACTGGAAGTTAAACATGGCACCTCATCGCAAAGAACTCTCTGAGGATCTGAAAAAAAGAATTGTTGCTCTACATAAAGATGGCCTAGGCTATAAGAAGATTGCCAAGACCCTGAAACTGAGCTGCAGCACGGTGGCCAAGACCATACAAACTGTACACTCACTACTTTACATTGTAGCAAAGTGTCATTTCTTCAGTGTTGTCACATGAAAAGACATAATAAAATATTAACAAAAATGTGAGTGGTGTACTAACTTTTGTGAGATACTGTATTTGTACGACAATTTAAAACCATATTGATATTAGTTATTTATTTTTACTCTGTATGCCAAAGGCTGTTGTTTTTTTTTTTTGTTTTTTTTTTTCTTTAACATGTGACCAGTACTAGAAGCTCCTCCTGCTTATGTTTCCCTTTTTTTCAAAATAATTACAGTGCCATCATCCACATACAGAAATAGCAGGGACAATAGAAATTATACAGTATATCTTTAGTATCGCCTTAAAAGTGAAAATCCAGCCAAAATTGGGTTAAGGGTGACCAGAAAAATATTTTTTCCCCTTTCTAAAACTAATAATATAATGGGATAACAGGAGACAATTCTCCCATGTCTCCTTGCATTGGAATAAATGGACTATCTCGGTACCCAATTGATTACAAATAAAGGTAAAAGATAAATCTGGGGGAATCGTCCCCTGTTGACCTCTTTTATTGTTGCTGCTAGTATGAAGGTACCCGTATACATTGCATCCGGAAAATATTCACATCGCTTCACTTTTTCCACATTTGGTTATGTTACAGCTTTATTTCAAAATATATTCTATTAATTATTTTCATCAAAATTCTACCCCATAATGACAATGTGAAAGAAGTTTGTTTGTTTGAAATCTTTTGCTAATTTATTAAAAATAAAAAAAAATAAAAAAATCACATGTATATAAGTATTCACAGCCTTAGCCATGACACTCAAAATTGAGCTTGGATGCATCCTGTTTCCACTGGTCATCCTTGAGATGTTTCTACAACTTGATTGGAGTCCACCTGTGGTAAATACAGTTGATTGGACATGATTTGGAAAGGCACACCCCTTTCTTAATAAGGTCCCTCAGTTAACCCTGCATGTCAGAGCACAAACCAAGCCATGAAGTCCAAGGAATTGTCTGTAGACCGCTGAGACAGGATTGTATCGAGGCACAGATCTGGGAAAGGGTACAGAAAAATGACTGCAGCATTGAAGGTCCCAATGAGCACAGTGGCGAAGAACAAGAAGTTTGGAACCACCATTACTCTTCCTAGAGTGGTCCGCCCGACCAAACTGAGCGACCGCGGGAGAAGGGCCTTAGTCAGGGAGGTGACCAAGAACCTGATGGAGAGCTCCAGTGTTTCTCTGTGCAGAGAGGAGAACCTTTCAGAAGAACAACAATCTCTGCAGCATTCCACCAATCAGGCCTGTATGGTATAGTGGCCACACGGAAGCCACTCCTCAGTAAAAGGCACATGAGAGCCCACCTGGTGTTTGCCAAAAGACACCTGAAGGAATCTCAGACCATGAGAAACAAAATCTTCTGGTCTGAAGAAAAAAGATTGATCTCTTTGGCCTGAGTGGCAAACGTCATGTCTGAAGGAAACCAGGCACCGCTCACCTGGCCAATACCATCCCTACAATGAAGCATGGTGGTGGTAGCATTATGCAGTGGGGATGTTTTTCAGCAGCAGGAACTGGGAGACTACTCAGGATCAAGGGAAAGATTAATGTAGCAATGTACAGAGACATCCTTAATGAAAACTTGCTCCAGAGCGCTCTGGACCTCAGACTTGGGCAAAGGTTCATCTTTCAACAGGACAAAGACCCTAAGCACACAGCCAAGATAACAAATGAGTGGTTATGGGACAACTCTGTAAATGTCCTTGAGTGGCCCAGCCATAGCCCAGACTTGAACCCGATTGAACATCTCTGGAGAGATCAGAAAATGGCTGTGCACTTAAGCGCCCCATCCAACCTGATGAAGATTGAGAGGTCCTGCAAAGAAGAATTGGAGAAAATGCCCAAAAATAGGTGTGCCAAGCTTGTAGCATCATACTCAAAAAGACTTGAGGCTGTAATTGGGGCCAAAGGTGCTTCAACAGAGTATTGAGCGAAGGCTGTGACTACTTATGTACATGGGATTTTTTTTGTTTTTTTATTTTTTTATAAATTTGCAAAGATTTCAAACAAACTTCCTTCATGTTGTCATTATAGGGTATTGTTTGTAGAATTTCGAAAATAATTAATTTAATCCATTTTGGAATATGGCGGTAACAAAACAAAATGTGGAAAAAGTGAAGTACTGTGAATACTATCTGGATGTACTGTACTTCTCAATTAAAACCTTTACTTGAGGCCTTCCCCTTATTACACTCTAAAACTAAGATACAATTACTCTTCATATTAATGCTTTCTCTCATCTTAAAATTGACACTTAACCACAACCCTAACACCTATAGTGGACTATACCTTTGTGTGTCTTATCTGTCAGCTAGAGATTTTTTGTGTGTCTGTGTGAGTACACTGCCAAAAGCACATGGAGTTGGGATCATGTAACTCCAGTGTCCATTTGCGGGAGTTTTAGAAGCTGCTTTAAAAGAAGCTGAGAAAAGACGGTAGTGGTGACTGACAGATCCGTGCTGGAGAAGGCACACTAGGAGCTAAATCCGTCATAATGTTCATTTATCTCGTGCATATTTGCTCATTATGGTAAGATCTACCTCCTGCAGTCATGCTTTAGCTTGGCACTTAACCCTCCAAATCATGAATGTACCCGTTGACATTAACCTTGATCTAACCCTTAACCTCCCTGGCGGTTTTCCCGAGTGTGGCTCGGGGTTAAATTTCAGCACCATTAGCGGTAACCCCGAGACACATTCGGGATTGCATCTCAGGATTTTGGTGCAGTGTACTCAACTTGTCCCCAGGATCCTGCGATGTCCGTGGGCTCTGTCCTCCGCCCGAAGCCTCTCTGTGCCGGGCTTCGTTCCCAGCATGCTGCACGACGCAAAGGGGGGCGGAGCCCGGCGGCAAATTAAAAAAAGTGAAAAATCATAATACATACAGTACACTGTAATCTTACAGATTACTGTATGAAATTATTTCACATCCCTTTTGTCCCCAGTGCTTTGTCCAATGCCCTGCATGCAGTTTTATATAATATATATAGTTTTTTCTGCCTGGAAACTGGAGATTGTCCATAGCAACCAAAAAGTGTCCCTTACGTCAAAAGTGGTTTTACACAAGCTAGAAAACGGCGATAGTAAATTAGAACACTTGCAGAATTGAGCGATAGTGAATTGTGGGGAAATTAATTTTATTATTATTATATTATTAATTTTTATAATTATTTATATTTATAAAAATATTATGATGAAGTTTCAAACTTCATCATACCCGAGATATCTGTTAGACTCTTGTTTGGATTTAAGTATGTTATTGCTAAGAATTACAGGCCTGCAATATAAAACGCCAAATTTCTATGCAAAATAATTGTACCGCTTTGAGACGCAAAAATCTGACATAATCATACTGCCAGGAGGCTACATCAAGTTCTAACATGATCTTACCCCTGCAGATCTGTATTTATCTTATTGGGCATCTAAAATAATGGACCATTCCAGGTCGGAATCAGTGGTGAAAGCCATCGGTCTTCCTGATATCTCAAAGTGGAGAACAGGTGATTTGGTTGCATGGAATATGGCATATCCTTAGGTTTACTGCACTCATACTTTAATCTTTCACTTGAACGAATCATGTGATCATAGCAAAGGCAGCACATCATCATGTATTGCTTGCAAAGGGTAGGAAAAAACAAACTAGGTATGACCAGTATTACAATGATAGAAAACAGGAGAAATAACTTGTAGTATTAACTATGTGCCATAGTCCGTGTACAGCTGCAGGTGTTTGAGCTTTGTTAATTCTATATATAATTTTATGTATTCAGTAGCTGGTATGGAAGGTGAGACCTGCTTTGTTTATGTGTGACCCCTGCTGCGGTTGTCTGCATTGAGTAGATGGGAGCATTAAAGCTTTGATTTGCACAGGGTATAGGCAGCGGGGAGGAGCGTTTTGCCACAGAGTGCATTAGACCCAAGCATAAAGCATTCAGCTCTGGCTGTCACTTTTTTAATTAGATGAAACAAGGCCGAACACTAATGAAACCTGACTCTCTTATTAACATTCTGAAAGGTTTGGGATGCATGTCTGAAGGGGAATCTGTTGAGGGAAACATTATTTGTTTTTCTAGTGATGGCCTATAGTGCCTTCCTGCCTCAGTCCTCTTCCATATTACCTGTGTCTGTATTATCATTCTCTCCTACAGTTAGGAGAATATGGGTTCAGGATGTTATTTTAACATTTTCATTTGACAATGTTCAGTTTAGGTGTGGTATTATCGCCGGATAAAAATATGCTACGCCATTTGTACATTGGAGGAGATTTGCATCCCTTCTGTGCTTTTTGTGAATGATGAAAACAAGACGAGTATTAAAATAGCTTTCCAACCATTTTACTCCTTTTATTCTGCAGCACCAGGTTTACATTACACAGTGGGGACTTTTTTAAGCTCTAAATTGGGTATTGGAATTTTTATTTTATTTTTTTGGCAAGCTAAAAGATTTTTTTTAAATTTTTTTTTATTTGTAAACAGTGTTTTCTTTTACTTTTACACTAAATAAGCCCGCATTCACAGTTGAGGGATTTCCAGCTTGTTTCTCTAGGCCTATGTTCAACATGCAGAATCACAAATGAAGCGAGTACAAAGAAGGGCAACAAAGCTAATAAAGGGTCTGGAGGATATTAGTTATGAGGAAAGGTTGCGAGCACTGAACTTACCCTCTCTGGAGAAGAGACGCTTGAGAGGGGATATGATTTCAATATACAAATACCGTACTGGTGACCCCACAATAGGGATAAAACTTTTTCGCAGAAGGGACATGTGGACACGTAGCCATTCATTAAAATTAGAAGAAAAGAAGTTTAACCTTAAACTACGTAGAGGGTTCTTTACTGTAAGAGCGGCAAGGATGTGGAATTCCCTTCCACAGGTGGTGGTCTCAGCGGGGGGCATTGATAGTTTCAAAAAATTATTAGATAAGCACCTGAATGACCGCAACATACAGGGATATACAAGGTAATACTGACATATAATCACATACATAGGTTAGACTTGATGGACTTGTGTGTTTTTTCAACCTCACCTACTATGTAACATTCTTTCTAATTGTCCTTATTCACACTTGTATGCTCAGCTACCAGACACACAAAAAATACATGAGCGTATGCAGTAGGGATGCACCGATCAGCGCCGATGCCAATCATATGCACGATTATCGGTACTTGCGCAAATGCTCCCAATGTGGATACTTATGCCGCGTACACACGAGCGGACTTTCTATCCTACTTGGTCCGGCACACTTTCCGACGGACTTTGTCCGCCAGGTGCGCCGGACTTTAAAACGAACGGACTTGCCCACACACGCCGGGATTTTCCGGCGGGCTAAGTCCGCCCGTCTTTCCGACGGACTTTCGCCGGAGTTCCGGCGGACTTTCAGAATGAACGGACTTGCCCACACACGGACAAGTCCGTTCATTTTGAACGTGACTCAGGTGCGACGGGACTAGAGAAGGATGTCAATCTTGCCGCTTTTATCGGCGAGATTGACACCTTGCTAGCCCCGTCGCGGGGCATACCAGGCCCTTAGGTCTGGTATGGATTATAAAGGGGAACCCCGCTACGCCGAAAAAACGGCGTGGGGTCCCCCTAAAATCCATACCAGACCCCGATCCGAGCACGCAGCCTGGCCGGTCAGGAAAGGGGGTGGGGACGAGCGAGCGCCCCCCCCCCTCCTGAACCGTACCAGGCCGCATGCCCTCAACATGGGGGGTGGGTGCTTTGGGGGAGGGGGGCGCCCTGCGCCCCCCCCCCCCAAAGCACCTTGTCCCCATGTTGATGAGGACAAGGGCCTCTTCCCGACAACCCTGGCCGTTGGTTGTCGGGGTCTGCGGGCGGGGGCTTATCGGAATCTGGGAGCCCCCTTTAATAAGGGGGCCCCCAGATCCCGGCCCCCCACCCTATGTAAATGAGTATGGGGTACATGGTACCCCTACCCATTTACCTAGGAAAAAAGTGTAAGTAATAAAACACACTACACAGGTTTTTAAAATATTTTATTAAACAGCTCCGGGGGGGGATCTTCCTCCGGCTTCGGGGGTCCCTCCGCTTCATCTTCTCCCGGCGTCCGGTTGGTTCTTCTCCGCTCTCCGGCCTCTTCTCCCGGTGTCGCAGGTCTTCGGCCGGCCCCTCCGCTCTCTTCATGTAGCTCTATTGCGAGCGGAGGTCCGGACTTCTTGGCTTCTTGGCTTCTTGGCTTCTCTTCTCTTCTCTTCCCCCAGATGTTGACACGACGCTCTCTCCGGCTGGACTGGTCTCTGAGGGCTGCGTTGTGACTTATATAGGCGGAGACCCCGCCCCCATATGATGTCACAGTCCCTGGGCATGCTGGGACTGTGACGTTTTAGGGGGCGTGGTCGACCACGCCCCCTAAAACGTCACAGTCCCAGCATGCCCAGGGACTGTGACATCATATGGGGGCGGGGTCTCCGCCTATATAAGTCACAACGCAGCCCTCAGAGACCAGTCCAGCCGGAGAGAGCGTCGTGTCAACATCTGGGGGAAGAGAAGAGAAGAGAAGCCAAGAAGCCAAGAAGCCAAGAAGCCCAGAAGTCCGGACCTCCGCTCGCAATAGAGCTACATGAAGAGAGCGGAGGGGCCGGCCGAAGACCTGCGACACCGGGAGAAGAGGCCGGAGAGCGGAGAAGAACCAACCGGACGCCGGGAGAAGATGAAGCGGAGGGACCCCCGAAGCCGGAGGAAGATCCCCCCCCGGAGCTGTTTAATAAAATATTTTAAAAACCTGTGTAGTGTGTTTTATTACTTACACTTTTTTCCTAGGTAAATGGGTAGGGGTACCATGTACCCCATACTCATTTACATAGGGTGGGGGGCCGGGATCTGGGGGCCCCCTTATTAAAGGGGGCTCCCAGATTCCGATAAGCCCCCGCCCGCAGACCCCGACAACCAACGGCCAGGGTTGTCGGGAAGAGGCCCTTGTCCTCATCAACATGGGGACAAGGTGCTTTGGGGGGGGGGGGCGCAGGGCGCCCCCCTCCCCCAAAGCACCCACCCCCCATGTTGAGGGCATGCGGCCTGGTACGGTTCAGGAGGGGGGGGGGCGCTCGCTCGTCCCCACCCCCTTTCCTGACCGGCCAGGCTGCGTGCTCGGATCGGGGTCTGGTATGGATTTTAGGGGGACCCCACGCCGTTTTTTCGGCGTAGCGGGGTTCCCCTTTATAATCCATACCAGACCTAAGGGCCTGGTATGCCCCGCGCTCGCCGCAATAGGAAGATTTGTTTTTCCTATTGCAGCGAGCGCGAGATGCAATACCATCCCCTCGTGTCGTATTTGGTCTGTCGGACCAGCCTACACACGAGCGGGCTTTCCGTCGGACCAGCACACACACGAGCGGACTTTCCGCCCGAAACTGAGTCCGACGGAAAGATTTCAAACATGTTTGAAATCTAGGTCCGGCGGGCTTTTGGGAAGAAGTCCGCCGGAAAAGTCCGCCGCCGCCCACACACGGGCGGATTGTCCGGCACACTCTGGTCCGCCGGACCAAGTATGCCGGAAAGTCCGACCGTGTGTACGCGGCATTAGAGGTGCGATTTGCCTCAATATAAAATGAATGGGCACAGATCGCACTGCAAAGTATCACATGCGATTTGAACAGGAATGCGGTGCAATTCCTGCCTGAATTGCATTCGATTTTGCCGACCGCTCCTGTGTGTGTGTATAGAAAGGGAAAAGCACCTATCTAGTGGGTAGTGTTAGAACTTACAGTACATATCTGGCCAAATGCAAAATCTTCATAGGTGTCCCGGTCATGCCGATTATTGCAAATCACGGCCACTGGAGGTGCTCACAGGGCTGGAGGAGATGTAGAGGCGGTCTGCCCCCAAGCTGACACAATTTCCGCACTATACCCAAGGGGTCCCGGAACTTCTCCCCCAGCCCTGTGAGCACCTCCAGTGACTGTGATTTTCTGTCATCAGCGAGGACCGGGACACCTATGAAGAGTTTGCATTTGGCCAGATATGTACTGTGAGTTCTAACATTTTTAATAAACTGCCCACTAGATTGTGCTTTTTC
Source organism: Aquarana catesbeiana (assembly GCF_042186555.1). NCBI lineage: Eukaryota > Metazoa > Chordata > Amphibia > Anura > Ranidae > Aquarana > Aquarana catesbeiana. The sequence continues at coordinate 105,545,523 of NC_133336.1, read as the reverse complement.
CTTTCTATACACATATACAGGAGCAGTGGGGGAAATTGCATGCTGTTTGGACAGGAATCTCACCACATTCCTTGTTCAAATGACATGCGATTCTTTGCACTGAGATTTGTTCCATTTTTTTGTATTGACACAAATAGCACTGCAGAGTATCGGTACTCAGTGGAAGGAAGAGAGGAAAGATCCCTGGTGCCGCACATCCACGGAGTCTTATGGTGGTATGAGAGAGACAACCTCAGCCTGGGCTCCCGCCAGGCCATGCCCCCTTATGTGTTTCGTTCTGACCCCCGGAGCTTAGTCATGGAGGTCACTGTGTATTGGTACTCAGTATCAGCGAGTTCTTAAGTGAAAGTACTGGTACAGTAAAAAAACTGTATCAGTGCAACCCTAGTATGCAGGCATTTTTGCTCCTGTAGACTTAAATTAGAACTTAACCACTTGACAACTGGGCACTTAAACCCCCTTCCTAACCAGACCAATTTTCAGCTTTTGGTGCTCTCACATTTTGAATGACAATTACTCAGTCATGCAACACTGTATCTATATGAAACTTTTGTCCTTTTTTTCACACAAATGGAGCTTTCTTTTGGTGGTATTTAATCACCGCTGGGTTCTTTATTTTTTGCTCCGTAAAAGAAAAAAGACCGAAAAATCTGTAAAAAAAATAAATTTTTCTTCATTTCTGTTATAATATTTTGCAAATTAGTAATTTTTCTTCATATATTTTGGCCAAAATTTATACCGCTACATATCTTTGGTAAAATTAACCCAAATCGGTGGATATTATTTGGTCTTTGTGAAAGTTATAGAGTCCAAAAGCTATGGTGCGAATATCTGAAAATTGATCACACCTGAAGTACTGACGGCCTATCTCATTTCTTGAGACCCTAACATGCCAGAAAAGTATAAATACCCCCCAAATGACCCCTTTTTGGAAAGAAGACATTCCAAGGTATTTAGAAAGATGCATGGTGAGTTTTTTGAAGTTGTCATTTTTTCCCACAATTCTTTGCAAAATCAAGGTTTTTTTTTAACTTTTTTTTTTTCCCACAAAATTGTCATATTAGCAGGTTATTTCTCACACACTGCATATGCATACCACAGATTACACCCCAAAACACATTTTGCTATTACTCCCGAGTATGGCGATACCACATGTGTGAGACTTTTACTCAGCGTGGCCACATACAGAGGCCCAACATGCAGGGGAGCACCTTCAGGCGTTCTGGAGCACCCAGGCCAATTCTGACATTTGTCTCCTACATGTAAATATCATCATTTATTAGCTAGAAAATTACATAGAACCCCAAAACATTATATATGTTTTTTTAGCAAAGACCCTAGAGAATACAATGGCGGTCGTTGCAACTTTTTATCTCGCACAGTATTTGTGCAGCAATTTTTTTAACGCGTTTTTTTTGGAAAAAAAACTGTTTTGTGCTTTACAAAAACCAAAACAGTAAAGTTAGCCTAATGTTTTTGCATAATGTGAAAGATGAAGTTATGCCGAGTAAATAGATACCCAACATGTCACCTTTCAAAATTGCACGCGCTTGTGGAATGGCGCCAAACTTTGCTACTCAAAAATCCCCATAGGCGACGCTTTAAAATTTTTTACTGGTTACATGTTTTGAGTTACAGAGGAGGTCCAGGGCCAAAATTATTGCTCTCGCTCTACCGATCGCAGCGATACCTCACATGTGTGGTTTGAACACCGTTTTCATATGTGGGCGGGACTTACGTATGCGTTCGCTTCTGCATGCGAGCACACAGGGACAGGGGCGCTTTAAAATTTTTTTATTTTTTTTTTATTGTTCATTTTACTTTATTTATTTTAGTTTGATGCTTTTTTCCAAAAAAAAAATTTTTTGACCACTTTTATTCCTATTACAAGGAATATAAACATCCTTGTAATAGGAATATGGCATGACAGGTCCTCTTTACAGTGAGATATGGGGTCAATAAGACCCCACATCTCACCTCTAGGCTGGGAAGCCTGAAATAAAAAAAAAAAAAAAACGATCCTGGCTTCGATCGTAGCGGTGAGTCGGTAGAAGCGCGGGAGGGGGGGACATCCCTTCTCGCCTCCCGTAAGAACGATCAAGCAGTGGAACAGCTGCTATGATCATTCTCATGGTGTAGGGAATCGCTGGCTGAAAAAGCTGATATCTGAATGATGCCTGTAGCTGCAACCATCATTCAGATATCCCCGCACAAAGTCAAGGATGTTGTATGATGGCTGGCGGGCGGGAAGTGGTTAAAACGCTTTTTTTTTTTAACACAAAGTTGTCCATTTATACAATATTTCTACCACATAACATGTACATACCAAAAATGACACCCCAAAATAGATTCTCCTGCTCCTCCTGAGTACGGCGATACCACATGTGTGAAACTTCCACAGCCTGGCCACATACAGAGGGCGAGTACAGCTGAGCATGGCTCAGTATGGCGGGGTATTGCGGAGTATGGCGGGGTATTGCGGAGTATGGCGGGGTATTGCGGAGTATGGCGGGGTATTGCGGGGTATGGCGGAGTATGGCGGGGTATGGCAGAGTATGGCGGGGGCATTTCAGAGTATGGCGGGGGCATTGCAGAGTATTGTGGGGGCATTGCAGAGTATTGCACAGCATTGCAGAGTATTGTGGGGGCATTGCAGAGTATTGTGGGGGCATTGCAGAGTATTGCACAGCATTGCAGAGTATTGTGGGGGTATTGCAGAGTATTGCAGAGTATTGTGGGGGTATTGCAGAGTATTGCACAGCATTGCAGAGTATTGCACAGCATTGCAGAGTATTGCACAGCATTGCAGAGTATTGTGGGGGCATTGCAGAGTATTGTGGGGGCATTGCAGAGTATTGCACAGCATTGCAGAGTATTGTGGGGGTATTGCAGAGTATTGTGGGGGCATTGCAGAGTATTGCACAGCATTGCAGAGTATTGTGGGGGTATTGCAGAGTATTGCACAGCATTGCATAGTAGTGAGGGATGGCTGAGCATGGATGGATGGATGTCTCTGTGCAGCGCTGTGGGCACTACACATACAGCCCACAGCGCTGCAGACATCCATCCATCCCCCTCCCCGCTCACTGTGTACCGATCGGTACACAGGAGGGGAGGAGAGGAACCGGCATCATCAGATGACGCCGGTCTGTTTACATGTGATCGCGCCGTCATTTGACGGCGCGATCACATGGTAAACGGCCGCGATCAGCGGCCATTTACCGGGATCCGTGATGCGCCGGGTCCTCTGGACCCGGCGGTCACGGATGTGTTTGGGTGCGCGCCCCAGGGGGCGCACGAGAGGGGAATTCTGGGAGGACATCATAGTACGTCCACCCAGAGTTATCCAACCGCCCTGCAGCCGTCATTCGGCTATGGGCCGGTTGGTAAGTGGTTAAATTAGCAGCATATGCATTTGCATGCATTTTCGCATTCATTTTGCTCTTTAAAAATCACCTTTCTCCTCTAAAACTCCTCTCTACCTCCTTGCCCAGCCCGAGAAACAAATGCCTGAAGTTTGATACATGTGCAAATAATGCCCCATACACACAAGTGGAAATTCCGCCAGCAAAAGTCGGATGTGAGCTTTTGGTCAGAAATTCTGACCGTGTGTATGCTCCATCAGACTTTTGCTGGCGTAATTTCCGCCAGCAAAAGATTGAGAGCAGGTTCTCTATTTTCCTGTCTGAAAAAGTTCCTATCGGAAATTCCGTTCGTCTGTATGCAATTCCGCGCAAAAACGAAAACAATTTGACACATGCTCTGAAGCATTGAACTTCATTTTCTCGCTCGTCGTAGTGTTGTACGTCACCGCGTTCTTGACGGTCGAAAGTTCAGAGAACTTTTGTGTGACCGTGTGTATGCAAGCCAAGCTTGAGCGGAATTCCATCGGAAAAACCATCCAAGATTTTTCCAACGGAAATTCCGCTCGTGTGTACGGGGCATTACACTTGAAAGAAACACGTATATAGCACTTGTAAAACATGTGTAAATATGCTTCTTGCAGGTTTAATGCCGGCTTGAAGATCACCATAAAGGAAGTGCAGTCTTCATTACAATAACCAAAAAATATGGCTCATTCTTCTTGCTGTTGCTTGTCTCTGGAAGGTATTCACAGCCAAGACAAGCTGTATCTATGAATCAACCATCTCCTTCAATGCTGTTATCGTATCAGCCACATCAGGAGGGAAGGGGTAGGTCAGACCTCTTAACTATTGTTAGAAAGTACTTAGAAACATTGGGGAAAGTGCTCCATGTACAGTGTACCCTAAGGGGCAGGGCCCCAGAGTAAACTCTAAAAATAGGTCTTCTTTAAAGCCTAACTCCACTTTTAATGTCCCTTTAAATACTTAATTTCAGAGGGAGCTCTATATTCATTCATAGAACACAAAGCTACTCATAAATAACAAGGCAGTGCTCAGCCCCACTCTGTTTTGTTCCCGGGCGTGGAACGGGAAGTCTTTGTCCCACTGTTGGAACGCAGAGCTGTATACTGTAGGTAGCTGAAGCTGCATACAATTAATACAGCGCGCCCAGTAAGCGCACCTGTTAGTGCAGTGAATGGTTTGTTGGGGCCAGCTTGGCCCAAACAAATTATTTAGAGGGACATTTATTGTGGAGTTAAGCTTTAAAGAGTATGTCCAGCCAATATATATATATATTTTTTTAATTTTGAATAGAACGTTTAAGGGTTTTATTGTTATCTTGTATCCCTGTTGCAGATTTTCCTTCATTCTCTCTATGGTGAATCTAATGTCAGCAGAACAGAAATTGAGGGGAACACTCTCTAATGGAGTCAGGGATAGCATTAAAATCCCATAGGGGTTCCATTTATTTTACCAGTCTATCCAAAACAAAAATGAAAAGTTTTGGTGTTCATACACTTGAACCAGGAAACAATGGAGACAATTTCTGTGGTTTTGCAGCTTATCAGGTGTGTATGAATCACACAACTGGGAAGAGAATCCTTACAAATCCTCTGGATTGTAAAACTTTTTAAATATACATATTTCAACTCTGTATTAAGGTGCTTGCCGGGAGTACCATCTTAAATAATGATTCCGGATTATATATGTGATCAGACTGCTAATCAATTAGTTTTTTTTTTTCTTCTTTTTAAGCTTTACACCCAGTAAAAAGTATGCATTTCTTTGTTTCACAAAATTGACCCAAAAAAAAAACAGTGAACCTGAAAGATCAATAACGCGACATGTTACACTGCGTATAGCTTCTGTCATTCCTCTTCAGCTTAATGAGGTGCTAATTAAACATTATTGTGTAACGTTCTCCGAGCTATATGTGATCATGATAATCCACAGCAACAGAGAACAGCATAGTGAGTGTTAAAAAATAATATGCAACAGATTTATCTATTTATACAAATACTGTTTAAAATAAAAGTTCATGCTATTACATATGATAGATTTGGATGGACAAACATCTTTGCAGCTTTAGGCCTGGCTCTTTAGGTTGATTATTTATTCTTATTAGTTGTCGTTTTCCTGTAGGTGCCACCTCTAATTTAAATAAGGAAACCGTAGAGTGATCTTAAGCTGGCTATTAACAGTCCAATAAAAGCAATTAATGCTTTGAGCACCATGTGCGAGACGTTTTTTTCCTTTTCCTAAAGAACGCCTTTACATGGCATCTGCTTGGGGTATATTTCTGGTCTCCTCTGAAAATGAGAGTTCCCTCAAAAATGTAACAACCTGCGCTCAAGTGTGGTGTTTAGAAATAAAAAGGACTCACCTCTTGGCTAATCTTGTAGGTATAGCGCATAACCATCTTGCTGCTCCCCCAGGACTCTGGGTATCCTTGAGCAAACTAGAAACCACAAGAGAGGGTGCACCAACCTTGTGCATTACCATAACATAATTTTATTAGAAAAATAAACGACAAGTGCATGCTCAAACGCATGTCATGTACAAGCTTGTCTAGAACGACGGATGAGACCACCACCAATTCCACCATACTCAACTGATGGCATGGAAAGACCTCATATCGTCCAGGAATGGCTGATGCGTTTTGAGTGTCATGTCCTCTTCCTCAGAGCCAAAAATTATAGTTCCCTGGCTGTTGCACTGATTTAGAGGCTTCAGAACATTCGCACTTGCACAATTGCGCAGTTAATAAGCTTTAATTTTGCTCTGAGTTTCCTGTTATGAATTCCTATTCCAGGCCAGTGTCTCAAAATTTATTGAAGCCCTAGACAACCAAAAAATCCTACACTAAGCCACTTTTTATTTATCTAAGTTGGTGTTCACGTGATGTCTGGGTCCCGAGTCATTTATCATCTTCCCTGCAGTGGGGAAGGATGATCTTTCTATGGGCCGGTCAGCAGGAACATGGGCTGCAATGCTTGAGCCACTCTCCCCACTGCAGAAAGTGGTGCCCATGAGGGACAAGGATGGGGGAGTTGGTAAGAATAAATGTGGGTTCATTAGTTACTTTGTTGAACAAGTGCTGAATGGGTGGGGGAGATGTAAGCGTAAAAATCTTTGCCAGGAGATGACCCTTACGAGTGGGTGAAGCCAATCTCTTGGTTAATCAGACGTGTTTTACAGTCAGATTACTTAGAATTGGACTGGAGTGTGTGATGCATGTTGAGAAATGCTGACATAAAGATCTCAGAGCTATTGTTGTTAATTTATTAAAGCAAAACTCCAGAAGGTTGGCTGAACTACATATATGTGAACCTTCTTACCAGTGAAAAGAATTTAATTTCTGTTCAGTCAAATTTTTTATCTAGACACTCCTACCAGAGAGCATAGTAAGGTTGGTGATTTCAGTTCTTTCCTCTTCACCTAATGCAATATAGTTTAGTCAGGTATCAGCCTTTAGTCTCCCCTGTCAGTCATCTCCCATAGTTATATTGACAACACTCTGCAATCCAGCAGAACGTGATTAACTCACTGTCCTGCTTGTCCCACCACTTTCATTCATTGGATTTTAGTTTTTTTAATTGCTGAGACTGATCATCAATTTGAGTATTACCTAAAATGGTCTGCATGCTAATTTAGTTTGCCTAGACACAACCACTCCTTTAGACTAAAAATCCACCCATCAAGGCGTTTTGATATTTACATATTTTCTCCCAAGAACCAACCTGCAACTTTCTCTAGAGCCAAAATCTCTGGTGAGGAGTACCGAGGCGAGGTGCTATGATGTTTTTAGACACAATATGTATATACAGCGGGTAAAACAAGTATTGAACACGTCACAATATTTCTAGGTAAATATATTTCTAAAAGTGCTATTGATATGAAATTTCCACTACATGTTGGTAACAACCCATGCAAAGAAACCAAATCAAATAAGTGCAGAAATGAAGTCATGTGTAATAAAATGGAATGACACAAGGAAAAAGTATTACACACGCTAACTGAAATTTATTTAATACTTCGTACAAAATCCTTTGTTGCTAATGACAGCTTCAAGACACCTCCTGTATGGAGAAACTAGTCACATGCATTGCTCAGGTGTGATTTTGGCTCATTCTTCCACACAAAGTCTTCAAATCTTGAAGATACCATGGGCCTCTTCTATGAACTCTGATCTTTAGTTCTTTCCATAGTTTTTTTTTATTGGATTCAAGTCAGGTGATTGGCTGGGCCATTCTAGCAGCTTTATTTTCTTTCTTTGAAACCAATTGAGAGTTTTCTTGGCTTTGTGTTTGAGATCATTGTCTTGCTGAAATGTCCACCCAAATTTCATCTTCATCATTCTGGTAGATGGCAACATTCTTTTTATCAAGAATGTCTTGGTACATTTTTCCACTCATCCTTCCTTCAACAATATTAAGTTTGCCAGTACCGTATGCTGAAAAACAGCCCCCCACTATGATGTTCCCACCTCCAAACTTCAATGTTGGTATGGGGGTGTTTTTAGGGTGATGTGCAGTGCCATTTGACATCCAAACATGGTGTGTGATATGGCACCCAAAGAGTTCAATTTTGTTTTCATCTGACCAGACTATATTCTTCCAGTATTTCACAGGCCTGTCCAAATGTTGTGCATCAAACTTTAAACGAGCTTCACCATGCTTTTTCTTCAGCAATGGAGTCTTGCATGGTGAGTGTGCATACAGGCAATGGCATTTGAGTGCATTAATTATTGTTTTCTTTAAAAAAAAATAGTCCCTGCTAATTCCAAGTCTTTCTGAAGTTCTCCACAAGTGGTCCTTGGCTCTTGGACAATTCTTCTGATAATTCTTTTCATCACTCTGTCAGAAATCTTGCGAGGAGCACCTGGTCGCGGCCGGTTTATGGTGAAATTATGTTCTTTCCACTTCCGGATTAAGGCCCCAACAGTGCTCACTGGAAGATTTAGAAGTTTAGAAATCCTTCTGTAACCAATGCCATCAGTATGTTTTGCAACAATAAGGTTGTGAAGTTCTTTAGAGAGTTCTTTTCTTTTACCCATCATGAGATGTTTCTTGTGTAACACCTTGATAATGAGACAGATTTTTATAGGCCATCAGTTAAGACTGAACCAGCTGATATTATTTTGCACTGACAAGGGACAGGATTGCTTTCTAATTACTGATAGAATTTAGCTGGTGTCCTGGCTTTCCATGCCTTTTTGCAGCTCCCTTTCTTTGTGTGTTCATTACCTTTTTCCCTGTGTCATTCCATTTTATTTTACATAACTTAATTTCTGAACTTATTTGTTTTGGTTTCTTTGTATGCATGGATTGCATTGGTTGTTACCGACATAGCACCTTTAGAAATATATTTACATAGAAAAATGGCGACGTGTTCAATACTTATTTTATTCAGTGTATGTCTATATAAAGCACTGTGCAGGACCCTACCACCAGCCATGATCAGCCTGCATTGCACAGAGAAGTCCCAGTAATGATGTCACGGGGTCTAAAATAAGGTATATAATGGAAACAGGATGGTCAGGCAGGTAACTTGTAGCCATGTACACAGTTCCTTTGGCATATTTACAGTAGTGGAATATTGTTTTGCAGTCTGTATTACATTGTAATCCTCAGTATCAACATTACCACAAATCAGAACGCCTGCTTTAGAAATCATTAAAATGACTTACCACGGTGAGATGACATTTATTTGATTATGTCTTGGTGGCCAAATATCCTGTTTCAATAAGGGGCAAGTATGCTTTTTATCTGCAAACTTTCAAGGTGTGAGCAAGTGCAAGTGTCATTTGTCTGTGGGCATTGTAGACATATTAGCACATGCTGCCTAGACTGATGCTTTACTCTCCATGGCACTGCAAGTATTTTTTGGAGGCTCCAAAGCTCCAGCAGGGATGTTGAAAGGTTTGTCTTTCAGTAACTTCTTTTTGACACCAAAAATAATGGCCTGAATTTAGATATTGGTTTCCTTACTCATTATGCTAAAGTTTTACGACCCCTCTGTGACTAGTATCCCCCCCTCACTCTATACCTCTCCCTCTGTCTTATCTCACTAACTCTGCTGCTATCTTTATTACCATTGATTTGTATGTGTTTGTTTTTCTCTTTTTTTTTTTTTTTTCTTTAACATGCTGCTTAAAAATTTGTGAATAGTACTGCTTGGACCTTGAAGAAGGGGACATACCCCAAAAGCTTGTCCTGAAAAATTGTATGTTAGTGCAAATAAAAAAAGTATCACGGACAGTACTCAATTTTCTCTTTCAGTAACTGACAGAGACCATCCCTCCTAATTAATCAGTTTCATCTGAAATTGAGAGGTCTGGTCGCTTGCTATTTTTTAAAAAGGCATCTAGAACATGTCACTCCTTGAGGACAGCAAAATGTGGCAACAGATTCCAGCATGCTGAAAGTTGTACTACTCTGTTAAGAGTATAGTTGTTTTCCTGTTAGCCTCTTAGTCAACTTTAACCTCCAACCTCCTCCCGCATGCATCATTGCAAATAAAACTGCTGCGCTTTGACAAGAGGATATAAAGTCAGGAGGCCATCAAACAGAAATCTCAGTCTGATTTCAGTAAGCTAAACTTAAACTGATCACAACTCCCTCCCTGCACAAGACCTTCAATAGGAAGTCAAACACTCACCCATATCACTTTAGTTTTGATAATCCCTTCTTTAATAGAAAGAAAAAGAAGAAATATACATAATAAATTATGTTTGACAACTGGAATTCAGTGGTCTCGTTACGGCTTGTCCCTGCCTATTACACAGATTTCTGGTCTTCATTTTACAGAGTGCTCTTTCCAGAAAACTTCATGTGATATTCATATAAACATGCCATTTTGTATACAGAGTCCAAAATGAGTTTCTAGTAGAAGATTAAGGCAAACCAGATGTATATTTGTTGTGTTCTTAAAGAATGAAAAATGAGCAAAATGTTTGCTTTGCCTATGGAGTTTCTCTTCCAATTCTAAAGGCTTCTTGGTTATGTTAGTGGCCACTACTTGAAAACACTTAAAGGATAAAGCTGCCCAAAATTATGGAGTAGAGTTAATTGACATAAGGCTAAATGCTTTCTACATAAAGCAAGGCCCTTCACCTGTCTGTCTAATCATATAGTTAGTTGGTTTTTATAGTCTAACTTAAGCCGGCCAAACATGGATCAAAGTTCAGCAGGGATCGACCAAATGAATGAGTTCTATAATCACAGCAACAGTTATTTTTGACAATCCAATCCATTATAAGCTTACTTGAAAAATCTCTTCTTGTTATAAATTCTGCCTGTCTGCTGGCCATCTCTTTCCACAACTGCCTGGCTTCCTGGCATGCTTTGCAGCTTCTCCTCTGCTCATTATTTTTGTTTATCTTGCTGCCCACAAGCAGTGATTCCTCCACTGCATGGGTGCTCAACCTTTGGCCTTCCAGCTGTTGAGAAACTACAAGTCCCATAAGACATTGCAAGACTGACGGTTATGTCGCACTTGCACCGAGGGGGAGGCACTGTGCCCCCAAACATTGTAAAAGATGGGAAACATTGTTTTTGCTGTATCTGTGATCGTCAGCTTTTGTGATGGGAAAGAGATTGGGTACAGTTCTGCTGGGGGCGGGGGGGTCCCTGTTTCCAGGAGGAGGAGAATTGTCATTGGCCACTGCTAAACCAATCACAGTCCTGCTAGCCCAGTCCACCACCTAGAGGGAGATGTCTCGCTTGGTTGCCACTACCCATCTCAGAAAGAATGGATTTCACTGTGATTGAGAAAACCACAATCAGGTGACAGTTTGTGGAATTACTGTTGAGCTTCTGGGAATGTTGTTTAAATTATTCCTGAACCTTTGCATCACTTACTACTGAACCCCTGCACTCTGTGTCCCTTTAAAGTGGAGTTCCACCCAAAAATGGAACTTCCACTTTTTGCATTCCTCCCCCCCTCCGGTGTCACATTTGGCACCTTTCAGGGGGAGGAGGGAGCAGATACCTGTCTAATACAGGTATTTGCTCCCACTTCCTGGCATAGATCACCGCGGCGCTTGCAGTGACCTACGCCACTTCCGGCGCCTACACTCTCCTCCACCGCTGTATTCTGTGAGACACAGAACACAGCAGGGACCAGAGAGGACGCGTAGCGAGACTTGCGCATGCGCAGTAGGGAACCAGGAAGTGAAGCCGCACGGCTTCACTTCCTTATTCCCTTAACAAGGACGGCGGCGGCAGCAGCCGAGAGCCAAGGACGGATCGGCTTCGGCTGCCGTCATCGCGGGCTCCCTGGACAGGTAAGTGTCCATATATTAAAAGTCAGCAGCTGCAGTATTTGTAGCTGCTGGCTTTTAATATTTTTTTTTCAGCGGACCTCCGCTCTAAGCCACAGCTATTATTCAGTGCAATGAAAATCACACCCAACTTTTCCTGTGGCGTAGAGCCCCACACTTTTCCTCAGCTGCGGGGGCCCAACTTATGATCCTGCACACAGGCCCACTACTTTCAGAAAATGCCCCTGACCTGAGCTCATTATTGCGCATCCATTCCAGATGCTTGTATGTGACATCACATACATCACATACAAGCACGTGGACTGGATGCTAGAGGTGGATCAACAGGATGAGTGTGCCAGGACAGGTAGATGTGTCTCATCTCTGCTTCTTTTCACCACTCTGCATATCACGCATAACATAGATGAGAAGAGGGTACAGGGGTGGAGCAGATGAGCAGGAGGATACAGCGGTGGGGAAAATGAACAGGAGGGTTTCAGAGGTGGGGCAGATGTGCAGAGAGGTACAGTGGTGGAAGAGATGAGAAGGGGGTTCAGCAGTGGAACAGAAGAGCAGTGGGTACAGTAATGGGACAGATGAGCGGGGGGGGGGGTTCAGTGTTGGGCCAGATGAGAATGGGGTTACAGTGGTGGGACAGATGAGCAGGGGGTTCAGTGTTGGGCCAGATCAGAAGGGGGTTTAGTGGTGGGACAGAAAAGCAGGGGGGGTAGAGCAGTGGGGCAGATATGAAAGGAGGTGTATTGGTGGGACAGATGAACAGGGGGTTACAGTGGTGGGGCAGGAGAGACAGATGTGCAGGAGGTACATTGGTGGGGCAGATGAGAAAGCGGGTTACAGTGGTTGGGCAGATGAGCAAATGGGTTCAGTGTTAGGACAGATGAGAAGGTGATTCAGTAGTGAGACAGAAGAGCATGGGTATACAGCGGTGGAGCAGCTGTGCAGGGAGGTACAGTGATGGGGCAGATAAGCAGGGGGTTACAGTGGTGAGAAAAATGAGCAGGGGGGTTCACTGTTGGGGGAGATGAGAAGGGGATTCAGCAACGGGACTGAAGAGCAAGCGGATACAGCAGTGGGGCATATGTGAAAGAAAGTGCATTGGTGGGACAGATGAGCAGGGGGTGCAGAAGTGGGGCAGATGTACAGGGGGGTACAGTGGCAGGGCAGAGGAGAAAGGAAGTGCATTGGTGGGACAGATGAGTACGGGGTTACAGTGGTGGGGCAGAGGAGCAGGGGGGTACAGAAATGGGGCAGATGTGCAGAGGAGAAAGGAGGTACATCGGTGGAACACATGAGCAGTGGTGCGGCAAATGAGTAGATAAGTTCAGTGTTAGGACAGTTGAGAAGATGGATCAGTGGTGAGACAGAAGAGCATGGTGGTACGGCAGTGGAGCAGATGTGCAGGGAGGTACAGTGGTGGACACAAAGAGGAAAAACAGACAGCGCAAAAACAAAATGAAAACCCAGCAGCTGAACACTGAAGGCCAATTTAAATTCCTAATTAAAACTCTCAAAATAAAGCAGTGCAGCGCTTAAAAGAACAAATAAATATAATAGATATGAGGCAAAGTCCCAAAATATATCTTGATCCGAGGAAATAAATAATTGTCCACTAGTAGAAAGGAAACTCCTCAGATGGTAAGAAAAAAGGTACAGTGATAGATAAACTTGAATTTGTGTATCAACACCACTGTGTTCCACCACCAGAAGTAGAGGCCGCTCACCTTATTGAGTAGACCTTCTGCGCTAACAGATAGGTCACTCATGCAGTCCCTTCCACAGGGTAATAATAGAGATGAAGAGGCTGGCCACATATGTTTTCCCCAAGACTTGCAGTATCCAAATAGCAATCTCATCGGCAGGTATAAATCATGTTAAAACAAAATGACAGGACATAGTGCTATATTTACATGTTAGTGCCCTATCAGATCCTCTGTTACGTCCAGGACTTAGACCCCAGCCACCAATAAGGTATGTCCATTCATTTGGGTTCTGATTGGAGGAAGGGCGGGGTCTGTTTCCATATGAATTGTTTGATGAACCAGTATTAAATATAAGAGCTGACGCATGGGCCCCCAATCAGATTAGCTGAGGAAGTCCTTACCCACGTATGATACGCGTGCGAGGGGCTCTGTGACGTCAGTACAGCCACCTATCTGGTTTTATTTCTACATGTCCTATACTCCTGCACTGGGATTTAGTGCTATCTTTGTGAGTAACATTTTTTATTTAATAAATTTATCATTTTACCATACGGAGAGCACTATGTCCTGTCATTTTGTTTTAACATGATTTATACCTGCCGATGAGATTGCTATTTGGATACTGCAAGTCTTGGGGAAAACATATGTGGCTAGCCTCTTCATCTCTATTATTACCCTGTGGAAGGGACTGCATGAGTGACCTATCTGTTAGCGCAGAAGGTCTACTCAATAAGGTGAGCGGCCTCTACTTCTCGTGGTGGAACACAGTGGTGTTGATACACGAATTCAAGTTTATCTTATCACTGCACCTTTTTTCTTACCATCTGAGGAGTTTCCTTTCTACTAGTGGACAATTATTTATTTCCTCGGATCAAGATATATTTTGGGACTTTGCCTCATATCTATTATATTTATTTGTTCCTTTAAGCGCTGCACTGCTTTATTTTGAGAGGTATAGTGGTGGGGCAGATGATCAGGGGGGTATAGTGGTAGAGCAGATGTGCAGGGTAGTACAGTGGTGGGGCAGATGTGCAGGGTAGTACTGTGGTGGGGCAGATGTGCAGGGGGTTACAGTGGTGGGGCAGATGAGAAAGGGGGTATATTGGTGGGGCAGATGAGCAGGGGGTTACAGTGGTGGGACAGAAGAGCAGGGTGGTACAGTGGTGGGGCAGATATACAGGGGGTTAATGTGGTGGGACTGATGAGCAGAGGGGTACAGAGGTGGAGCAGATGTGCAGGGTTGTACAGTGGTGGGGCGGATGTGCAGGGGGTTACAGTGGTGGGGCAGATGTGCAGGGGGTTACAGTGGTGGGGCAGATGTGCAGGGGGTTACAGTGGTGGGGCAGATGTGCAGGGGGGTACAGTGGTGGGGCAGATGTGCAGGGGGGTACAGTGGTGGGGCAGATGTGCAGGGGGTACAGTGGTGGGACAGATGAGCAGGTGAATTGGGGCTGATCTGAGGTGTGAAGGTGCATGAATTGGGGCTGATCTGAGGTGTGAAGGTGCAGGAATTGGGGCTGATCAGAGGTGTGAAGGTGCAGGAATTGGGGCTGATCAGAGGTGTGAAGGTGCATGAATTGGGGCTGCTTTGAGGCGTGAAGGTGCAGGAATTGGGGCTGATCAGAGGTGTGAAGGTGCAGGAATTCGGGGCTAATTAGAGGTGTGAAGGTGCAGAAATTGGGGATGATCAGAGGTGTGAAGGTGCATGAATTGGGGCTGATCTGAGGTGTGAGAGTGCAGGATGTTAATTTCTCACTACTATTCTAGTAGTTTAAAGCATTTACTTTATAAAAAATCATTTTCGTGATTGAGAGTGTGAAGTTGACATTTTTTTGTAACAAAATCGGCAAGCTCAATTTCTTTGAAAACACTTTGTTTAAAAGGTTGCCTACCCCTGCTGTAGGCCATCAATTCTTCCTGTGCTTCAGTAACTGCCCGTATGGAGGTACGGGCAGACAGCTGTACTGAGTATCTGTAGGATCTTGGATTTGTAGAACATGGGTGCAATGCTTTGCAGGCTGCAGTTCAAAAACAAAAAAATAAATGCACATTTTAAACCTGCAAAATCATGTGCATTTATTTATTTTTTTACAAAAGCTGATTTTAAGTCGGTTAAGTACACCATTAAGCCCCCCCCCAATTTGCTCTGTAAACACTATAGATAAACCACACCATTTTAAAGGCTTTATTTATAAAAAAGATAAGTGTTTGTAGAAGTAATTAAGAAATTATGTTAACGATCAATCCATAAACAATAAGGCATTAAACAAATAATAAAACCGACCAAAAACTGGCCAAAAATTTGTGGAGACCTGACCCTCACACCCACTATCGGGCCAAAATGTGAGCAAAATGATTAGTTTAAAATGTTTCCAATGAAGGGTACTGTTTCAGGATGACCATGACCCTGTGCCGACATTGATGTGTTTGGTCTGGAGGGATGCACAGAGCCCTGGATTAAAACTCCATGGAACATCATTAGAAAGAATTGGAACATTGATACTCTTAAATCTCGTGGAAAGCATTTAAATCATATCTTTAGGGCAGACGTTGCAAAAACCCACCACATCCCTTATAAGGACCATGTGTTAACGTCTGTTGAGACTCCAGAGCAATCACGCAAATAGAACTTTTCAGGTAGAAATTCTCCTTACGGAACATTACACCTTATAGGTTAAAACATATATTTAGAACATGACTTATGGCCAAAACAGCCCTAAATTAATATTGGGTTGTACCAACCCACACGTATTAAAATTTTCCCAAGATGAGCTGTTTGAGGATGTATTGACGATCCCATCGTGTTTTGCCAGTTTTGCTTCTTCAGGGGAGAAAAAAGAGAGTTGGGAGTTTGCAATTGAAAAAAGTCTAAACCAGTGACTTGGTAACCGGTCCTGGGCCACAATGCGTGCAGCAGGCAGATGACAGGTTCATGTCCACTCTGCATATGCTATGTGGACATTGACACAGCCCACTCTACTCTATGGGCCCTCCTATCTGATCCACCCAGACGGAACGGAATGGATCCCCTTATGTTTTTTTTAGCGGATCGGATTGGAGGTAGTCGGGTGTAAATGGACACAAGTCTGTTTACGTCTGCCGCTCCATAGAGGTGAATGGAGGGTCTGATTGATTTACCCAGACCACGGGTGCACCGTAGTGCACCTGTGATTTTCCTGCGGGTTAGCTGCACTTTGCCATAGACTTCTATTATTATACCCTGCAGGTGTGGTGCACTTTCTGAAAGCTCACCAAACCCGCAGGTAATAACAGAAGTGTAAGGCTCAGTGCAGGTAACCCGCAGGTGCACTGTGCTGCACCTGTGGATCAGTTTGAAATCAGCCCAGTAACCACTGCAGAGCAGATATGCCCATATATACACACTGTGATTTTAGTAATAAACGTACCCTTAATAACAGTCTTCCATTCAGGTATCGTGGGCTGTTTGCTGTCCCAGGCAGAGTGCATTTGGTATCATTTCACCTGTGACAGGAGCCGACACTATACAGGAAGCATCGGCTTATGCGACTCTTCTCCGCAGCCGATTGCTTCCTCCTCTGCCGGCTTCACTCACAACACTATTGCTCTGGGATGCCAACCTGTGATCTGTGCTTGCCAACCCCCCATCCCAAAGCAGGAGGTCGTGGGCCACTGGTTGGACACCCCTGGTCTAAACTGTCTTTCAACCAAAAAATTAAAACACCAGACGCATCCAATCCATGAATCTAAAACCCTCATGTAAACAAGAAGTGTATGAGAAGTCAACCCTGTATTAATGGCTGTGGTTTTTGGAATTGAATGTCCAGCAAGTTCATGTAGGTGTGGTAGTCAGGTGTTGACACACATTTCACCTTAAACTGAATTGAGTTAAGTTCCATGACATACTCCATGCCTATAAACATTTTATGTTTGAACAACATGAAAACTTTAAAAAGATAATAAAACTAACCAAAAACCTCTGCTTTACCTTTTCCATGAACGGGAACCCCTTGGAATACAAAACCGTTACAGTATTTGTCTTCAAAGTGTCCCATTACTTTCCCGTTTCACTGTACTATTAACTCAACACAATGTTAAAATCACTCAGTTGGGTGTACATGACAGAGGTTCTGACCCTTCTACACTGTCCAGAACATTAATTATGTAAATTTTGATACCCTGAATATAGATTAGGCATGCAACTTTGTCATGTCCATTTGACACATTAATCGGACTGGATTAATGCCATGCGTATTGTCATTGTAAGCCTTAAATATTTGTTTCAGTATTTCTTTAAGGTCTTTATATCACATGTTTCCAGATGTATCTGCTTCCTAATATAGGCATTGGAGGCTTTGTATCTGGCAAAATATCTTTACACTAAAAGAAAAGAAACATAAAGGAGCCAGCTACTCCATTCACTGAAAGATAGTCTAGAGATAAGATGGATGTCTAAGAATTCTGTGTATTTTACATATTTACATTACTCGTGTAATGTGTACAGATGCAGTGATGTGATTACATTTCATTTCAGTTCCTTTTTTTTGCTCAGGCTGACATTGTAACACTAATTTCCATATACATTTACAGTGATAAAAGTATTAGTGGTGTCACTGGTGCAATAAAATCAATGTAGTACAAAACGGCAGTGAGTCCTAAATTTCACCTTTAAACTTATAAAAAGTTTGAAATGCTGATAACCATGTGGAAGTCCAAATAAGTAAAATCCTATTGGTTTTTACAGTCTTCATTTAATACCGATTTCTAATCACAAATGCTGTGTTTTGCCGTTTTAAAGACCAGATTCTGATAAATATTTTATTTCCAGTTTTGAATAGAGTGAGGCAACATTAGAACATGTCTAAGGTCGTTATTGCAGTTTGTCCCAACTGGGGGGATTTCCCCTTATTCCCCTACCAGACATAAGGAGTTACAAGACAGGAAGTGATGGCAAACCTCTTCAGTGAGGACAGAAAGGAACCAAAACTCTTTTAGGAAGGGTAAGGACCTCAGTCATGTTTTTGCAGTGAGTGTCTACCTGCTCAATTTTCCCCAGTGACCATGAAAGCCTGACAGAGATTCTAAAATAATAATTATTATTATACAGGATTTATATAGCGCCAACAGTTTGCACAGCGCTTTACAACACGAAGGCAGACAGTACACTTACAATACAAATCAATACAGGAGGGATCGGAGGGCCATGCTCGTTAGAGCTTACAATCTAGGAGGGAGGGTCAAGTAGAAACAAAAGAATGATCCTATATACAGTGGGGACGGAAAGTATTCAGACCCCCTTACATTTTTCACTCTTTGTTATATTGCAGCCATTTGCTAAAATCATTTAAGTTCATTTTTTCCCTCATTAATGCACACACAGCACCCCATATTGACAGAAAAACACAGAATTGTTGACATTTTTGCAGATTTATTAAAAAAGAAAAACTGAAATATCACATGGTCCTAAGTATTCAGACCCTTTGCTGTGACACTCATATATTTTAACTCCGGTGCTGTCCATTTCTTCTGATCATCCTTGGGATGGTTCTACACCTTCATTTAAGTCCAGCTGTGTTTGATTATACTGATTGGACTTGATTAGGAAAGCCACACACCTGTCTATATAAGACCTTACAGCTCACAGTGCATGTCAGAGCAAATGAGAATCATGAGGTCAAAGGAACTGCCTGAAGAGCTCAGAGACAGAATTGTGGCAAGGCACAGATCTGGCCAAGGTTACAAAAAAATTCTGCTGCACTTAAGGTTCCTAAGAGCACAGTGGCCTCCATAATCCTTAAATGGAAGACGTTTGGGACAACCAGAACCCTTCCTAGAGGTGGCTGTCCGACCAAACTGAGCTATCAGGGGAGAAGAGCCTTGGTGAGAGAGGTAAAGAAGAACCCAAAGATTACTGTGGCTGAGCTCCAGAGATGCAGTCTGGAGATGTGAGAAAGTTGTAGAAAGTCAACCATCACTGCATCCCTCCACCATTCGGGGCTTTATGGCAGAGTGGCCTGACGGAAGCCTCTCCTCAGTGCCAGTGCAAGATACCTGAAAGCCCGCATGGAGTTTGCTAAAAAAAAATACCTGAAGGACTCCAAGATGGTGAGAAATAAGATTCTTTGGTCTGATGAGACCAAGATAGAACTTTTTGGCCTTAATTCTAAGCGGTATGTGTGGAGAAAACCAGGTACTGCTCATCACCTGTCCAATACAGTCCCAACAGTGAAGCATGATGGTGGCAGCATCATGCTGTGGGGGTGTTTTTCAGCTGCAGGGACAGGACGACTGGTTGCAATCGAGGAAAAGATGAATGCGGCCAAGTACAGGGATATCCTGGATGAAAACCTTCTCCAGAGTGCTCAGGACCTCAGACTGGGCCGAAGGTTTACCTTCCAACAAGACAATGACCCTAAGCACACAGCTAAAATAACGAAGGAGTGGCTTCACAACAACTCTGTGATTGTTCTTGAATGGCCCAGCCAGAGCCCGGACTTAAACCCAATTGAGCATCTCTGGAGAGACCTAAAAATGGCTGTCCACCAACGTTTACCATCCAACCTGACAGAACTGGAGAGGATCTGCAAGGAGGAATGGCAGAGGATCCCCAAATATAGGTGTGAAAAACTTGTTGCATCTTTCCCAAAAGACTCATGGCTGTCTTAGATCAAAAGGGTGCTTCTACTAAATACTGAGCAAAGGGTCTGAATACTTAGGGCCATGTGATATTTCAGTTTTTCTTTTTTAATAAATCTGCAAAAATGTCAACAATTCTGTGTTTTTCTGTCAATATGGGGTGCTGTGTGTACATTGAGGGAAAAAAATTAACTTAAATGATTTTAGCAAATGGCTGCAATATAACAAAGAGTGAAAAATTTAAGGGGGTCTGAATACTTTCCGTTCCCATTGTATGTGGCTCAGTTAAAAAGCTCACACACACAAACACAATACTGATCGTAACCTTTCTGGTAATCCTCTTCACAAGCACTTTTTTTTCTATTAGATGTTTTAATTATATGATTGCCATAAAAAAAAACACTCTTGGTAGATTTCAAATATGTATACACACAGACAAAATACTATACACTATTTGGGGGGGTCATATACCAAGAACTGTAGCAAAATACATTTTGATCCAAACTTCAGACTATTAGTGGGGTTTTTTTGTTTGTGGTTTTTTTTTGGTCATTTTTCCTTTCTATATTAAAAAATAAAAACCTCCATGGTCATTAAATATAAACAAAAGAAAAGTTCTATTGATCTAAAAAAAATTATATCAAATTCATTTCAGTACAGTGTTGCATGACGGATTAATTGACAGTCAAACTATTACAGCACTAAAATTGGCCTGGAAAGGAAGAGGGTTAACATGCTGGTATTTGGATGGTTAAGCTGAGCATGATTTGTTGTTAAAGTCAATAATTGACCGTTGCAGCAAAATATATTGGCAGACTCTTTAGACATCAGCTGTATGCTGGGCACAGACGTAAATCTGTTTAAGTTTACTTTATTATCTGCCTATAGTAAATATTCATATCCAGGGGTTTATACTTTGTGTTTATCTTGGATGAAATGATTATATGTCCATGTTCTGACCCAGAGTATGTGTGTTTTCATACATCGTACATTTTGACTGCAGTAGTAAACCATGAAATACAAGTTACTTTGTGTACAATTGTCGATAATGTTAAATAGATTACTACATTGAAACAAAGACAGATATGCATGAAGTTGAATGTTTCACAAACTCCAAGTTTTGTTCCAGAGGAATAAAAAAAACGAAGCAGTCAGATTGATTACCTGGATCAAAATATCTCTTTAAAGCATAACTCCACTTTTGTTGAGAAAAAAAAACATTCCCCTCTGGGTGATCTATGTGCATTGCAACAATTTAAACAAACTTTGTTGCAGACTACTACCTTTTGTTATTCTGAAGAAATCTGAGTCTAATGAGAGTGGTTTCATAATCATCAACCAGCTGTGCAGCTGCAGTGCTCTAATGAGGAAAGCTGTCGGGCCTGCTTCCCTTTAGCTGTAATTTCCTATTGAAAGTATCTCACCAAAAATGACATTTCAGGCATCCAGCCTGAAATCTGGCTTGAATCTTAGTGCAGACTTCTGGGGAAATCAGTAAGCCAATCACACAAGCAGGAAACAATGTTTCTGGGGCGTGTTCAGTACACACTCTGTGTACAGAACACCTCCAGGTAGCCATAATGCATTGCATTTTCCAAAAATTACAGAGCTGCAGATTGAAAGGAAAGGTCATTTTTAATAACATTCAATCACAATATGACTTGTGTCGCAATTGTATACACGATATTACTTTTTCTTTATTTGATATTTTTGTTCCCGACGAAAGTGGAGTTGCCCTTTAATAATTATTATTGTAGATAACATTATTTGTAAGAAAGCCCCCAGTTTGTTACAGATTTAGGTATTGAGGTATTGCTATCTGAAGCAGTAGGGCATTCTGCTGCTGAGACCTGAAGTTTAGCCTTACCTTAGGCTTCGAGCACACTGGGCTTAAAAAAACGCCAGTTCCTCTGGCAGAAAAAAACGCTCATATAGAGCTTTTTTCCTATAGTTTTGTTTAAGTTTGGGAGAGTTTAGCGTTTTTTCTGCAAACCAGAAGGTTTTTTTTCCTGCCTCTAAACGCTGAGCTTAAAATACAGTGGGGACGGAAAGTATTCAGACCCCCTTAAATTTTTCACTCTTTGTTATATTGCAACCATTTGCTAAAATCATTTAAGTTCATTTTTTTCCTCATTAATGTACACACAGCACCCCATATTGACAGAAAAACACAGAATTGTTGACATTTTTTGCATATTTATTAAAAAAGAAAAACTGAAATATCACATGATCCTAAGTATTCAGACCCTTTGCTCAGTATTTTGTAGAAGCACCCTTTTGATCTAAGACAGCCATGAGTCTTTTTGGGAAAGATGCAACAAGTGTTTCACACCTGGATTTGGGGATCCTCTGCCATTCCTCCTTGCAGATCATCTCCAGTTCTGTCAGGTTGGATGGTAAACGTTGGTGGACAGCCATTTTTAGGTCTCTCCAGAGATGCTCAATTGTTGTAAAGCCACTCCTTCATTATTTTAGCTGTGTGCTTAGGGTCATTGTCTTGTTGGAAGGTAAACCTTTGGCGCAGTCTGAGGTCCTGAGCACTCTGGAGAAGGTTTTTGTCCAGGATATCCCTGTACTTGGCCGCATTCATCTTTCCCTTAAATGCAACCAGTCGTCCTGTCCCTGCAGCTGAAAAACACCCCCACAGCATGATGCTGCCACCACCATGCTTCACTGTTGGGACTGTATTGGACAGGTGATGAGCAGTGCCTGGTTTTCTCCACACATACCGCTTAGAATTAAGGCCAAAAAGTTCTATCTTGGTCTCATCAGACCAAAGAATCTTATTTCTCACCATCTTGGAGTCCTTCAGGTGTTTTTTTTTAGCAAACTCCATGTGGGCTTTCATATGTCTTGCACTGAGGAGAGGCTTCCGTCGGGCCACTCTGCCATAAAGCTCCGACTGGTGGAGGGCTGCAGTGATGGTTGACTTTCTACAACTGTCTCCCATCTCTCGACTGCATATCTGGAGCTCAGCCACAGTGATCTTTGGGTTCTCCTTTACCTCTCTCACCAAGGCTCTTCTCCCCATGATAGCTCAGTTTGGCCCGACGGCCAGCTCTAGGAAGGGTTCTGGTCGTCCCAAATGTCTTCCATTTAAGGATTATGGAGGCCACTGTGCTCTTAGGAACCTTAAGTGCAGCAGAAATTTTTTTGTAACCTTGGCCAGATCTGTGCCTTACCACAATTCTGTCTCTGAGCTTTTCAGACAGTTCCTTTGACCTCATGATTCTCATTTGCTCTGACATGCACTGTGAGCTGTAAGGTCTTATATAGACAGGTGTGTGGCTTTCCTAATCAAGTCCAATCAGTAACATCAAACACAGCTGGACTCAAATGAAGGTTTAGAACCATCTCAAGGATGATCAGAAGAAATGGGCAGCACCTGAGTTAAATATATGAGTGTTACAGCAAAGGGTCTGAATACTTAGGACCATGTGATATTTCAGTTTTTCTTTTTTAATAAATCTGCAAAAATGTCAACAATTCTGTGTTTTTCTGTCAATATGGGGTGCTGTGTATACATTAATGAGGAAAGAAATGAACTTAAATGATTTTAGTAAATGGCTGCAATATAACAAAGAGTGAAAAATTTAAGGGGGTCCGAATACTTTCCGTCCCCTCTGTATGTCTCCAGTCGTCCTAATGTGTATGGACACATAGGATAACATTGAGCTGCTTCTATATGCAAAACACAAAACTCCTGTAGAAGCAATGATTTTTAAGCCAGTGTGCATGGACCTTACTCTTACACAGTTGTACAGGCTTCTCTCCTGTACAGAAATTACTTTCTGTTGGATCTGCGCTACCCTCTCCAGGGACATCAAAAAGTTGCTGCAATTGGTAGATGAGGCTTTTGTTTGAAATTAAAACTAACAGGGGTAGTGACAGGGTCATGTTAAGAGGGCCAGTAACTCTTGCTTCCTTTTTACTAAAACAATAATTTAAAATTTGTTAAGCTGAATCTCTAAATGCTCCATCTAGAAATAAAAAAAATTTTGCCACGTTGAGCTACTGTAGTGTAAAACTCTTTCATATTCCTTTCTGGGCGAGTTGAATTGCAGCAGCAGATGCTGTCAACAGTTTGTGTTTCAATTAACCGTTTGCCGACCAGCTGCCACAGTTAAACTGCGGCAGGTTGGCACGGCTGCGCGAATCGCTGTAGCTGTACGTTGTCTGCTTTAAGAGCTCTAGGGGGCACGCGCGGAGCCAATGCGCATGGCCGCAATGTCCGCCAGCGACCCACAATTGTTCCAGAGAGAGACAGAACAGGGATCTGTCAATGTAAACAGACAGATCCCCATTCTGTCAGGGAAGTAGAGAGAGATATCTGCTGTTCCTAGTGATTAGGAACACCAATATCTCTCTACACCCAGTCAGTACACTGCCCCCACAATTAAAAATACCTCCCTAGGGAACACTTAGCCCCTCGATCGCCCCTTCGTGTTGACCCCTTCCCTGCCAGTGACATGTATACAGTAATCAGTGACTATTTTTAGCTCTGATCACTGTATAAATGTCAGTGGTCCCAAAAAAGTGTGCGATCTGTCCACCGCAATGTCGCAGTCCCACTAAAAATCGCTGGTCACCACCATTACTAGTAAAAAAAAATATATATAATAAAAATGCCATAAATATATCCCCTATTTTGTATACACTATAACTTTTGCACAAACCAATCAATATACAGTTTTTTTTTCCAAAAATATGTAGAAGAATACATATTGGCCTAAACTGATGAAGGTTTTTTTTTTTTTTTTTTTTTTTTGTTTTTTTTTTTAGCAAAAAGCAAAAAAAATATATATTTTTTCAAAATTGTCAGTCTTTTTTTGTTTATAGCGCAAAAAATAAAAACCGCACATGTGATTAAATACCACCAAAAGAAAGCTCTATTTGTGGGGAAAAAAGAATGTAAATTTTGTTTGGGCACAATGTTGCACGACCATGCAATTGTCAGTTAACCACTTCAGCCCCCGAAGGATTTACCCCCTTCCTGACCAGAGCACTTTTTACAATTTGGCACTGCGCCGCTTTAACTGGTAATTGCGCGGTCATGCAATGCTGTACCCAAACGAAATTTGCTTCCTTTTCTTCCCACAAATAGAGCTTTCTTTTGATGGTATTTGATCACCTCTGTGATTTTTATTTTTTGCACTATAAATGGAAAAAGGGGGTCCGAAAATTTTGAAAAAAAATCATATTTTCTACTTTTTGTTATAAAAAAAATCCAATAAACTCAATTTTAGTCATACATTTAGGCCAAAATGTATTCGGCCACATGTCTTTGGTAAAAAAAAGTAAATAAGTGTATATTTATTGGTTTGCGCAAAAGTTATAGTGTCTACAAACTAGGGTACATTTTCTGGAATTTACACAGCTTTTAGTTTATGACTGCCTATGTCATTTCTTGAGGTGCTAAAATGGCAGGGCAGTACAACCCCCCCCCCAATGACCCCATTTTGGAAAGTAGACACCCCAAGGAAATTGCTGAGAGGCATGTTGAGCCCATTGAATATTCATTTTTTTTTGTCCCAAGTGATTGAATAATGACAAAAAAAAAAAAATTACAAAAAGTTGTCACTAAATGATGGCACAACCCCCCCCCCCCCCAAATTACCCCATTTTGGAAAGTAGACACCCCAAGCTATTTGTTGAGAGGCATGTTGAGTCCATGGAATATTTTATATTTTGACACAAAGTGCGGGAAAGTGACACATTTTTTTTTTTTTTTTTTTTTGCACAAAGTTGTCACTAAATGATATATTGCTCAAACATGCCATGGGCATATGTGGAATTACACCCCAAAATACATTCTGCTGCTTCTCTTGAGTACGGGGATACCACATGTGTGGGAATTTTTGGGAGCCTAGCCGCGTACGGGGCCCCGAAACCAAGCACCGCCTTCAGGATTTTTAAGGGTGTAAATTTTTGATTTCACTCCTCACTACCTATCAAAGTTTTGAAGGCCATAAAATGCCAAGATGGCACACACCCCCCCCCCCCCAAATGACCCCATTTTGGAAAGTAGACACCCCAAGCTATTTGCTGAGAGGCATGTTGAGTCCATGGAATATTTTATATTTTGCCACAAGTTGCAGGAAAATGACAAACTTTTTTTTTTTTTTGCACAAAGTTGTCACTAAATGACATATTGCTCACACAGGCCATGGGCATATGTGGAATTGCACCCCAAAATACATTCTGCTGATTCCCCTGAGTACGGGGATACCACATGTGTGGGACTTTTTGGGAGCCTAGCCGCGTACGGGCCCCGAAAACCAAGCACCGCCTTCAGGATTTCTAAGGGCGTAAAGTTTTGATTTCACTCCTCACTACCTATCACAGTTTTGAAGGCCATAAAATGCCCAGATGGCACAAAACCCCCCAAATGACCCCATTTTGGAAAGTAGACACCCTAAGCTATTTGCTGAGAGGCATGGTGAGTATTTTGCAGCTCTCATTTGTTTTTGAAAATGAAGAAAGACAAGAAAAAAAATTTTTTTTTTCTCTTTTTTCAATTTTCAAAACTTTGTGACAAAAAGTGAGGTCTGCAAAATACTCACTATACCTCTCAGCAAATAGCTTGGGGTGTCTACTTTCCAAAATAGGGTCATTTGGGGGGGCTTTGTGCCACCTGGGCATTCCATGGCCTCCGAAACTGTGATAGGCAGTGAAGAGTGAAATCAAAAATTTACACCCTTAGAAAGCCTGAAGGCGGTGCTTGGTTTTCGGGGTCCCGTACGCGGCTAGGCTCCCAAAAAGTCTCACACATGTGGTATCCCCGTACTCAGGAGAAGCAACGGAATGTATTTTGGGGTGTAATTTCACATATTCCCATGGCATGTTTGAGCAATATATCATTTAGTGACAACTTTGTGCAAAAAAAAAAAAAACATTTGTCTTTTTCCCGCAACTTGTGTCACAATATAAAATATTCCATGGACTCGAAATGCCTCTCAGCAAATAGCTTGGGGTGTCTACTTTCCAAAATGGGGTCATTTGGGGGGTTTTGAACTGTCCTGGCATTTTATGCACAACATTTAGAAGCTTATGTCACACATCACCCACTCTTCTAACCACTTGAAGACAAAGCCCTTTCTGACACTTTTTCTTTACATGAAAAAATTATTTTTTTTGCAGGAAAATTACTTTGAACCCCCAAACATTATATATTTTTTTAAAGCAAATGCCCTACAGATTAAAATGGTGGGTGTTTCTTTTTTTTTTTTCACACAGTATTTGCGCAGCAATTTTTCAAATGCATTTGTTGGGGAAAAAACACACTTTTTTAAATTGTAATGCACTAAAACACACTATATTGCCCAAATGTTTGATGAAGTAAAAAAGATGATCTTAGGCCGAGTACATGGATACCAAACATGACATGCTTTAAAATTGCGCACAAACGTGCATTGGCGACAAATTAAATACATTTTTAAAAGCCTTTACAGGTTAACACTTTAGATTTACAGAGGAGTTCTACTGCTAAAATTACTGCCCTCGATCTGACCTTTGCGGTGATACCTCACATGCATGGTGCAATTGATGTTTACATTTGACGCCAGACCGATGCTTGCGTTCGCCTTTGCGCGACAGCAGGGGGGACAGGGGTGCTTTTTTTTTCTTTATTATTTTTTTTGCTTTTTTATCTTATTTTTAAACTGTTCCTTTCATTTTTTGATACCTAAAAATACCTGCAGGCATCATTCTGGTATAACCACTCAAAGTCCAGCAACATACCAGTACGTTGCTGGTCCTTGTTGGGCATGTATTGCAAACTTTTTTTTCATGCAGCCTGTGGGCTGAACGAAAAAAAGAGATTGATCGGTGGGTATGCCCATGATTAGAATACCTCCCTTCATCCACCCACTTCTAATGATGGGCATACATGCACCGTATATATATGCCGAAGCATGGGGGCATCCTCCCGCAAAAGTTAGGAGCAAATCGCTCCTCCACCCTCTGCTGCCCCGACGCTTTGGCATATATGCTGAAGTATGTAACTGTGGTGGTGAAATCACCTCCGACAACGCTGGAGTCACGGCTTTATGTATCGTGGGAGCAAACGCTGTTGCTGTCAAGAAAAATAAATCCGCGCTGCAACTGAATGGCGTACCTGCTAAGCAAATGATGGTTAACAATAAAACAAAGTAACATTACAGTATAACAGTAAGACTTACCATACCTGCAAAGCAAATACAAAAAAAAATAGTAAAAAATAAAACATTTTACGCAACCTGTGCCTAAAATATATATATGCCGAAGCATGGGGGCATCCTCCCGCAAAAGGTAGGAGCAAATCGCTCCTCCACCCACTGCTGCCCCCACGCTTCGGCATATATGCTGAAGTATGTAACTGTGGTGGTGAAATCACCTCCGACAGTGCTGGAGTCACGGCTTTATGTATCGTGGGAGCAAACGCTGTTGCTGTCAAGATAAATAAATCCTCTCTGCAGCTGAATGGTGTACCTGAAAACAAAAAAAATGGTTACCAATAAAACACAGTAAACAGTAAAGTATAAAAAAATTGCATATCTGAAAAGCAAACATGGTAAAAAATAATAACAATAAAACATTGCAGAATAGAATACAGTAAAAAAGAGCAGAACAATAGAGAGAGAATAGAGAGATAGAGAACAATAAAACGACAACTATCTTTGTTTTTTTTATTTTATATTTTTTTTGTGTTTTTATTATTTTACACTTTTTTTTTGCAACTATAACTTTTGTAACTGGTACCAGGTTCAGGTCTCTTGGGAGACCCTGTGTTAGTGTGCCTAGTCTGTGCAGTGCTGTACCCTACGCTAATACTCAACTAGTGAATGGTAACGTTCAAAACATTCACCAATGCATAGACCAGGATTGTCAGGACAGGAGGGACAATAATACCTGGTGTCACGCCTATATCCGTGCTTGCTGCAGACACGTCATCTTCTTTGGGGGGCTCGTTGGGTAGGGGTACTCGAGAGGACATAAGGAAAATGCCTCTCATGCAGCTGGCTTACTGCATTTGGTTGGGGAAGGCGAGGTGGAGCACCGTCTGGATACAGAAGGGCTCTGACGATCTCTTCCTGGAATTTAAGGAAGGATCCAGTCTGTCCTGAAGCTCTGTATAGCACATGAGCGTTCAGCAAAGCCAATTGAAATAAATAAACAGACACTTTCTTGTACCAGCGTCTGGCCTTACGGCAATTAGGTACGGCTCCAACAACTGGTCGTTGAGGTCCACCCCTCCCATATTTTGGTTATATTAGTGGACACAGAGGGGTTTCTCCACAACACCAGTCGCTGTAGTAATTTGGACCGTCGTGTCTGCATGAAGGGAGGTAAGAACGAAAACATTCTTATTATCCCTCCACTTCATAGCGAGCAAGTTATTACACTTGAAGCAGGCTCTCTCCCCCAGCCTAAGACGGGAATCTACAAGCCGCTGGGGAAAGCCCCGGCGATTAGGCTGCACGGTGCCACATGCTCCAATCTGTTGATCAAAAAGGTGACTAAAAAGTGGCATGCTCGTGTAATAATTGTCCACATACAAGTGGTACCCATTTCCGAATAAGGGTGACACCAAGTCCCAGCGCTTCCTATGTAGTCAGGGCAGTTTGTCGGCTCTACGTGACTATCTTTGCCCTCGTAAACCATAAAACTACATGTATAGCCTGTGGCCCTGTCACAGAGCTTATACATCTTGACCCCGTATCTGGCACGCTTGCTGGGAAGGTACTGTTTGAATGACAAGCGGCCAGAAAACTTAATCAGGGACTCATCAACGCAGACAGCTTGATGGGGAGTAAACAAGTCTGCAAAACGTTGGTTGAAGTGGTTTACGAGGGGCTGAATTTTATAGAGCCGATCGTATTCAGGGTCTCCACGAGGACGACAGAGTTCATTGTTGTTGAAGTGCATGAACCGCAAAATCTGCTCGTATCGTGCCCTGGTCATGGAGGCAGAGAACAAGGGCATATGGTGAATTGGGTCATTGGACCAATATGACCGCAACTCACTCTTTTTAGTTATGCCCATGTTGAGGGAAAGGCCCAGAAAGAGCTTAAATTCAGAGACCATAACTGGTCTCCAATCTCTGGCAAGGGAGGACTGGGGAATAGTGGCGATGTGTTGACCAGCGTATAAATTGCTTTGGTCCACAATAGATCTGTAGAGATCTTCGGTGAAAAACAGCGAATAAAAATCCAGTGGCGTAAAATCAACTGTTTCCACCTGAATTCCGGGTTGGCCAGTGAATGGGGGAAGTACGGGTGCTGCAGAAGTGGTGGGTTCCCAATTCGGATTGGCAAATGCAGCAGGAAGGGCACTATGAGCACGACGGGCCTGTGTTTGTCTTCTTGGTGGCAGCGGGACACTACTTGTGCTTGCCACCTCGCCAGCTTGAACTGCACTTATGGGACTCGCCACGTCACCAAGTGTTACTGCAGTGCTGGATGTTTGCCAGGGTGTACTAGGCCGCTGGTGCTTGCCAGTTCACCAGAAGGAATAGCGGCGCTAGTTCTGCTCTGCATCATACGAGGGACCTGCGATTCTTGCACATCAAGGACAGAAGAAGAAGTTCGGGGTCTGGTACGCCTGACTTTGGCAGGAACCACAACTCCGTCGTCAGAGCTATCTGTCATGGAGCCGCTGTCCTCTACAGGATCGTATTCTGAGCCTGAATCTGACAGATGAGTGACTTCCTCTTCACTATCTGTCATGCTCAGAAACGTGTAGGCCTCTTCACTAGTGTACCTTCGATTTGCCATTTTGGACTCTAAATTTAGTGGTACTCACAGGCAAAAAAGCTCCTGACTGTTAGCGACTTTATCAAAACGCTACCAACAAAAACTGTTAGCGATCGCAGGGATCAGGTCTGACTCTGCGAACGCTGCAGTTATGTGTGTTTAGTGTTTTGTAAGTGACAGTGATCGATCGATACTGCACTTGGGTGGGCTGGGCAGGGCTGGGCCAAGGGGCAAAACGCAGGTGCTAGCAGGTATCTGGGCTGATCCCGCTAACACTGTGTTTATGGGAACCCTAAACTGCTGGGGATGCTAATATAGATCTGATCGGATCAGATATTGATCCGTTCAGATACTATAGCACTAAGGGAGGTGTATGCTGCGTGCGTGGGTGTTAGCAGTACTGGCGCTAACCCGACGCTGCCTGGGGCGCCGCAGACCCTATCTGACCCTAAAACGTAACTTATATCACCGCCGGGCGATTAGGTGGTTAAACCTTTATAAGGTAATAAACGGCGGGTGCCCCGAAACTATGAAATCAAACTAGCCAGCGTCACCCGTAACAGTTATACGGTGATCACTGGTGAAAGGGTTAACTAGGGGGCAATCAGGGGGTTAAATTTATTAGGTAGTATATGGGGGTCCCTGTCGCTATAAAACACTGACGGCAAACCTATATACTTACCTCCCTAACTAGCGTCACCTGTGTCACTAATACAGCGATCAGAAAAACGATCGCTTAGTGACACTGGCGACGGGGGGTGATCAAGGGGTTAACTTTTATTAGGGGGGGGTTAGGGGGGGACTAACACTTACTGCCCTACCACTTATAACTGTCACAAACTGACACCAATGCAAAAAAAAAAACTGCTATTGGTGTCACTGTGACAGGGGGTACAGGGGGGTGATCGGGGGGTGAAATGTGTGCCTAGTGTGTTCTACTGTTAGTGTAGTGTTTGGTGCACTTACTTGATGTCTTCTCTCCTCTGCGCCGGAACGAAAAGACCGGCTCGAGGAGAGATGACATCACTTCCTCTGCCACTGTTTACATTACAGCAGCAGAGGAAGAATGTCATTGGCAGGGAGCGATCGTGAGGGGGTGGCCTCCCCCTCACCTCTGATCGCTCCCGGACAAAAGCCAACCGCCTGGGGCACCGGGGGGGGGGGTCCGATTCGACCCCCCCCCCCCCCCGCAGGAGGCAAGTAACGTACCCATACGTTACTTTGCCTGCCCGTGCCATTCTGCAGCAGTATATCTGCGTGAGGCGGTCGGCAAGTGGTTAAAATGACGCAGTGCCGTATTGCAAAAAATGGCCTGGTCATTAAGGGGGCAAATCCTTCCGGTCCTTAAGTGGTTAAAACGTGGTGGTGGCTACCATGTATATAAAGGGTTAAGTGCTCAGCCTTCCCCAGTAACAACCATTGTCCATCTGGCGGTGCTTAAATTGTTGTCCTGCTGTCTGGAAAATCTCTATGCAGGGTGAGGCTGGGAGTGTAAACTTCATGGGCCTTACCTAGGGCAGTCTGCATGCAAATGCAGTCTTCCTAGGAATGTTTACTCATTTAGTATGACATCCATCCATCAAGGCCTTTTGATGTTTGCATAACTCTTTCCAACAGCCAACCAACTGCTTGCATCAGTGCTTAAGGCTCTTGAGAGGAGTACTGAGGTAGGGTGCTGTTATATTTTCAGAAAGTAATGTGCAGCTCCCTGCTGGCCAATTCCACCGACCATGATCTGCCTGCAATTCATAGAGAAGCACAGAAACCCATTATGAAAAGGTTTAATTTAAGCATTTCATTAGCATGTTGATGAAGAGGGAAAGAAAGATATAAGCTGAATGAAGTTCAGATTGTAAGTGTCCCTTTCAGTGACTTGGCAAATCTACATGAATATGTTCCTGAGCTGTTGCATTTCACAGTAACAGTCTTATTAAAAGCTGCTTATATTTTGCCTTGCATGGTTCTTCCTCCTCCACCTCAACAACATGCAAAAAACATTTGTAAATAAAATTTTTCTGTTTTAATCACTCACCGTATTTTAGACCCAGAGATGTCATTACTAGGCCTCCACAGATTTGTTTCTTTCTAGAGGCTGTTGAAACAGTGACACACGTCAGCCTTCAGTGCCTGCCTTTTTATACCCCCCAACCAGCCAATCTAAGTACAACACCTCTCCTGATAGACTTCTTCAATTGCTATTAGCTCTAATAAAAGGGCCCGGTGAGTCCCAAAATATGTTGACTATAAAGATCTACTGGACTTACTTGAAACTTATGATAATTAAATTGCACAGACCTATCCAAGCCTCATACCATATAAAGAGCAGCCTTTTCCTAAAACCCTAAAAACTACTGGTCTATGGAACTATAATTGGGCAGCACAGTGCCTTATTGGATAGCATTTTTGTCATGCAGCACTGGGGTACTTAGTTTAAATCCCAGCCAGGACACTATCTTCATAGAGTTTGCATGTATTCCCCTGTACTTGGATGGGTTTCTTCCAGTACTCCAAAGGCATGCTACTAGGTTGCTTGGATGCTGTCCAGATTGCCCTCCGTGCGTGTGCGTGTATATGCACATGATATTGGGACATTAGATTTTCTTTGAGGTCAGGAAATTATGTGAATGTACAGTATGTAAAGCACTGCATAAATTATCAATACTATATAAATGCCTATAAATTACAGTTACATCCAGACTCTGTTGACTTCTAATGCACCCTGGAACCCTGCAACCCCAAAGCACTGTAATTGGGCAAATACCAACTTTAGTTGGGAAATCAGTGTTAGGCCTCAGCCCCTCCCATCAACTGCAGTTCACAGCTGGTTATTATGTGCTCATCCTTCTGATAGGTAAAGTAGGGGACAGCAATGCCAGTCGCAAACCACCTAGTTAAAGTCAATATTTAAATATCAGACTGCCCCAGGACTAGCAGAATGCTCTATAAGCTTTCTAAAGCCGTGTACACATGGGCAGACTTTTCAGCATCAAACGTCCAACGGACTTTCGACGGAGTTACGACGGATTTTAGGACGACCGGACTTGCCCACACACAAATGGACTAAAGTTAGTTCGAAACTTCATTGCTATGAACGTGATGACGTACGAAGGGACTAGAATAAGGAAGTTCATAGCCAGTAGCCAATAGCTGCCCTTGCGTCCTTTTTCGTCCGTCGGACTAGCATACAGACGAATGGATTTTTTGACCGGACTTGAGTCCGTCGGAAAGATTTGAAACATGTTCCAAATCTAAAGTCCGTCTGATTTTCGACAGAAAAAGTCTGCTGAAGGTCCGATGAAGCCCACACACGGTCGGATTGTACGACGGATTCGTTCCATCGGACCAGTCCGGTCGAAAAGTCTGCCCGTGTGTACACGGCATTAGACTACATAATTGCACTTGGGGGTTTCTGCTGCGCTATTTCATAGACAGTGTGCTACAGCCTCAATGATTACAGGTGCAATTTAAACACAGCAGCCATATAAATTCATAATAAGGATATATAAGCTTCCATAATAGCTTTTATATTTTTCAAAGTATAGTTTTGTATTTACTTTCCCCTAAAGTTTATGTTTTTAAAACTGATTTTTTTACTAGTATTTTGTTTTTTTCTGTAAAGATGTATGGCTTAGTACAAATCAATATTAATATGAACACTAATCTTCAGTGTATGGCTGGACCTCTACAGGCACTGAAAAGCTCAAAGCCAGTATATTGCTATTCTGAAAACTCACAGAGCGGATCTGAAAGAACAGAGACGGACCTATATACTGGCAGAACGCTGTTGGAGAAATATGGCTCAAGGTTTGAGTGAGCTGGCAGAAAGAGCCGTTGTTTAGGATGGGTGAACGAGAACGTAGCCCTGCAGAGTTATAAGCCCAACTTGTTGACTCCTATCTGTGCCTTCATTTCAGAGCTTTATTTCATTTTTACTGGAGCTTTACAGTTCTCATGCTGTGCTTACCCAGCCATGAGACAACAGCGTGAAGAGCAAAGGAAAAACTGCACTTTCAGGAGAACTTAGTCTAAGTTCTCTAAATCACTAAAGGAAAGTTCTATGTAAAACATGTTAAAAGTAAGAAAATTGTAGATTTTAATGTTAAATAACAATACCTGTGAAGATGTGGTACAAAATGTAGTAATAATCATTGAAATAATAGATAGTTCTAAAATAAATAAAAGGGGGGTCTCAACAATAAATCAAAAGTGAACCTCTAAAATCATAAGGGTTACATTTTTTTTATACTTATATGTGTGATAATTCTGTAAAATAAAACCCAAATGAAGCTTAGGCAAAAAGCCGATAGATACATTCAACAGAGTGCAAACCGTTACATGTTTCTTACTGTACTTAATTGTCAAAATGCTCCCCAACACCATCTCAAAATCTTCTCACGTGTCTTTCTGCTTGGGTAACTCAAGCTGTTGCTGTGTGGCAGGCACAGCAAATTGTTGCAGAGAGACCACTGCTGTCATAAAGAGAGCAGCAGTCCTTTTCTGCAGCCTGCTACCTATGCTTTGGATTTTAAACTGGTGCTCGGGAACTTTTGACTATTAAGCACAAAAGAAACTTGCATTTATCCATTTTACACACTGGTGAACATATCTAACTTATTTTTTGTTTTAAGTTTTCAGTTAAACCTTGATATTTTGTTTGCCTTAAAGTAGAAGTTCACCCTAATACTAAAATTTTTAAAATCTACTGGCAACCACAATCTAAGACTAACCTATCTAGCCCTGTAAAGAAGAAATTGCTATACATACCTTTTCTGAAGCCGCTCCGGACCATTCCCATGCTGAGCTGTCAGTGGTGGCTTCTCTGTGGAGGCGGGTGCAGAGGAAGCAGCAGACAACGGAAGCCCCATAGTAACTCTGTGGGTGACATCACGTCCCAGGCATTTCCCACCTGCTTTCGCCGCTGGAGACCAGAGCTATTTCTTCTTTACAGGGCTGGAGGTTAGTCTTAGATTGTGGCTGCCAGTAGATATAGAGATTTTAGTATTAGGATGAACTTCCACTTTAACCTTCTGTCACCTTTCGTTTTTGTAGGCCATGTTTATCAGGTCTAAAGGGAGTAGTAGTTGTAGTAGCAGTTTATGTCTATAGAGGACTATAAGTTAAATGTAGATTGCATATCTTAGTCCTGAGAAAATCGGGGAGTTAGAGAACTTCTCAAAAAATCGGGTCTCTGTTAGAAGTCCTTTTTACTGTATAGTGGAATTCCCTATAAAGCTAAGATGTATGAAATGTTTGTAAACTTAAAGTTCTACTGTATAGTAGATGAAAAATACCATTGCAGTGTTTTCGCAAACCAGGCTCCTATGGCATCTTTGGAAGTGCTCCCCATATTCAAACTTCTATGGCAGGTTTGAATGTGATTGGCTGCTGTGAGCAATGTCCTTATAAGTTTTTCTTCATTAGTCTTTCTGTATGGAAAAGGCAGCAAGAAACCCCCCAGTGGATCTGTTTAGGAATAGTTCTCCTGTGTCAGGGTTTTCTCAGATCACCAAGCTACCAACAGAACGCAGCATAGTGGATAGGTACAATATTAGATACAAAACATAGAGTACATCTAAAGGACTTGTATGGCAGTTTTACCAGGTCCAAAATCAGCTTAGTAGTGCCCAAGTCTCATAAATACAAAAATGAAAAAAACAACTCTTTTACTTCCCTGGAGTGAGCCAAATCCTTCTTCATTTATGTCTCACATGCTTCCCCTCCCAGGTGCTGCAGTTCAAAGTGTGTGTGTGTGTGTGTGTGGGGGGGGGGGGTCAGCAACAACAGTAGTACTGTCGGTACAAAATACAGTGGGCAGGGCTAGGTAAGGCCATATGTTATTTGATAAGCTACATGCTTAGCAAGAGAAAAATGTTGCTAGCCATGCAAAATTGTGCAGAGGTACATATACAATTAAGTGCCGCAGCGTGTATGTATATGTGTGTATATCAAGGGGTGTGAATACTTTTTAAAGGCACTGTGTGTGTGTGCTATATGTATGTATGTATATATATATATGTATATATATATATACAGTGGGGACAGAAAGTATTCAGACCCCCTTAAATTTTTCACTCTTTGTTATATTGCAGCCATTTGCTAAAATCATTTAAGTTCATTTTTTTCCTCATTAATGTACACACAGCACCCCATATTGACAGAAAAACACAGAATTGTTGACATTTTTGCAGATTTATTAAAAAAGAAAAACTGAAATATCACATGGTCCTAAGTATTCAGACCCTTTGCTCAGTATTTAGTAGAAGCACCCTTTTGATCTAATACAGCCATGAGTCTTTTTGGGAAAGATGCAATAAGTTTTTCACACCTGGATTTGGGGATCCTCTGCCATTCCTCCTTGCAGATCCTCTCCAGGTCTCTCAGGTTGGATGGTAAACGTTGGTGGACAGCCATATTTAGGTCTCTCCAGAGATGCTCAATTGGGTTTAAGTCAGGACTTTGGCTGGGCCATTCAAAAACAGTCACAGAGTTGTTGTGAAGCCACTCCTTCGTTATTTTAGCTGTGTGCTTAGGGTCATTGTCTTGTTGGAAGGTAAACCTTCGGCCCAGTCTGAGGTCCTGAGCACTCTGGAGAAGGCTTTTGTCCAGGATATCCCTGTACTTGGCCGCATTGATCTTTCCCTCAATTGCAACCAGTCGTCCTGTCCCTGCAGCTGAAAAACACCCCCACAGCATGATGCTGCCACCACCATGCTTCACTGTTGGGACTGTATTGGACAGGTGATGAGCAGTGCCTGGTTTTCTCACACATACCACTTAGAATTAAGGCCAAAAAGTTCTATCTTGGTCTCATCAGACCAGAGAATCTTATTTCTCACCATCAAATGAGTATGTGAGGGTTACCGGCGCAAAAAATTACTTTTAAAATTAAACAAAATGATATTACTTTGGTTGCTGCAGTCAAAAAAATCACCAATATGAGTGATAAAATAAATACTAAAAGTGCTGTTGGCTGCGCCACCCTACTATTTTACATGAGTTCACCACTAATTTGCTCAAATCTAATATATAAACAAAATTCTATGAGACATTTACATGTGCAAACTTAAAGTGCAATGTGCCAAATGCCAAAATACCATAAAATTCACATGATCAAAAATGAAATAACTAATTAAATATATAATTAAATATATATAAAACTATAGTGACCAAACTGTTGCTGTGTGCAAATATACTAAAAAAGTGCTCTGTGGACTGTCCTTTATGGATAAGTGAGTCTTGTGCTTTTCAAATGAATCATCCATTTTCCTTGTGACTCTTCCACCATATAAAGTGACTATTTCACTACCATCTGTGCTAGCCACTCACCAGATACTGGTAAATATGCGCCTTTGGTTCATTAGAAGGGATAACCACTCCACCTGTACTGTTCTCCTTGCTGACCAAAATTTCTATAGGCAAACCATATCCATCCTCATAGAAAATAAATAGCGATCATTGTGCAGTATGAAATGGATATTTATTCAATACAAGTTATGTAAAAGACTGTGCACTCACATTTTTGGGGTGCCCATGAGCCGGCACCAAGCTGTTCCAGCGGTTGTTAATGGGTGAAGAAATCTCGTGTGTGATATCCAGGCCGGCATGCGCTGCAAGCCTCGTTTTTTCCGATCTGCGTTCCACGCCTCGCTCTCGCCTGGCCGTGATAAATTTCCCAGCAGCCTCTACGCGTTTCGCAACGTCAATTGCGTCATCAGGAAGCTGCTTAATGTTCCTATATCACCTTATTTATAGTGTGAATCTGTTTGGTAATTCCCTTTTACCGGAAGCTCTTCCCCCCACCATTTTAGCTATGGTATTTTTGCCCACACTTCATTTACATGTTGTTTGCTGGTTCCTCTCTTGTTTAACCCATTGATGTTAGTCTTGATTACTATGAGTGGGGGGAAATTATTCTATCTAATCCCTTTTTCCGCCGGGGTTGCCCATTATAACGGCCGGAATAGCTTTTACAGTTTTCCAAAATATCAATAAATTATGCATCATATAACATCCTATTTTCATCCTATTTTCAACTTTATTTATATTATATTAAAAACATTATTTTCAAACATTTTATTAGACCTACTTTGAAACTTTAAAATGTATTCTAAAAGTTTAAAAAACTTAACAAACTGTGTCCTTAAAATATTCTTTGTATATAATATAAATATTAAATGAAAATAAATGAATTCAATATTTAAAAAGGAGAGGAAAAAAATAAAAAATATAAAAAAAGAAAAAAACTGAAAAAATGAAAAATATAAAAAAAATAATAATTTTAACAGAAAAAAATATATGAAAAAAATATATAAAATAAAAATAAATAAAAAAAATGAGACAAATGAAAAAAATGTATGATAATAAATGGAAAAATAAATATAAAATACCAATAAAAAATAAACAAAAATGAAAATAAAAATAAAAAATAATAAAAAATATAAATGATATTAAAAATAAAAATACAAATAAAAATATAAATTTGAAACCTAATAATCCTCTATAAAACAATTGACATCCAGTTCAATATTTAACCCCTTTGGTCTCAACGTGTCTAATTTAAATATCCAGTACGTTTCGTTCCTCGATACTTCCCGTCTCATATTCAAATTCCTCCAATTTCGTTCTATTTTATCAATCCCAAAGAACTTTATATGTCTAGGGTCCCTTCTATGTGTGTCCCTAAAGTGTTTTGATACGCTATCGTGTTTGTACCGTTTTTTAATGTTCCTAACGTGCTCGCCTATCCTCACCGAAAGTGCCCTTGTGGTTCTGCCCACGTACTGCAGCCCACAACTACACTCTAACATATATGTAACGTGAGTGCTGCAACACGTAATCAATTTGTCAATCTTATATTTTTGTTGGGTTGAATTTGACTGGAAGTCTGTTACATTTTTTCCTTCCCTCTTAGTGAGTTTACAGGGTTTGCATTTACCACAATTAAAAAAACCTTTTTGATCAAAAAAAGTAGACATTTTCTTTGGAGGGTCGGGTACGTTGTTCACAATTTGGTCTCTGATTCTCTTGGCTCTCCTATATATAAATGTAGGTTTAGAAGGCAAAATTTTGTTTAGTTGTGGATCATTACTAATTATAGGCCAATTTTTCTTGATAGCACGATCCAGTAATTTATATTGTTTATTAAATCCCGTTATGAACGGTATTTTATCCTGTTGATCTTTTGTCCTACTTTTATTTTGTAATACGATATTTATGTCCATATTTCTGACTTGTTCTCGGGTTATCTCTAGGTCCTGTCTGTTGTAGCCCTTGTCCACAAATCTTTCAATTAAAATATCAGTTTGTGTTAAAAAGTCTTCCATGAGGTCACAATTTTGTTTAATCCTAATGAATTGGCCCTTGGGTATGGCCATCTTCCATTGAAGGTGATGGCAACTTCTTATTGGTACATAACCATTTCTGTCAGTGTCTTTAAAGTGCGTTCTAGTGTTTATTTTATTTGCATTTTTAAAAATTTCTAAATCTAAAAAATGTATATGATCTTGATCTATGTTCGCAGTGAATTTGATTCCATATCTGTTCACACCTATATGTTCAATTAACTGATCCAATTCATCCCGACTACCCTTCCAGACAATCAGGATGTCATCAATAAATCTTTTGTACAACAGCAAGTGTGGCCAACATCTCCCAAAAATCTCTTCCTCCTTCCACTTATTGAGGAAGATGTTGGCCACACTCGATGGGTACTTGTTGCCCATTCCCACTCCTTTAATTTGCTTGTAATATTTATGGTTATGCCAAAAAAAGTTGTTTCCCATTGCCATTCTGAGTCCTTCTAATATAAACCTCCTTTGTTTCAATCTCAATTCTGATAGGTTTTTCATTGCCCATGCCACCACTGCCAGGGCATCTGTTTGCTTAATGTTAGTGTATAATGACTCAAAGTCTAATGTTACCAATAACGTTGAGTCATTTACATGGATGTTTTTCAAAGTATTTATTACATCTTTGCTATCTTTAATAAAAGCTTTTCCCTCCCCTGCCATGGGTTGCAGATACACATCCAGTGTATCCAGTGTGGGCACTTGCAACCCCGGCGGAAAAAGGGATTAGATAGAATAATTTCCACCCACTCATAGTAATCAAGACTAACATCAATGGGTTAAACAAGAGAGGAACCAGCAAACAACATGTAAATGAATTGTGGGCAAAAATAC
This sequence comes from Aquarana catesbeiana, assembly GCF_042186555.1. NCBI lineage: Eukaryota > Metazoa > Chordata > Amphibia > Anura > Ranidae > Aquarana > Aquarana catesbeiana. The sequence goes on along the minus strand of NC_133336.1, from coordinate 105,504,645 downwards.
CATAGCTAAAATGGTGGGGGAAGAGCTTCCGGTAAAAGGGAATTACCAAACAGATTCACACTATAAATAAGGTGATATAGGAACACTAAGCAGCTTCCTGATGACGCAATTGACGTTGCGAAACGCGTAAGGCTGCTGGGAAATTTATCACGTCGTTACGAAATTCCAGGCCAGGCAAGAGCGAGGCACGGAACACAGATCGGAAAAAACTAGGCTTGCAGCGCACGCCGGCCTGGATATCACACACGAGATTTCTTTACCCATTAACAACCGCTGGAACAGCTTGGTGCCGACTCATGGGCACCCCAAAAATGTGAGTGCACAGTCTTTTACATAACTTGTATTGAATAAATATCCATTTCATACTGCACAATGATCGCTATTTATTTTCTATGAGGATGGATATGGTTTGCCTATAGAAATTTTGGTCAGCAAGTAGAACAGTACAGGTGGAGTGGTTATCCCTTCTAATGAACCAAAGGCACATATTTACCAGTATCTGGTGAGTGGCTAGCACAGATGGTAGTGGAATAGTCACTTTATATGGTGGAAGAGTCACAGGGAAAATGGATGATTCATTTGAAAAGCACTAGAATCACTTATCCATAAAGGACAGTCCACAGAGCACTTTTTTTGTGTATTTGCACACAGCAACAGTTTGGTCACTATAGTTTTATATATATTTAATTATATATTTAATTAGTTATTTCATTTTTGATCATGTGAATTTTATGGTATTTTGGCATTTGGCACATTGCACTTTAAGTTTGCACATGTAAATGTCTCATAGAATTTTGTTTATATATTAGATTTGAACAAATTAGTGGTGAACTCATGTAAAATAGTAGGGTGGCGCAGCCAACAGCACTTTTAGTATTTATTTATCACCATCTTGGAGTCCTTCAGGTCTTTTTTTAGCAAACTCCATGCGGGCTTTCTTGTGTCTTGCACTGAGGAGAGGCTTCCGTCAGGCCACTCTGCCATAAAGCCCCGACTGGTGGAGGGCTGCAGTGATGGTTGACTTTCTACAACTTTCTCCCATCTCCCGACTGCATCTCTGGAGCTCAGCCACAGTGATCTTTGGGTTCTTCTTTACCTCTCTCACCAAGGCTCTTCTCCCCAGATAGCTCAGTTTGGCCGGCAGGCCAGCTCTAGGAAGGGTTCTGGTCGTCCCAAACATCTTCCATTTAAGGATTATGAAGGCCACTGTGCTCTTAGGAACCTTAAGAGCAGCAGACATTTTTTGTAACCTTGGCCAGATCTGTGCCTTGCCACAATTCTGTCTCTGAGCTCTTCAGGCAGTTCCTTTGACCTCATGATTCTCATTTGCTCTGACATGCACTGTGAGCTGTAAGGTCTTATATAGACAGGTGTGTGGCTTTCCTAATCAAGTCCAATCAGTATAATCAAACACACCTGGACTCAAATGAAGGTGTAGAACCATCTCAAGGATGATCAGAAGCACAAGAAATGGACAGCACCCGAGTTAAATATATGAGTGTCACAGCAAAGGGTCTGAATACTTAGGGCCATGTGATATTTCAATTTTTCTTTCTTAATAAATCTGCAAAAATGTCAACAATTCTGTGTTTTTCTGTCAATATGGGGTGCTGTGTATACATTAATGAGGAAAAAAATGAACATAAATGATTTTAGCAAATGGCTGCAATATAACAAAGAGTGAAAAATTTAAGGGGGTCTGAAAACTTTCCGTCCCCACTGTATACAGTGCCATGAAAAAGTAGTCCTACCCCTTGAAATTTCCCACATTTTGTCATGTTACAACCAAAAATTTAAATGTATTTTATTGGGATTTTATGTGATAGACCAACACAAAGTGGCACATAATTGTGAAGTGGAAGGAAAATGATAAATGGTTTTCAAAATTTTTTACAAATAAATATGTGAAAAGTGTGGCATGCATTTGTATTCAGTCCCCCTGAGTCAATACTTTGTAGAACCACCTTTCGCTGCAATTACAGCTGCAAGTCTTTTTGGGTATGTCTCTACCAGCTTTGAACATCTAGAGAGTGACATTTTTGCCCATTCTTCTTTGTATAATAGCTCAAGCTCTGTCAGATTGGATGAAGAGCATCTGTGAACAGCAATTTTCAAGTCTTGCCACAGATTCTCTATTGGATTTAGGTCTGAACTTTGACTGGGCCATTCTAACACATGAATATGCTTTGACTAAACCATTCCTTTGTAGCTCTGACTGTATGATTTGGGTCGTTGCCCTGCTGGAAGGTGAACCTCTGCCCAAGTCTCAAGTCTTTTGTAGACTAACAGGTTTTCTTCTAAGATTGCCCTGTATTTGGCTCCATCCATCTTCCCATCAACTCTGACCAGCTTCCCTGTCCCTGCTGAAGAAAAGGGTACCCACAACATGATGGTGCCACCACCATGTTTCATGGTAGGGATGGTGTGTTTAGGGTGATGTGCAGTGTTAGTTTTCCGCCACACATAGCATTTTGCTTTTAGGCCAAAAAGTTCCATTTTGGTCTCGTCTAACCAGAGCACCTTCTTCAACATGTTTGCTGTGCCCCCCACATGGCTTCTCGCAAACTGCAAATGGGACTTGTTATGGCTTTCTTTTCAGCAATGGCTTTCCATTTGCCATTCTTCCATAAAGGCCAGATTTGTTGCGTGCATGACTAATAGTTGTCCTGTGGACAGATTCTCCCACCTGAGCTGAGGATCTCTGCAGCTCCTCCAGAGTTATCATGGGCCCCTTGGCTGCTTCTCTGATTAATGCTCTCCTTGCCCGGCCTGTCAGTTTAGGTGGATTGTCATGTCTTGGTAGGTTTGCCGTTGTGCCATACTCTTTGCATTTTCCGATGATGGATTGAACAGCGCTTTGCGAGATGTTCAAAGCTTGGGATATTTGTTTATGACCTAACCCTGCTTTAAACTTCTCCACACCTTTATCCCTGACCTGTCTGGTGTGTTCCTTGGCCTTTATGATGCTGTTTGTTCACTAAGGTTCTCTAACAAACCTCTGAGGGCTTCGCAGAACATCTGTATTTCTACTGAGATTAAATTACACACAGGTGGACTCTATTTACTAATTAGGTGACTTCTGAAGGCAATTGGTTCCACTAGATTTTAGTTAGGGCTATCTATCAGAGTAATGGGGGCTGAATACAAATGCATGCCACACTTTTCACATATTTATTTGTAAAAAATGTTGAAAACCATTTATCATTTTCCTTCCAATTCACAATTATGCGCCACTTACGGTCTATCACATAAAATTCCAATAAAATACATTTACGTTTTTGGTTGTAACATGACAAAATGTGGAAAATTTCAAGGGGTTTGAATGCTTTTTCAAGGCACTGTATATACATATATATAGGAAGCCAGCCATAGTTCTACTTTAACTACTGAGCTGATTACTATATGTATTTCAAGGCTTAATTTTAAATTTTGATTTGTGCATGCCCATAAAACCGGACAGATGTTCTTACTCCTTCCCACTCAACAAAACAAAAGGTTGTCTACATTAGAATGGCTACAGAAAAATAATGCTTACACTTTTTTTCTTCTATGGAGGACATGTCCTATTTTGTTGAAAATGCATTATAGACTCAAAATGTTCTAGAATATTACAAAACTACAGTAAATTTGTTGATTTTAATATATAAGTCATGTAAAAATGTTATTATTTCATAGCTGCACCTCACCTCTGTGTTCCTCCATTTTTATCACAACCAGGAGCGGCAGTTTCACTCTTCATCTGCAGCAGCCCTTAAACCTGAGACCCTAAATAATGGCATTTCTGTTCACTTAATTACGCTTTATGAATGTTGTCTCTGGACTGCAATACTTTAAAGCCTGCTTGTAGCCCATTTAAAAAAAAAACCTGTAATATCAGCACAAGGGACATAACTTACAGTCAGTAAGATGTGTGCCTTGTACTCTTCCCTCTTCTGTTAATAGAATTCTCCTTGTCCCCCCCCCCCCCCCCCAATCCCCATTAATAAGACTAAGGGGCTGTCACAGGCTCCAACTTGTGCTTACCTGTACTACAGCTCCTATGAATGAACAACAATCTATAAATGGAGGATGAGCAGATGATTGAAAAGTATGCCCCCCTCCATTCATAAATCATGTTTAATTTATATAAGACTGTAGTGTGACTTTAATGAATGAAGCAGCTGGGTGGAAAGTGTGGTTATAGTTGGGCTATCTTGATGAAAGTTTGTGACAGCCCCTTAGTTGTATTAACAGGGGAGGTGGTGGGGGCATGGACGGAAGAGGATTTCCACTTACAGAAGAGGATTCAGCACATGGGACACATCCTGCTGACTGTAAGTCATGTCCCTTGTGCTGTTTTTTTTTTTTAATTTCAGCTACACTTAGGCTTTAATTCTGAACTTCAGGCAAATATAAAGGACACAAATTCCTGCAGATTTGTGTTCATGAACACGTTATATAATGTATATTTTTAAATACACCTAGTAAAAGTACCTAAGCTTGACTTTGTACCAGCCTCTTGCAATCCCCTATATAACAACACTGGGAGAGGGAGGGGCTGGACTGGGAGGCAATCATATGTGCTGCATGCAAATATTTTGAAAAAACAGGTAAATATGAGGCAAAAGCATAGAGATGACTTAGGCCCCTTTCACACGGAAGGACCATCTATCCGTTTTTCTTCCATCCGTCAACGGACGACAAAGCATTCCTATGGGCAAACAGATTACTATCCGTTACCATCCGATAACCTCCGCTTCCGTTTTTATCCGTTTTTTTTTTACGTACAAGGCTACGTCCAGATCCGTCAAAACAGATATTAACTGACAATGTCCGTCAACGTCCGATCAGTTAAGATCCGTTTTGAAGAAATAATTAAAAGTTCATACTTTGACAAATAAAAAAACAAAGTGAAAAACCTTTATTTTAAAAGGGTTATGCAGAATAATAAAACTAAAACTGTTTTGAACATATCATGTGCTTTTGTGTCTTTTTATGCTATCAAAACACAATGAAATAACTAAATTAATTAATTAATACATTTAAATTTGCACTGCATTATTTATATATACTGGTACTGCCATGGAACTTCTGATGGAGATAGAAAGTAGTCGGCAAATTGTTCACGCATGGCAATGTAGGATGGGAGGAGCAATGCTTTCTGGGTAATTTCCTTACAGGTACAGAAACTGCTGTAAATGGATGAAAATGGATACAAAAACGGATGAAAAAAAACGGATGTAAACGTGTACATTAATGGGTGAAAACGGAGATTAACGGAACGGAAGACGGATGAAGCAACGGATAAGAACTGATATGTTTTTAACATGGATAAACTGATGGTGCCCGTGTGAAAGGGGCCTTAGGCTACTTTCACACTAAAAGCTCCTGGCGTTAGCAGTAAAGCGCAGCTAGTTTTACCGGCGCTTTTTCGGCCTCTACCGGGGCCCTTTTAATTTGGATAAAACCTTGTGAGCTCCTATATAGTACCAAAAAGCTGCTGGCACTTCCCATACTTCCAAAATATGTGAAAATACAAAATTATACAAAATAAGTGCAGCGCTATACCAAAAATCAAATGTGCATAGACAAAATTATTTCCAATCTGCATATACAGTACAAAAATTATATATATAAAAAAATGTGCAATATGCTGTAAATTTCCTGATACTATGCAAAAGAAATAATTATATGTCTTAAATCTAGCAATAAAGTACAATGTACTCCTTATTGCACACAGTATCCTTATAAATTCCAATCAACCGTGCAAAAGAGAACGATCATGCAAAAACAACAAAAGACAACAATCGGGCAGTAAACAAACAAACAGTCCATTTGGTGATCTGTGATATCACTAGATGAATGAAGGTGAATATCTTCACTCTGATCCATCTCTGTGCATATATATATCCTTGTGTCACCATCACCAGTTGTGCCCTCACCATATAAGCTTAATAGCTACACCTTTATATTACAATCAATCTTCTGCTTGGCCTCTTTAGATTTTCCTCCTTCTTATGGCTTATCCACTTATTCAGGCATCTCATATCACAGGGTATACTCCATCCTTATTAATTTACCATTGGCCTCTACTCACATCATCTACATTCAAGGTAATAAAGCTTACAATTGTGCTTTACCATTTTAAAAGATTTATTTATATAAAACATAAGACAGATTTCACTCACATTTCTTCAGATTAAATAAGCCTTGATATGTGTATCCACAAGTGCTAGGACAAAGGTTTCACCTCATAGCCAGCTCTGCAGCCCCGGTTATCAGCGCCCCCGTCCTTTATACTGTCTCTTTTTTCCTTTGTTGCTGTCAGGTACTGGTATGGAGATCAAAATGCTAAGAGGGCTCCCCTTGTGGCTAAGTGCAGCGCGCCCCTGAAGTTGGGAACAGGGATGCACAAAGAAGCACGGTTGGCCTAGTGCTTGTTTGCAGTCAGATGGGTTTGGCCACTGAGGGATGACCAGAGCAAGCAGAGCTGAATTTGCTGTGTTCTGGTAAATGGAGAAACCGGGAGCCAGGCCAGAGGTCGTATATGGATAAGTCAGTCCAGAGCATAAACGGGGGCGAGCCAAGGTCAAACACGGAAGACAGGAACAAGCAGGGTCCAGGTACAAGCCGAAGGTCAAGCCGGGTAATCAGGAAACAGAGGCAGGGTTCAGAAGCAGGCCAAGGGTCAAACCGGGAGATCAAGGAGCGAGGTCAAGGCAAACCAGGTCACAACGAGTAATCACAGTCAGGAAGCAAGGTTAAGGCACACAGGGAAGCTGAGGAGATAATCCAGCAATGTCCTGTAGTCCCTGGCTGACTTAATAGTCTGTCACGCGCAGTGCAGGCTCATGTACGTCTCGGAACCCTCTGTGAGCGTCCATGTGGGTTGTGGGCAACATTGCCAGTTCTGTGACGGCCATGTCCCTGACAGTTGCTTTCTGGTTCCTCACACGTCCGCCTCTCAAGCCCCTCCTACTAATTTCGTCACTCCTCGTGATTTCCTCTGGGAGATATGATTGGCTGACGTGTTGCCCTCTCTTTATATACAAACAATCCCCTCCATTTTGTTGTAGCCTGCCTCGTTTTGAATAGCGGCCCTTTTCCCTTAGTTTTTTTATATGTATTAATCTGTATTCAACGGCTAATCACCTCCCTTAGTCTGCATTGTATTGCATTGTGAATCACAATCTTATTAGAAACAGCACAAATATAAATAATACAAATAAGATTAAAAGATTAAAAACCCTAAAAACTCCCCAGCAACAGGTCCATCAACCAAACATATATACTGAGCTATAAACTGCTGTTTGTATACAGGCAATATTTTTACAGATGATCGCCACCAGCTAGCACTCTTTGAAAGGATTAAAAGCGCCCGTGTTGCGGCGCTGCCGAAGTGCTTTGCAGGCGCTTCAGCAGTGCTACCCATACACCGCTCCCAAGCCACCCCAAAAATGCTGCTTGCAGGACTTTGTTTCCTTTCCCGCAAGCATGCACCGCCCCAGTGTGAAAGCACTCCGGCTTTCATACTGGGGAGGCATGAGAGGCACTTTACAGGCGCTATTTTTAGAGCTAAAATGCCTGAAAAGCACCTCTGTGTTAAAGTGGTCTTAGTCAGTCTGTGGCTGCTCTTTCACTGTCCAGTCTGAATTTTAGTGTTGGCAAAAGGGTACCACTGCATATAACTGTAAGCCGTGTCATGCACCTGGTTATGCTCTGTAAATCTCAGTAGTGGGCTGGCAAAACTGTAAACATCCTTGACAGGTTAAACTGCTCCCAAATATGTATTAAATACACTATATTACCAAAAGTATTGGGACGCCTGCCTTTTACATGAACTTTAATGGCATCCCAGTCTTAGTCTGTAGGGTTCAATATTGAGTTGGCCCACCCTTTGCAGCTGTAACAGCTTAAAGGGGTTGTAATCCCTCTTTTTTTTTTTTTATCAAACTTATGGCTCCTCCTCGCATCGGTAAACCCCCTGGGAGAAGCATTCTCCCTGGGGGTTACCTTGCGGGTGCGCTCCTGAGTCCAGCATTTGCGTACATAGACACAGAATGCCGGACTTGGCCCCCCCCCCCAGTGCCCGCATCATTGGATTTGATTGACAGCAGCGGGAGCCAATGGCTGCGCTGCTATCATCAATGTATCCAATCAAGAGCCACGGGCAGAGGTACAGCGTGTCTCCACCGAGGGAACGAACGGGCTCAGGTGAGTAAAACTAGGGGGCCGGTCGGTGTAAGAAGTTTTTTCACCTTAATGCATAGGATGCATTAAGGGGAAAAAACACAAGGGTTTACAACCCCTTTAAAGGTTAACTCCACTTTCGTGGGGGAAAAAAATAGCAAATAAATAAATCATATAACGTATACAATTGCGACAAATCAATTTGAATTGTAATTGAATGTTATAAAAAAATCACCTTTCCTTTTCAATCTGCAGCTCTGTAATTTTCTGAAAATTCAATGCAATATGGCTACCAGCTATAGGTGTGCTGTACACAGAATGTGTACAGCACGCCCCCCAGAAACATAATTTCCTGCTTGTTTGATTGGCTCACTGATTTTCTCAGAAGTCTTTACTAAAATACAAGTCAGCTTTCAGGCATCCCTGCAACAAAAATATATTTTTTGGTGAGATGCTCCCATAAGGAAAATCACGTCCTAAGGGGATGCAGGCCCAGCAGCTTTCCTCATTAGTGCCCTGCAGAGTCTACAGCTGATTGATAATTATGAAACCACTTCCATTAGACTTACTTTCCCACATGGACACAAATTTCTTCAGAATAACAAAAGGTAGGAATCTGCAACAAAGTTTGTTAAAATCCCTGCAATGTACATAGATCACTGGGGGGGGTTCTCAACAAAAGTGGAGTTACACTTTAAACTCTTCCGGGAAGGCTGTCCACAAGGTTAAGGAGTGTGTCTATAGGAATGTTTGACCATTCTTCCAGAAGCGCATTTGTAAGGTCAGGCACTAATGTGGATGAGAAGGCCTGGCTCGCAGTCTCCGCTCTAATTCATCCCAAAGGTGTTCTATCGGGTTGAGGTCAGGACTCTGTGCAGGCCAGTCAAGTTCCTCCACCCCAAACTCGCTCATCAATGTCTTTATGGATCTTGCTTTGTGCACTGGTCCAAAACATTTGGTTGATGGTGGTTATGGTGTGGGGTTGTTTTTCAGGGGTTGAGCTTAGCCCCCTAGTTCCAGTGAAGGAAACGCTTCATGCTCCCAACTTTGTGGGAACAGTTTGGGGATGGCCCCTTCCTGTTCCAACATGACTGCACACCAGTGCACAAAGCAAGGTCCATAAAGACATGGATGAACAAGTTTGAAGTGGAGGAACTTGACTGGCCTGTACAGAGTCCTGACCTCAACCACAAATGTGCTTCTGGAAGAATGGTCAAACATTCCCACAGAGACACTCCTAAACCTTGTGGATAGCCTACCCAGAAGAAGCTGTTATAGCTGCAAAGGGTGGGCCAACTCAATATTGAACCCTACAGACTAATGCCCCGTACACACGGTCAGATTTTCCGACAGAAAATGTGTGATAGGACCTTGTCTGAAATTCCGACCGTGTGTAGGCTCCATCACACATTTTCCATCGGATTTTCCGACACACAAAGTTTGAGAGCAGGATATCAAATTTTCCGACAACAAAATCCGTTGTCGGAAATTCCGATCGTGTGTACACAAATCCGACGGACAAAGTGCCACGCATGCTCAGAATAAATAAAGAGATGAAAGCTATTGGCCACTGCCCCGTTTATAGTCCCGACGTACGTGTTTTACGTCACCGCGTTCAGAACGATCGGATTTTGCGACAACTTCGTGTGACCGTGTGTATGCAAGACAAGTTTGAGCCAACATCCGTCGGAAAAAATCCTAGGATTTTGTTGTCGGGATGTCCGAACAAAGTCCGACCGTGTGTACGGGGCATAAGACTGAGATGCCATTAACCGCTTAAGGGCCGCCCCAAGGACATACACTGCGGCAGGCCCATAAGCGCAAAATCACAAACTTGTACGTGATTGCTCTCCTCGGCTCTGGGGCATGCCGATCGTTCATGGGATATTCAGAGCGGCGGTCTGCCTGTGTAAACAAGGCAGACCACCGTTCTGTGAGAGGGAAAATGGAGATCCTGTGTTTCTACTAAGCAGAAACACGGATCTCTGTTTTCCTCAAGTTACAGCATTCCCCCCACAGTTAGAAAGCATTCCCTAGCCACTTGCCGACCGCCGCATGATGATGTACATCCAAACTTTGAAGGGGTATATCGTTGTTATGGCAGCAGCTAGCTGCCATAACCCCGGTATCCCAGTTTTTGTGCGGCGGCCGGCTTTCAGATAAAAGTGGTCCCTGCGGCAGATTCGCCACAAGATCACTTTTATCGGTGGTGGGAGAGGGGCCCCCCCCACCGCGAACCGGTGCCCTCCGCCGCTTACCGGAGCCGTCGGTAGAGGCGGAGGTGATTGCGCCTGTCTCCCTGCTGTGCCTGGAGACAAGTGAGACTAAGATGGTGCCCACTCATCTCCATGACACTGCTGGGCGGAAGCGACGTCAAAACGTCACTTCCGTCCAGGCCTCTTAAAGGCACATTTTTTCAAATGTAATTTTTTTAAATGACTTTTTTTTTATTTATTTTTTTTATTGCATTTTAGTGTAAATATGAGATCTGAGGTCTTTTTGACACCAGATCTCACATTTAAGAGGTCCTGTCATGCTTTTTTCTATTACAAGGGATGTTTACATCCCTTGTAATAGGAATAAAAGTGACACATTTTTTTTTTAACAGTGTAAAAATAAATAAAATAATGTAAAATAAATAATAATAAAAAATGTTTTAAAAACCCCCGTCCCGACGAGCTCGCACGCAGAAGTGAACGCATACGCGAGTAGCGCCCGCATATGAAAACGGTGGTCAAATCACACATGTGAGGTATCGCCACGACCGGTAGAGCGAGAGCAATAATTCTAGCCCTAGACCTCCTCTGTACCGCGAAATATGCAACCTGTAGAATTTTTTAAACGTCGCCCATGGAGATTTTTGAGGGTAAAAGTTTGACGCCATTCCACGAGCGGGTGCAATTTTCAAGCATGACATGTTGGGTATCAATTTACTCGGCGTAACATTATATTTCACGATATAAAAAAAAATTGGGCTAACTTTACTGTTGTCTTATTTTTTTATTCAAAAAAGTGATTTTTTTCCAAAAAAAGTGCGCTTTTAAGACCGCTGCGCAAATACGGTGCAAAAAAAAATATTGCAACGACCGCCATTTTATTCTCTAGGGTGTTAGAAGAAAAACCATATATAATGTTTGGGGGTTCTAAGTAATTTTCTAGCAAAAAAACCTGTTTTAAACATGTAAACACCTAAAATCCAAAACAAGGCTGGTCCTTAAGTGGCTAGGTGCACACTTAACCCTTTGATTGCCCCTAAAGTTAACCCCTTCCCTGCCAGTGTCATTTATACAGTGACCATGCATTTTTTTTTTAGCACTGATCACTGTATTGGTGTCACTGGTCCCCAAAAAGTTTCACTCCACCTCATATTTGTCCACCGCAATGTCGCAGTCCTGCTAAAAATCGCTGAACCATTACTAGTAAAAACAGTCCATAGATCTATCCCATAGTTTGTAGACGCTATAACTTTTGCGCAAACTAATCAAAATACGCTTATTGGGATTTTTTTTACCAGAAATATGTAGCAGAACACATATTGGCCTGATTAAGAAATTAGATTTTTTACATTTTTCTATTGGATGTGTTTTATAGCAGAAAGTAAAAAATATTGTTTTTTTTTTTTTTTTCAAAATCGTCGGTCTTTTTTGCTTATTGCGCAAAAAATAAAAACCACAGAGGTGATCAAATACCACCAAAAGAAAGCTCTATTTGTGGGGATTAAATGGACATCAATTTTATTTGGGTATAGCATCGCACAACTGCGCAATTGTCAGCTAAAGCAGTGCAGTATCGCAAAGAATGGCCTGGTCAGGAAGGGGGTAAAACGGAGCTGAAGTGGTTAAAGTTCATGTGCATTTAAAGGCAGGCATCCCAATACTTTTGGTAATATAGTGTAATATGCATTTAGCTGTTTTCCTTGAGTTCAGCTTTAGCTATTGTGGAAGAGGTGTGCAACCTCTCTCAGACCTATGGGACATGTGTTGCACTATGGTCATAAGAGTAATAAATCCCCACAAATTATTTCTGTGCTTATGAAATCTTCATATACCATGCTCAAACATCCTCAGAGGTTCCGCTCATACAGGAACTTGTTTTGGTAATCATAACTAGATCATAGAGGCCCAGTGGCCCATATCGGGACCAAGTTGCCAACAGCATGTTTCCGTGTGATTTTATGTTAAGTGGCCAAACAAACAATAGCGTGTCCAAAGCCCTCAGCGGTGCATACACGAAAGAGAGGACAGAAGAAGTAAAACTTTCAAAAAATAAATGTAATTCTTTGATTTAATGATAAACTGTAATCTACTATACTGAATATATAGAGGGACACTTCTACATTTATGCATGTATTAATTAGTCAGAAGCGAAGCGTCTGAATTTCAGTGGCCTATGGCATGTCGTGTAGTTTCACACTGAAATCATAGTCAATTATTCCAGCTTCTAAGCCGACTGCTGCCCTTTCTTCCTTATCACACATGGAATGTGACGGTGACTTGTACACGTAAACAGTTATAATACCAGCTATGAAAATAGCCCCTAATGTAAATATATGACATTGTTCCTTGTCAGGGCAGTTCTGTGTTAACATGACACATTTTAATGTGCCCAAGGTTGACATATTTCAAATATCATCATGAAAGTGTGAATGCTGGAACATCACAACAAAATAAAATAGAGCAACAAATTTGTCTATGGCTGGTATAGCATATAAACATAAACCATAAATAAAGAGTTTGGCGATTATCTCCTTCAGTCCAGCTATTTTGCAATTGCACACTAACTATTAGTATGTCCCCAAAACTGGTCCTGAACATTCTGAATAATGGATCCTATGTTTGTATTTGAATTATGCGTTGACAAAAACATAGTACTAGCTGGAAATTTAAGCAAATTTGGCCATACACACGTATATCTAGATCTTGATTTTTACAGCAGATGATTCGAGGAACAGTATAAGTAATTGACAAATGTGTTCATCATGCGACCTATTTTTCTTAATTTGCATCCAATGATAATTGAGTTTTGGATTGACTGTGGGGAGCAATGCATGATGGCTAATTAAAGGTATATATTAAATAAATATAAATAAAGGTGTGTGTGTGTGTGTGTGTGTGTGTGTGTGTGTATGTGTATATATATATATATATATATATATATACACACACACACCTGAGTTTCATAGTACTTTTGAAAAGCTTTTCTGCATATGTCTTATTGGTTAGCCCAGGGTTTTCACAACAAAATTTAAATAAAACCCATTTGTAACTGTTCTCCTTTAGCCACTTTCATACATTTTATTGCAGCATCATGCCTAACTCCCACAAGATCTTTGCAGTCTCCCCATTCCTTGTCTAAGGGCTCTCAAAGCACCTTTGTGACCGGAACAGAGTATGCTGTGCCAAGTGCCGGGTGTCGAGACTTAATCACCGACTTCAAATCCTTTGTTAACAATCTAAATAGTGGCAGCTCTGAAACTTCAAAGCCAGGCAGCTCAGTGTGTTTATGCCTCCAATATGTCAGGGACTTAAGCATAATGTTTTATGTATATTGCCATTATGACAGTTGGAAAGGCTAGAAAAGAAAAAAGCAATTATATAATTGCTTCAAAGAATTATGCATGGGGGATAGAGGCTTTTAAGGAACACAAGAACAGCCTTAATTATTATATCACCTGAAGTCGAGCAGCAAAATTATGTCCCAATTATTTGTGATAAGCAATTAAGCCTCATGTTACAAGGCATGAAAGAAATTCCTCTAATATTGTTTTCCTTTCAGAATCCGGCAGGGAAAACACGCCGCTTTTATTTTTTAAAGAAGTGCGTGGGCTCTGAGAGAGGGGGTCATTCAAATCTTTGTTGGTTTATTTATTTATTTGCGTGTTGATACAGTGAAAGGGTTGTTTGTGATGTTTCACTTGCGCTAAGGTGATGTATTCTGCAATTCTAATTCTGCTTTACCCTCCCTAACTGTTTGAAGCCAAGACATTGAGTTTTTCTTTTTTTTTTTTTATTTTATGCTTCGTTTTTTGCCAAGCAGTATTGACAAGGTTTCCATTTCTAGAATGACAGCAATGGTAGGGAGCAGTAATTTGTGAAATTGCTGACATGCTTAGAAGTTAGATGAAAACTTGAAGACAAAAAATTATAACCTAAATTTTTTTTTTTTAAATTATAACCTAAAACAATTATATTTAATAAAAAAAAAAAACTGGTACACTGGATGAAGAAAGAGTTACTTGTTCATAAAAAGAAGGCAGTATTTTACCTTCATGGCACATTTGATATTCTTAAAGGGTCTATAAGCAAGCTTGGTCGTAAGGCGAGAAAGGCCTGATGTAACCTGCAAGAAAGCACAAGACTTCCCTCCTGTGTAAAAGTGAAAGTATGTTCTTGGGTCAATTTTATTTTATTATTTTTATAAGTGTATGTCTGGGGAAAAATAGAAATGTGCATGTGTATACTGTATGTATGTGTGTATATATATACATATATATATATATATATCACACACACACACATCGAGCTATGTAATGTGAATGGGAGGAGTCATGGCTCTAAATCGGCTACTTGTTTGTGTAAATTTCAGCTTGAGATACACAGCTCTGTACATAAGATGCTTTTTATGGAGGTAAGGAGAAACTGGAAAGAATTTGAATAGAAGCCTAAAACTTCATCTTCTGGCAGAATATGAGAATACAAAATACTAAAATGCAATATTTCATATTTAACTAGCAAATGTTTGTAACATTATATTTTTAAGACCTAACCATAATAAATTAAAAAAATGAACAGAACCACTAAATATTGCTCAATATTTTTATCTGTACATATAATTTTGACAGGATGGGAAACCCCATTGTATGATGATCTGCACACGCATGTGATCATTGTGCATATAGTAGAAAATGTCAGACAAAAAAACAAACCAAAGATTGGTTAATAGCAAGAATAACTGCTGATCTTTGTTTGCATCTGTATTAGTGAAAAAATATGTGGTAATAAAAAAAAACAAGCTTGCATGCAAAGGTTTTCTATGCACTTTTATAATGCCATCAACCAATTTAGACTATAACTAAGCTGCAAGCATACCTGTCCAAATTCAGTGGTAGTTCTCGGTAAAGCAACAGTTGCTGGAGTTTGATACTTTAGTACATGAACTTAGGCCTGTGTACACACAATACAATTGTTGGACAACCGAGCGTCTGATTTTTGTCAAAAGGGCGTGTGCCCTTGTCTTCCATACTAACGGTACACATTTGTCGTGCCACAAACATGAACATAGTGACGTACTACGAGGAATTTCAGCTCTTGAGTGCCACCCTTTGGGCCCCTTCTGCTAATTTCTTGTTTGGTGAGCATTAATTCCAAGCATGTGTGTTTGTACTTTCGACTTTTGTGTGACGGATTTGTGTACTGACCATATGAAAATCTGACATCAAGCCATTGCCTGCCGAAAATTTACTAGCCTGTCATCCAACATTTGTTGCCCGAAAATTGGACAACAG
This sequence comes from Aquarana catesbeiana, assembly GCF_042186555.1. Lineage (NCBI taxonomy): Eukaryota > Metazoa > Chordata > Amphibia > Anura > Ranidae > Aquarana > Aquarana catesbeiana. Next base: position 105,488,972 of record NC_133336.1, on the reverse strand, counting down.
TTGTCAAAAAGAGTGTACTAACGGTAAGATTTTAGGAAAACAGTCTGTCAACAGACAATCCCCTTCCAAAAATTGTACCATGTATACGAGGCTTTAGTGTGTACAACCCAGGAACAAAAATGTCGTATTTTGCAGCTTCTCATTTTTATTTCCTTTTTTTTTTACCTAGTGATCCTTCTATTAGCACACTTTCTGTCCTAGAGGACAATGCTTACTGACTGCCCTGTATCATTGAAGGAGTATAATGGTCAAGAAATGTGCTTAGGACTAAAGAACACCTCCCCTTCTCCTTTTCTACATATTCTAGGCACAGAATTAGTCAGGTAACTTTGTAACAGCATACATTTTCTAATGTGTTACTTTATGTCTCTACAGGCTCATTGAAAACCCATCTTGCCTAGTGATATATTCACAAATCTTCAGCTATTTATGAAGTGTAGACAAACAGGAGTTATGTGCTTATATAGATGTTTATTGACAATTTTATTATAGTGTTAAACCTAACCATTTAGGATTAATCATTTCCTATAGGACAATAAAAAATACAACTTTAGGTAATACAAAAGAAAACAGTTAATCAATGCTATATACTAGCATTACTATTACTAATTTACTTTTCAGCGTTACATCATGAAATATGCCTTAAGTGTTAGGCTTAGCTATTTTACCAATCTTATGATGCCTATATGCATTAGACATCCTTCAGCCAATCTTTACAATTTTACCCTATTATTGAATAACAGAATGTGTAGGGAATGAACAAGCATAGCGGGCCAGCCCAGTATGCTGAAGTCAAGGTAAAAATCTTATAAATGAGCTGAGACTTTGTGATCAGTGGTCACTTTTGCAACGTATTAATTTTCTAGTTTTGGAGCAGCTGTAGTTCCACCTTGAACCGTGACTTGAAAGGTACAGTGCAGCTATCTCTTATACTAACAGGTTCTGGATATCTGCAGAGTTTTTCTATGAAGTTGTTTATTGAAGTTCTCTTGGCCTAGTTTTTATCCTTAAAGAAGGAATTTATTCACTGAGTAGCTGTGATGAAGGGCTGTAGAAGGGAGGCCTTTATCGCAGCTCCTCTTTTGTATGTGTGCTCTATTCTCCCGTGGATGGCAGTTAAGTATACAGAAGCCTACTCGTTCCATGCTGTCAACACTCTCTGAATTTAGTGAGTATTTTCCTGCTGTGACAACGCAGGATTAACATCCCAGCGATCACCCGGGCCCCAAACCCTACAATTTAATAGCTTTTTAGGTTCTCTTCTTTTTCTAAACAGCAATTAATCTCATTTTAGCACAATTTTCTCGTTTCTGAAGTCCCCTCATTGAGGAGCTGTTTTGTTCATATTTGGCTTCATCTCCTCTGCATAGTCATTAGAGTCTCCAATTAATGTCACCTTTAGCTGAAGAGTACTCATTTTTATTGAGAAAATGACAGTTGCTACCATGAGCAGTGTAGTGTAATATACATTAATTGCCCCGTAACACTGGTAATTACCAGTTTTTTTCAGGGCTCTCAGTAAACCGTCATGCCTAGACAAGACTAGAGCAGATACAGAGTAGTCATTAGGCAAAGGGGCCAGTCCTGTTTTCTGTTGGCTTCTCCTTTTCTCTTAACCCTTTATTTAGCAATGATAAGGATGCACAAGCACAGTATCTAAGAGTCTGTCAGCTCTTAGTTTGTTTTTTTCCTTGCTACACCCCATGCAGAACCATCGCTACCCAAAGAAAACACGAAATACAGCTTTCATACTAAGTTTACACTAAGTTTAGTGATTGATATACACATTGGACACCGATAGAGAATCAGGGGCTGATTGACCATTTAAAAAGTGCTGTTTGAACATTTCCAATAATATTTTTAGTGGAAACTTCATGGCCCCGTCACATGGAATATACATTATACTTATGTACTGTATGTTACAAGACCATGAAACTTTTCATTTGCTAGCTTTGTTCTACTAGTGACAGAAATACAGAGGCAAATAAGAGTTAAATAGAAGAAAAAAAAAAAAAGCTGAATTTGTCATGAAAAAAAGTATTCATCTGAAAGGGAACATTTCAGTATAGACATGTGGAAGCTACCATTGTAGACTTGTTCTGAGGGTGCAGTTAGACTAATTCTTTCTAAACTACTTGGTGAGTTGCTGACTTAGATTAAGCACACAGCAAGTGAAGTAGCTAGACATCTACAGTATATGCATATACTTGATCTTGATAGGTGACATATGAAGCTGTGAAAGCAGGATAAAGATAATGGTCCAAGAACTTTAAACAGCACTTTCAAAAACAAGTCAGCAGTGGCCGTTCCCATATTCCTATCCTGATATTTAAATATATTAATATTTGGGTAATGTCACTCATTTAACATAGCAGCTAAAACCAGGAAGGGGATCTGTTGTTAAATATCAGCTTATCTATCTTTTTTACCCACAGATGACTATTTTTTTTTTTAAAACCAACTGTTATAGATCAAATTAATATATGTAAAGTGCAGCTTGGCGGTTCTGTGGTTAGTACAGGCATCTTGTAGTGCTACCATTCAGCATTTATTTCCCATGCGGTCTCTATTTTCTGTTTTCTGTTTATATCAAAGGTTTTTAGAGTTACAATAGAATATCAATGCATACATAAATGTAGACAACAGTTAACATATCAAAAGTTAGGCTCAGCTGCGGATTCACATACATCAACTATAGAGATGTTAATTTTACCAGGGACACACACAGTTAATCACAGAAGTATCTGGAGATTTGCTAGAGCCCAGCCCATGGAAGAAAAACCCAATGGTTGGAATAATAACAGCAGTAGGCAAGTCTCTCAGGAATCCTTTAGAGTCTGAAAGTTTGAGCATCCTTCCGCCAATCTTTACAATGTTACCCTATTAGAGAATAACCGAATGTGTAGGGAATAAACAAGCATAGCGGGCCAGCTTGGTATGCTGAAGTCAAGGTAAAAATCTTATGTATAAGCTGAAATTTTGGTCACTTTGGCAACCTTATCATTTTCAAGGTTCAGACCAGCTGTAGTTCCACCTTGAACCATGACCTGAAAGGTACAGTACAGCTATATCTTATACTAACTGGTGCTGGATGCCTGTATGAGGTTGTTTATCGAAGTTCTCTTGGCCTAGTTTTTATCTTTAAAGAAGGAATTTATTCACAGAGTAGCTGTGATGAAGGGCTGTACAATATCGTAGCAGAGGACAAGGTACCCTACCAGGTCCCTAAAAACTGAGACAGAAGAGGGAGTTTGAGGATGGATGTTAGACATAACAGGGTCTATAGAGAGGTTGATCATTCAAGAGAAAATAGTGGACCATCCATGAAGTCCAAATCTATTCTGATTTGCAAACTTAGTCCTTGAGGATTGTGGCCATCTTTTCATAAATTAGAAACCAGTTTATTTTGTGTTTAACTTGTATGATCACGGGGGAGTTTAAGATCACAATACTTTGGCATGTATTTGTTTAAAAGTGATGAGCAAGGTTGACTAATGCTGCGTACACACAAGCGGATTTTCCGTCGGAAAAAACGGATGTTTTTTCCGACGGAATTCCGCTCAAGCTTGCCTTGCATACACACGGTCACACAAAAGTTCTCTGAACTTTCGACCGTCAAGAACGCAGTGACGTACAACACTACGACGAGCCGAGAAAATTAAGTTCACTGCTTCCGAGCATGCGTCAAATTGTTTCCGAGCATGCGTAGGAATTTTGTACATACGATCGCATTTTCGGATAGTAACTTTTTACAACCGAAAAATTGAGAACCTGCTCTCAATCTTTTGCTGGCGGGAATTCCGCCAGTAAAAGTCCGATGGAGCATACACACGGTCGCATTTTCCAACCAAAAGCTCTCATCTGTCTTTTGCTGGCCGAATTTCCAATCATGTGTACGCGGCATAAGACTTCCGTTGGGGATTTTAAAAAACCTTTACCCAATAGCGTGTAGAGTCGCGTGTAGTGTTCTGTGAATGGTAAGCGTTGGCTCAGTATGGTCTGATTTTAGGGCATTCTTACCAAATATGGATAATGGTGCCTTACAGCCACTAAAGCATAAGCGTAAAGCTCTGGGTAAGAATTTTGCCAAATACTTTGTAGAGTGTACCAACATATAAGTAATTTGTAGGTGGAAGGTTTTATGTTGGAAGCCTTAATAGAACAGTGGGCTGTAGTATTAGACTGCTGTCAATATCCCTTCAGCGTTTCACATTATGAAGAGTATTTGTGAACTGTCCTTTTAAGGTCAATTTGTATATCCTAGATATAATATCTCTAGCTGTGGGATCCTGTTGGCATATACATGTTTTAATGTAGGAAGGGTTTGTAGAATGAAAACATTTCTAAAGTCCTGACAGAGTTAAAGATGCTAAATTTTATAAAGAGGCAGAAACAAAGTGTTTCAGTGTATCCTGGTAAGAAGACTGGATATTGTATGTCCAGTGGAGCATAAGAAGGCATTACTTTACCTAAGTTTTTCCTGCTGTCCCAAATCTGTAAGGTGCAGCAAACATTTGGATTAGTTATCTGTTTGTGGAAATGGTGTAGGATCCAGAGTAGAGTTTCCACCAGATTTGGTCTATTTTGAGGGCTTCCAGGGAAACCCAAAGTGAGTTCAGCATTTGTGATAGACCAAAAGCTGGGTAATTTGTGCTGCCTCATAGTATTTGGCTACATATAATACCGAGAGCCAGCTCAAAAGCTCCCTCCTCTCCCCCACGTCGTGCTTGGGTTAAAAAAAATTGTTCTGATTTATGTGAGGTTTGCTATTTTCACAAATAAAAGTCAGTATTTGCTTCTGAAGGGAGGGGATTTTGATGTGGAACACTCAAAAGCTATATAAGAGTTAGGGAGGAAGGTCATTTTAATAGCCTCAGTGTGTCCCAGCCATAAGAGTAATTTTTTCTTGACTCGATAAGCAGATGAAATTGGTTTCATAGAACGGGGTCGTTTGCAGAGTACACAGTGTCATAAGAAGAGGTCAGGTATATCCCTAAATATGGTAAATGAGTAGGTTCCTATTCTGGAGTTGTTAGAGGACTTCCAGATGATTTTGGGCATTTTATTGGGAAGGGCTCTAAAAGTGAGGCATTCAAAAAGAGAGGCGGTGAGTTACTGGATTAGGTCTGTATTGCTTATTAGGGAGTCATTAACTTGTCAACTCTAGGTTTCATAGAAAAAAGGAGGCAAAATCGAGTTGTAATCTTACCAGGGAATACCAATTATGTTGGTGAATTTTAGAAAGTGCAAGATATGGTTAATAACAAAGATGTGATTTATCCCTGGGGACAGTCTATTTGCCCAGACCCTACTAATTACTACATGGACATTTGCAGCAAGCCAGACTATGAGACTCAAAGTGAAGCAACTGGAGAGGAATACAAGGGTCCAACCAAATTGTTAAGGTGAGTTACTAATACGATAATAGGATTGTGGTTGCCCAGTGTAGGGTATATTCTGTTTTGTGACATACAGTGAACATTTTATGACGTGCAGGTATATGACTTGTATATCTAAAGGAAGTACAGTCTATTCTTCCCTGCACTCTATATGTTCTCCATATTGTGGCTTGAGGGGAAGGGGGAGGCTCAGCATGTTTATTACATGCCTGATAACCTGAGGGTATGTTTCAAAGCAGAAAACTTAATTAGGTTCAAAAGAGTGCCCTTTAGGGAATACCATGTTGTAAACGTTATCTCCACCATTACTAGTGTGGTCAAGGGTGTGGGGGCAATTGGCGCCTGATTGTGTGCTGTTCCCTACCATGGTGCCCCAGTTTAATCTCTAGTGGTTTGGTGACCTCCGCCTCGAAAACCGGTAGCTGGGTTGTATTCCCCAATCTTCACATATTAATGCTTGTATGAATCCCTTTTGGCAAATGTTTGCTTAAAATTTGATGATATTTAAGACAATTCTCGCCAACCACTTGTTTATTTCACCTACACAAAGCAAGATATAACTTAACTCATTTAATCATATTATTAAAATTGTAAATTAAAGTGCAGAAGTCTCTAGATAAAATATCAAAAACTTTAGTATTAATAAGTCCAAGGGGTTAAAAGAGGCCAGTCACTTATAACTTATACCCCGCTGAGACAGCTTCCCCATGGTGTATATACAGGTTGACACTGAAGTTTAGATAACATAGGACAATCATTTTCACCACTGGGGCAAGCCACAGTCTAATCAACCAAGTCTTGCACTTACATTATAGTTCCACGTCCTATGGCGTTATCATTTTTTTTTGCATAGTTGCAGTGCCCTGGGGCCCAGAATCAGGATCCTGTACAGATGGTTTTAACCGCAATACTCTGAACAATAAACTTGGCACCTGTGGGAACAAACATTCCTAGGTCTCTATTTTTATAGAGATTACTGTATATGTTATCTTTGTGTTTTGTTGCATTAATTTGAGTGCTCTTACTTCCTCTCAGTTTTTAAAAAAAAATACACTCACAATTTAAACACATTTTAGTAGGTTAAAAGGCTTTTTCCCCAATTAGCCTAAGGGAGTGTGTCTGTATAACTGTTTTTGGGACATTAATTTAGTTATGAAAGCACTGGGACAGAATCTATTTTGAATGCTTCAAACAAAATACAAAAAGGCAGGTTTTTTCGGATAGAGCGGGGAAAGTTACAAACTCCTTCTAGGTTATTGCTGAGTCTCACTGGAGTGATTTCTCTTCACTTTCTATCCTTGGAAACCAATAGGAAGTGTGAACAAATCTCTCCAAATTAGGTGGAATTTTCATCTTAGAAAATTGTCACCCGATCATTTGTACCAACTGGATTATTTACCCTCACCCCTTGCTATTTGGACAACTCTGGAATTTTGGATTTCCCCTTACTTTACAGGCTGTGCATCAGTGTCTATGCACTTGTCCCTGCATACCTGTCAAACTCGGCTGTGCGTGTGAGCCCGTACATCCAATGTGTGTCTATTCACTAATATGGGCTGCATGCATGCAGCTAAGCACTAGGACAGAAAAGTAAGCACAGGACTCTTTACGTTGTATGGGGCTGAGCATGTGAATGAGCCGTAAAGCACTGTCTACAGGAGATCCATACTTGGAGAGCAGGTTTAGTGTGCATGAAGTCTGAGTTGCAATATTTTTCATTACATTTTAGGGAAGAAAAGAAAAAGCAGCACATTCCAACAAAGTATAAATAAGAATACATGGATCGGTGATATATCAATATACAAAGAAGAGAGATATGGATACTACGATCCCATAAGTGTACATAAGGTCTGATTTAGAAGCAAGTTATATGTGACATGCTTTTGGGGAAAAATGGTTTAAATAGACTTTCACAATGACTTCTGCAGAGGAAAAAACAAAGCTATGCGATCCAAGGCAAAAGCTATACTAAAATGTTTATAAAAATGTATGTGCTGTACTCTACATCTTTCAAAAATGCATCCTAATTGCAAGTAAGAAGCAAAGATACTGTAAGCTGGTTTACTTCTCCAGTTTCTACCAAAAATCAGACTATTTGCCCTGAATGGACTGTCCATTTAAAGCTGAACTCCAGGAATGATCTTTATTGCATTCTTACATTGGTCCAGCTTGGAACATTGTAATATGTGTATCTCATACCTGATGGGCCGCTGGGGAAGCTGACAGTTGTAGCTGGCACTACTACAGTGATAGTCGTGGGAGGCATGTGATTGGCCCCAAATTTATTCTGCAGCAGGACAATGACCCCAAACATACAGCCAATGGCATTAAGGACTATCTTAAGTGTAAAGAAGAACCCAAAGTCCTGAAAATGATGGTTTGACCCCCATAAAGCCCTGATCTCAACATCATCAAGGCTGTCTAGGATTACATGAAGAGGCAGAGGGATTTGAGACTGACTTCATCCACAGATCATCTGTGGTTAGTTCTCCTAGATGTTTGGAACAACCTACCTGCCGAGTTCCTTCAAAAACCGTTTGCAAGTATACCTAGAAGAATTGATGCTGTTTTGAAGGCAAAGGGTAGTCAAACCAAATATTGATTTAATTTGGATTTCTCTTCTGTTTATGTACTTTCCATTTTGTTAATTGATAAAAAGTTAACTAAGAACACCTCTATTTCTGAAAGCATTCTAGCATTTTTTCACACCTGCCCAAAACTTCTGCACAGTAGTTTATATTTAGCTTTCCTGCTTATTGCTGAGATAAGCACTGAGACCTCGTCTTTTCAACAGTCTAAGCAAACTAATAAGCTTCCATTTTCAGTGAAGACCAGTAGATCACAATCACTAAACAATACCACTAGGTGATGGGAAATGCAACATTTTAGCAAGTTGTCACCAAAACAAGAGGTGAGGGGAAATCTTACAATAGGGGCACCAGTTTTGGTGACAACTGGCCATACATGGTTCAGGTTTTTTTTTTCATTCAAGCAGCAGGCTTAATGAGAAAAACAAATGATTTCCCCATCCACACATTCGAGGTGGACGGGGGAGCCCTCCCCACTGCGCTATTGTATTCTGCCAACGGACCACTCCCCCACTGTCAGAATGCACAGATCAGTTCTGCAGCCTCTGATCGAACTGCTTTTATCAGACAGGGTGTTTGAACAGAAGTCAATCCATAGATTGACTTCTGTTCAACTGCAGTGGCCACACATTTAGAACGTGACGTCGTGACGTCATCCGCTGCTACTGCGCATGCTCCACCGCTCACACACTGTGTGTCCATGTTCGTTTCCTGGCACTTGTGAAGTGCCTGATATGTAAGTCTGATTTTATTCGTTTTACAATAAACATTTGATTACGGAGAGCACTATGTCTGTCCCTTTTGTGATTACATGCTCATGATACCCACCTGCCATCTGATCATCCGGAGGAGTCCCTTGTCATGTAGATCTCCTTGTCTGCCGATCTTGTATCATTGCCTGATTATCTTTAGGACCAGGTGAGAGGCCATTCGATCTATGGTGAAGGGTTCCAGTATCACACATTATTGTCTGCTGTTATCATCACACCTCTGGTGGATTTATGTCAGCCTTTTTGGGACATTTACTGTTGGACATTTCTTTTTGCTTCCGGTTTATTATATATTATATATTTCTCTGTATGGTCACCCATTGAGTTAGCGCTGCACCTTTTATTATTTGTCTAGAGGGATTTGATCGTTTACCCTGGTGTTCAGCTGCTTCATTTTTTATTTACATTTTTATTTTGTGACATACGTGCGCTGATATACTTTTATATTTTTATAGTGGCCACACATGGGTTGAAATTTAGCCAGTCCCTTCTGAACTGTCCAAGTTTCAATCTATGTATGGCTGGTTTAAGAGTGAAGTTCCCCTGACATTGCAGGGATATCTTCCTACAGCTCCAGAGCGGGACGTGAAGGGAAATCTTTCTAGCTGGACACTTAAAGGAATATGTTCATTTAAAATTATCGTATTGTCCTTTGCTAGCTACACACAATATGGTTACTTTATGTCATTCAACTATGTTCAATACAATCACAATTTAAAGTACACTTCTATCCAACAGGAATATTGTGCATTTCAGGGAAAACAACCTACTGATTAAATGGCTCTGATCTCCATTCTGGTGTTCCTTTTCTACAGCTAGCTTCCCTGTCCATTAAATACCCACTGTTTGTGAGAGCATATGAAAATGCATGCTAGTGTGTTCCCTACTTCGGAGCATTAGCTTTCTGTAATTAATGGAGAGGGAGGCTGCACAGAATCAGGTGGTAATAGTCCCGCTAAGAAGTACTGTGAACCTTGTAATCGATTATACAAAACTCAGACTACTGGCAGAATCTGGCCTCAATGCATTAAACTACGACTGTTACATTTTTACTTGCTTGTTCTGTCATACTTACATTATTGTATTAAATGTAGTGATTAGTAGACTAGTCACTAATGGCAGGTTACATTAGCTATTTAAACTAATAGTTTAAAGCTGAACCCAGGCATTGCTCCCCTACTGTTCCCAACTAATCACTAGGTCCCTTAAAAAAAAAAAAAAAAAAAAAAAAAGCTTAAAGCAGTTTTAAACCCAAAACGAAAAATGTAATATATTGCAGCTTACAAATCATTAGATGTGGTGGCTGCATTCATGTTCTTTTTTAGGCTGTTTTCACCTAGTGGTCTGGTCAGTAACACACCTCCTGTATTAGACTGCCCCCACTCTGGATGAAGATGCACACGGGGAAGATGTGGACAGCAGCCTTGTCAGTCTGGGGGGAGAGGAGTGTTGTATTAGCAGATTAAAAAAAAACTAACAAATTGAAGCCAAACTCAAGCTAATACTTTATAAGCAGTTACAGCAAACATTTTTTTTCCTTTTTGGGATAAAGGTTTTACATAAATAAATAAAAGCTGATCATTAGGGCGGCACAGTGGTGTAGTGGGTAGCACTCTCGCCTAGCAATAAGAAGGGTCACTGGTTCGAATCCCAACCACGACACTACCTGCCTGAAGTTTGCATGTTCTCCGTGTGCCTGCGTGGGTTTCCTTCGGGTACTCCGGTTTCCTCCCACACTCCAAAGACATGCTGGTAGGTTAATTGGATCCTGTCTAAATTGTCCCTAGTATGTATGAATGTGAGTTAGGGACCTTAGATTGTAAGCTCCTTGAGGGTAAGGACTGATGTGAACGTACAGTGTATATGTAAAGCGCTGCGTAAACTGACGGCGCTATATAAGTACCTGAAATAAATAAAAATAAATTGTAAACACTCCTGTCAGTGGTAAATGGTTTGTCTCATCCCTCTACGAGCTACATCTGCAGGGCAACTTGTTCTTTTGAAAAACAACATACTTATTGGCTGGCTCACCAGATGAACATAAAGGAAAGAAAACCAATGCAGCCATCACATCTAAGAAATAGTAAGCTGCAATATAACAAATGTTTGCTTTTGGGTTTAATACTGCTTTAAGGCTTTTTACTAAAAGCCCAAAATACTCTAAATCCAAGAGCATATGAGGAGCTAGTTCCCAGAGGTGGGGTCTAACAACTGTTGAGTGCATATATCAGAAACATGGGGAATTCATTGTTTTTCATTAGCCAGTAGATCTATAGATTTTCATTGTGAGCCTGCATATACAATGAGCAAGTATGCCTGCCCTTATGTACGTTTAAAATGTTTAGTTAAATAGAAATGTAAGGTTTTTTGCACCTTTCTGTTCTGGTGCATTGAGCTCTAAATGGGCTGCCATTGCACTAGATGCCAATGCGTTGGGAAGCCATTTAAAATAACATGCATTAAGGTAGCACACATTATTGCAAAGTGTAGGTGTGATTGGTGATGGCACAAACCTGCTGACTGTAATGCACTATGATATATAGAATTTAATGAATGCAACCCACATTTTGAAGTCCCATTCAATATAATCTTTCCATTTTACATGCTCATTACATGTGCCCCCAACACATTGACAAGTGTGTGCAATTAGGTCTAAGTGGAGGGCTTTGTACAATTGTTTTTAAAATTGTCAGCTGTGTGGATGCCTTTACACATGCCAAACGTAGGACATTATTTTAATATTAGAACTGTATTAACTAATTGTATAAATATATGAGATGAAGGAAAATAAATCAAGATGCAGACACAGTACAGAAACTGTTTCTCTAATAGACACACAAAAAAGTCTACATTCTCAGCTTTGCATCTTGAGATGTATAATGTCGCAGAATCCTCTGGTCAGATTGCCAATTCACCTATAGCTGAAAGCTGGCAAATAACAGAAACCTTTGTTTTATCTTAGTGATAACACCTGCTTGAGGCAATCATGCCTCCCTCTCCAGCAGTCTCCCTAAATGAATTTTGTCACAGCCTTTCACATTGTGCGGCGATGATGAGCTAATGGAAGTGGATAGCACAATTTGTACTGAACAGGTCCTGATTTCCAGCACACAGCTGAGAATCGCTCACAGCCCAGCGCTGGGGATGGAAGTCCTCATGATACAGCTGATTTGCCCATTACTGATCATTAACAGGGGAGATGCGCTCGTGTTTATCTGTTTGTGTTGTTGCGAGGCCATCGAATTGTTTATGACAGGACTAATTGAGGTAATTGCACAGCCCGAAATTACCTGTCAGCTGTTTATTCGCATACTCCCTTCTTCCCTGACAAACAATGACAAGTGAGGGTTCCCATAGCATTGCTCATCATGGCTTTTTCCGAGTAGTAATAGGGACAGTCAGAGCCTGGTCTCAATTGATACCTCGCCACCTTTATATCCACAAGCTGGTTAAGTGACTTGTTAACTGCTGAAGCGTCAAAGGATGTCATTGCGTGTAGAAAAGAAACAGTCCTTATTGGGAACTCCCTGATTTACTTCTTGTAAGGATAATCGGGGATGAACAAGACTCTCAGGTGAATAAAACGGGTTTAATTATGGAAAATTAAGAACTGAATGCATTAATAAAACTTCATTGTAGACTGCAAAGTATCTTCTATGTTTCTGAGAAGTTGATAAAAGAACTCTTGTTTGACTTGAGTATGACAGCTGTAAGATCTCCCATGTGTAGTCCACAAAACAAATGCAAAAGCATGTTACCACTCCAGGTGGGTCTTCTCTTTCCCACTGCAAATATCCAAGTGCATATTCAGCTTGTCACTTCACAACATATGCCTCTTTCAAGATATAGTTACATCTTTGTACAGATCTTGCTTTGTAATTTTTTGTTGTTGTATGTAAACAGGGATCAAACAGAAACGCTGCAGTGCGCTGACTCGTTTCACACTAAATGCTTACTTATATGAGTAACCAATGTTTAGCATGAAATGCGTCAGTATTATCTGTGTTCCCTGCTAAGTACATTAAAAAGGGAATATCCCTTCCTTAGTTCCTGACTCAGTTTCTGCACACTCCTTGTCAGAGAAGAACTTCTTCCGCCCATGCTCACCATGCTCCTGCGCGCATGCGCGGTGGATTGGCACTCCGACGCACACACGTGCACGGTCCAAAGGTGCGCCGCGTGCGTGTGCACAACAGTGCGCGTAGTGGCTCGCGGGTGCGCACAGTAGCACACGCATTGTGCGTAATGGCACATGCTCAGGTGGGCCATGGCGCCTGGCGCCCAGACGGGTTGCTGGTTTGTCGTCAGCTTCCTGTTTGTGCCTGTTTCCAGATTGGTATACCCGACTACCTGCTGTGACCCGGACTGTTCCTGACTACGCTGCTGCTCTCCTTGATCTGACCCTCGGCCTGCCTAACGGACTCTGCTTGATCTGCCTATCTGTGTTTGACCCTCTGCCTGCCTAACGGACTTTGCCTGATCTGCCTACCTGTGTTTGACCCTCAGCATGCCTAACGGACTTTGCCTGATCTTCCTACCTGTGTTTGACCCTCAACCTGCCTTACGGACTTGCTTACCTGCTTTACCTGGATTTGACCTCTGGCCTGTTTCATGGACTTGTCTACTTCCTCTGGAACCCGGTTCCTCTGTCCTGCACCAGGCCCTCAGCCAGCTAATCTTCAATACTACTCTTCAGTCCTTCCAAGAGACTCACCTCTGCTGGTGGCCCGTGCCTCCGTGTGCCCCCTATTCCCTGTATCACCTTCAGGGGACAGGGTGCGCATGGTCGCAAGGGCGAGCCGCTCTCGGCATCTCGGCCTCGGTAAGTACTATCCATGACAGTACAAACCAGCCAGATGTCAGAGGCCGACAGAGTGCGCTCTCCTCTGGAGATCTTGTGCCAGCAGGTCTCGGCTCTTACTGATGCCGTCCAAAAGCTTCAAGAAGGATACACTCAGATTGATAACCGCCTTCAGCAACTCACAGGACCACCTGCAGCCGCAGCTCCCGCACCTACCAATGGGGCCTCCTCTTCTCAGTCAACCACTAACCCTACTGTAGTAATGGCACTCCCGGAGCCTAGGGTCCCCACACCTGAGCGCTTTGCAGGAGATCGCAAGAAGTACAGGGCTTTCAAAAACGCCTGTTCCCTTTATTTAGCCCTTTAGCCCAGGACTTTTTCTTCAGAAATCGTAAAAGTGGGTTTTGTGATCTCCCTTCTGACCGAGGAACCCCAAAGCTTGGGCACACAGCCTGATGGAACAAAGGATCCCTGTGCTGAACTCCATCGATTCTATTTTTGAGAGTATGTCTCAACTTTATGATGACCCGCAGCGCATGGCCACAGCTGAATCAACCTTGCATAGCTTGTCACAAGGACGAAGACCAATAGAGGACTATACGGTGGAATTCCGTAAGTGAGCGGCTGATACTGGCTGGAATGAGCCTGCTCTAAAATACCAGTACCGTCAAGGCCTGTCTGAGGTCTTTAAGGACGAAATTAGCCAGGATGGAAACCCTAGCTTCTCTAGAGGAACTGATCCAATCAGCCACCAAGCTGGATAGGCGCTTGCGTGAGTGATGCTCAGAGCCTTTCCAGGGGCCGCGTCTGGTGTGGGCGTCATCCAGGCCAATCCCGACCCATGTGCCATCTCCGGCTGCAGTCACCTCTTCAGCTCCTGAGGTCGAGCCTATGCAGCTCGGTTTGGTCCGTGCTCCTCTGACCCCTGAAGAAAGGCAACGCAGACGCCAGTCCAACCTGTGCTTATACTGCTTATACTGCGGGGGTACCATTTTCTACGCAGCTGTCCAGTAAGGCCTAGTAAGTCCTACCCGCAAAACTACTGTACTAAACTGTGAACTATGCCAGTGATGTGCCTAAGACTTACGTTATTCTGTTTGTCTCCTTACAGCTAACAGAAGGGGAAACTCGCCTGCCCGCCATAATTGACTCTGGAGCCTGCAGCTGTTTCCTAGATGTTACCCTGGCTCACAGTTTACATACCAAGGCACGTAGCCTCTAAATACATCTGGCTGACGGGTCTCTTCCCCGCTCTGGACCCATCACCCGGGAGACCCAACCCATTCTTACTACTATGGACTCTGGCCATCAGGAGTTCCTATGATTCGATCTCATCCGTTCTCCAATCTTTCCTTTTATACTAGGTCTGCCCTGGCTCTAGGTGCACGACCCTCAGATAAAGAGTACCAAGGAAGTATCTTTCCCGTCTCAATACTGTTCTCAGCACTGCCTCTCCCAACCTCCAAGTGTCTGCTCAGCCATCACAACAACGCCTGACAACCTGCAACATGTCCCCTCTGTATAAATTACCATAAAAGTCCTCAGTGAGAAAGAATTCCTTCTATTAAATGTGGAATTAAACATAAAAGTGTATGTGAATGACTATTAATAATAATCCAAATTAAAGTCCCAAACTCAAAAATCAATACGATCAAAAAGTATATAAATTCTCCCAAAAAAGTACAAAAAATCCAAATGGTAATTCAATCAGTGACAGCAAAGGAGAGTCCACCACCAGGGATAGAGGGGGTTGCTCCTTACCAGATGGCCACGACCCCCCACTACAGAGGGTCACAGCAAGCAGGCAATCTTATAACCCAGAGATTGGGAGCTTCTATCGGTCTCCACCAGGGGTCATCTTACCGTCAGCCACACCAGTGAAACCAATGGCAGGGATACACCAGATGGCCGCGACCCCCCACTACAGAGGGTCACAGCAAGCAGGCAATCTTATAACCCAGAGATTGGGAGCTTCTATCGGTCTCCACCAGGGGTCATCTCACCGTCAGCCACACCAGCGAAACCAATGGTGGGGATACACCATAGAATACAAAAGGAGCTCACATAGTGTAAAACCACCACAATTTATTTAAAAATTTAAAATAACAAAGTGAACACTTACAAAAAGTAGTTAATATAAAAGCCTGAAGTCCGGCTCCTTGGCCACAGGAGACGTGATGATGTCACGAAACGCGTAGGGCGGAGCCAGACGACGCGCTGACGTCACCCCCAAACAGTGTTGTATTCCAGCAGGACGGGTTTGTCCGGGCTCCTGTGGCCAAGGAGCCGGACTTCAGGCTTTTATATTAACTACTTTTTGTAAGTGTTCACTTTGTTATTTTAAATTTTTAAATAAATTGTGGTGGTTTTACACTATGTGAGCTCCTTTTGTATTCTATGGTGTATCCCCACCATTGGTTTCGCTGGTGTGGCTGACGGTGAGATGACCCCTGGTGGAGACCGATAGAAGCTCCCAATCTCTGGGTTATAAGATTGCCTGCTTGCTGTGACCCTCTGTAGTGGGGGGTCGCGGCCATCTGGTGTATCCCTGCCATTGGTTTCGCTGGTGTGGCTGACGGTAAGATGACCCCTGGTGGAGACCGATAGAAGCTCCCAATCTCTGGGTTATAAGATTGCCTGCTTGCTGTGACCCTCTGTAGTGGGGGGTCGTGGCCATCTGGTAAGGAGCAACCCCCTCTATCCCTGGTGGTGGACTCTCCTTTGCTGTCACTGATTGAATCACCATTTGGATTTTTTGTACTTTTTTGGGAGAATTTATATACTTTTTGATCATATTGATTTTTGAGTTTGGGACTTTAATTTGGATTATTATTAATAGTCATTCACATACACTTTTATGTTTAATTCCACATTTAATAGAAGGAATTCTTTCTCACTGAGGACTTTTATGGTAATTTGCACATGTATTAGCGCAATCCTTTTTATTTTCTAAATTTATTTCACAATTGCTGTTTATTGTTGGGATTGCAGCTTTTTAACAATTTATTGTTTATTTTGGTTTATAGCGCAGTTTTTTCTTCTTTTTTCCATGTCCCCTCTGTATACCTTGAGTTTCAGGATGTGTTTGATAAAAAAAAGGCCGACTGTTTACCACCACACCGGCCGTATGACTGCCCTATCGACCTCCTGCCCTGCTCAGAAGTTCCGTTCGGCCGCATCTTCCCACTATCAGAAACTGAGCTAAAAGCCCTCAAGCAGTACAGTGACGAAAACCTCGAGAAAGGCTTTATCCACCCCTCTTCTTCGCCAGCCGGAGCTGGTATCTTTTTTGTGGGAAAAAAAGATGGGTCTCTAAGGCCGTGTGTGGACTACAGACAACTTAATAACAGAACTATCAAGAACAGATACCCTTTGCCACTCATCCCAGAGTTATTCCAGTGATTCCGATCGGCTCGAATCTTCTTTAAGTTGGATCTCAGGGGCGCATGTAATCTCATCAGGATTTGGGCTGGGGATGAGTGGAAAACTGCCTTTAGGTCCAGGTTCAGACATTTTGAATATCTGGTGATGCCGTTTGGGCTCTGTAACACCCCGGCCACCTTTCAACATCTGGTGAATGATATTTTTCAGGAATATCTTGACGACTTCTTAGTCGTCTACCTGGATGATATTCTAATTTTTTCCGCCACCATTGAACTACACCGAGGGCATGTTAAAAAGGTTCCCACTATACTCAGAAAACACAAGTTATACCTCAAAGCCGACAAATGTGAGTTTGAGAAGACTGTTGTGCAATTCCTGGGATTCGTTATTTCTACCAACAGGGTCGCAATGGACCCACAAAAGGTCAAAGCAATTCAGGAATGGTCAGCCCCATTGGATAAGAAAGGGGTGCAACGATTTATAGGGTTTACCAACTTCTATAGGAGACTTATTGTTGGATTCTCTTCTATCGTGGCACCCATTACTCACTTAACACGTCAACACAGCCATTTTCAATGGTCTCAAGAAGCACAGGAAGCCTTTACCAAGCTAAAAACCTTATTCATCTCTGCACCAATTTTATGACACCCTGATCCAACCCTACCGTTTGTACTAGAAGTGGACACGTCAGAAACCCCTACGGGGGTAATTCTCTCCCAGAGACATGGACCCAAGGCCATTCTACATCCTGTAGCCTTTGCATCCCGGAAGCTCAGCCCGCCAGAACTAAACTATGATGTAGGTGATAGGGAGCTGCTGGCCATCAAGTTCGCCTTTGAAGAATGGAGGTATTTATTGGAAGATGCACCTCATCCAGTAATGATCTTTACAGATCATAAAAATTTAGAGTACCTCAGGACAGCGAAACACTTGAAGCCCAGACAAGCCCACTGGGCTCTCTTTTTCTCAAGATTTAATTTCCACATATCCTATAGACCAGACTCAAAAAATGGAAAGGCAGACGCACTTTCTTGGATGTTCTCAGCAGATCCCCAAATGGCTGAACCCAGTACTATCCTTTTGTTCACAAAACTTCCTTGGACTCACCCAAGCAGACTTAATAACTTCCATCAAATCCTCATTCAGTCACTGCCCTGACACAGAAATACACACCTTGGAGAAACATGACAATCTGTTCTGGGCCTGGGGAAAAATTTTTGTACCAAGTGAAACACGGCCTTTGGCTCTCAAGACTTTTCATGAGCATAAATTGGCAGGTCACTTCAGAACAAGAAAAAAGGCTGAGCTGATCTCCCATTCTTTCTGGTGGCCAGGGTGGAGACGAGATTGTAAGGACTACGTCTCTTCCTGCCCCCTTTGCCAGCGTAACAAGGGTCAAAACACCAAAGCCTGGGGTCTACTCAAACCCTTGCTCATCCCGGAGCGACCATGGGCAGAAGTGTCCATGGATTTCATTGTGGACTTACCTGCCTCAGAAGGGTTTACCACCATCCTGGTCATTGTCGATTGCCTCTCCAAAATGGCTCACTTTTTGCCCATGATGGGCACCCCTTCTGCCTCTGATACGGCCAATATTTTCCTCAAGGAAATTATCAGACTCCGTGGTGTGCCTAAAAGCATTGTGTCAGATAGAGGCGTTCAATTTACCTCCAAGTTTTGGAAGGAGCTCTGCAAATCTTTGGACATTAAGATTTGTCTCTCCTCAGCATATTATCCCCAAAGCAATGGCCAGACGGATAGGACAAATCAAACTTTGGAGCAGTACCTCTGTTGCTTCTGTTCTGGCTCTCAAGATGATTGGGCAACTCTCCTCCCGTATGCCGAGTTCGCTTACAATAACTCCATCCATTCCGCCACTAATCAAACACCCTTCTGGGCAAACTTTGGGTTCCATCCCACCTTCCCCCCTAACAACATCCCCGAAATGTCCGTTCCTGCTGTTCAAGACTGGATAACTTCCATACAGTCCAACTTTCAAAGGATTCAAGATACTCTGCAGAAGGCTCAGGATAGCTATAAGAGACAGTATGACCGAGGGAGGAAGGAGAATCCAATCTTCAATGTTGGCGAGGAGGTCTGGTTGTCAACTGCAAATCTTAAGTTACCCCTACCTTCACGAAAACTTGGACCAACGTTCATTGGGCCCTTTCAAATTAAGAGGATGATCAATCCTGTGGCATTTGAGCTGGCATTACCGAACTCTTATAGAATACACTCAGTTTTTCACGCTTCCTTGCTAAAAGCTGTTGTGTCCGGCTCTTTTCCCGAGAGTAGGGAACTTCCTCCCCCGCCAATCAAAGTAGACGGGGAAAAAGAGTTTGAAGTGGAGTCCATTTTGAATTGCAGAAAGAGGGGCAGGCAACTTCAGTACCTAATTCAATGGAAAGGATACCCTCCTGAGGACAATTCCTGGGAGCCCACTACGAATCTGCATGCCCCACGGTTAATCCAAGCCTTCCACCGGGAACATCCAGAACTGATGTCCAGTTTGGGCATCCAGTGTCTGCCCCGGGGGGGGGGGCACTGTCAGAGAAGAACTTCTTCCGCCCGTGCTCGCCATGCTCCTGCGCGCATGCACGGCGGATTGGCACTCCGGCGCACACACGTGCGCGGCCCAATGGTGCAGCACGTGCACAACAGCGCGCGTGTGCGCGCAGTGGCTCGCGAGTGCACACGGTAGCGCACGCATTGTGTGTAATGACGCACGCCATCTGTTCCCTGTATCACCTTCGGGGGGACAGGGTGCGCGTGGTCGCAAGGGCGAGCCGCTCTCGACATCTCGGTAAGTACTATCCGTGACACTCCTGCTGTATTCTAAATATTTTTAAATAAAGAAAAGATAGTGGGAACCATGTCCCTGAGAAATTTTAGAATCTGATGGAGGGCTTAGCTCCTTAACGTCTACCAAAATCTGAAATATCAGTGCTGGGTGGCTTCAACTTTTGTTGTTTTTAAACTTTTTTCTGCATGTGACTGTTTTACTTCCTGTTTAGTAGTTCCTATTCTATCCAATACTAAAGAAAAAAAGTTTTAGTTTGGATATACTTTATTTCTTGGGTACCAGTTATAAGGTACTAGCAGCATCAACCTGTCTGAAGAGCAACTGGGTAGTTTTTGAATTAACAATGATTGGTTCAGGCATCAACACTTTTTATTTTGTACATTCATTTTGCTTGTGATAAAATTGGTGCAGCTGTAATAAACACATCCATTTCCATGCCATGGGTTTACAGTTCTGTGGATGTAGATTCTTAATTCATTTATGTATTTTTCTACTGGTTGAACTCAATAAACGTTTTCTCAACCTGCCCAGTTAATTGAATTCAAATTACTAACAACAACATACAAAGCCATCCACAACTCTGCCCCAAGCGACATCATTTAAATATCACCCAAAACCATTCTCTCTGCTCCTCCCGAGACCTCCTGCTCTCAGGTTCTCTTGTCTCCTCCTCCCAAGACCTCCTGCTCTCTCCTCCGTTCATGCTTGTCTCCAGGACTTCTCCAGAGCTTCTTCCATCCTCTGCTTTTGCGCGATCCCTGAAAACTCTTCAGGGAAGCCTATCACGCCTCCAACTAACTGAACTTTTATCACTTCCATCAGCTCATCCCTCAGGGTTATAACCTTTTGTACCTCTTGCAACACCCTATTAGATTGTAAGCTCTTATGAGCAGGGCCCTTTTAACCCTCTTGTTTTTTACTGTAAAAGTAAAGGTAAATATACTGTTCACTTTGCAAGTGAACTTAGTAAATGAGGGGAAGCTCTGCTGACTTCCATCATCCAATCACGTGGAAGCAAAATTAGAAAAAAGATTAAAGTGATTGTAAAGTCTTGTTTTATTTTCTCTAAAAATAACAAACATGTTATACTTACCTGCTCTGTGCAGTTGGTTTTGCACAGAGCAGCCCAGATCCTCCTCTCCTCGGATCCCTCTTTGGCTCTCCTGGCCTTTCCCTCCTGTCGAGTGCCCCCACAGCAAGCAGCTTGCTATGGGGGGCACCCAAGCCGAGTCACAGCTCTGTGTGGCCATTCAGACACAGAGCTCCAATTCAGCCCGTCCCCTCTCCCTCCTGATTGGCTAACTGACTTTGACAGCAGCAGGAGCCGCTGCTGTTTCTCAGCCAATCAGAAGGAGGGTCCCGGACGGCTGTGGAACTCGTGGACATCGCTGAAAAGAGATGGGATCAGGTAAGTATTAGGGGGTGCTGGGGCAGCACAGAAGACTTTTTAATGCATTAAGATAAAAAAACCTTCTGACTTTACAACCTCTTTAAATGTGTTTCCCCAGCTAGAGCACTGGGTATGCATGCACTCAGGAAACAAAGAAACAGAAAAAAAAAAAAAAAACAAGATGTCCTTAGTGAAAATGTTCGCTCGGGGTGAAAGAGGTACTGAGAAAGTTGGCCATAATGCAAAATAACATTAGTCTATGTGGAAAGGCAAGTATGTTTTTTTGTAATTAGCAAATAATAAGTATTTTAACAGAGCCCTATATTTAATTTTTAGTATTGGGGTCCAGTTCCTCTTTAAACTTCAAAGTAACTCCTAAATCTAGGTTTTACCCAAGGATAATCCCTTAACTAATAACTAACCTAATTCTAAACTTTAAGATATCCCTGAACCTACCCCTGTAACTGAACCCAACTCCTAACCCTAATGTTATCGTGCTAGAAATATTATTACAATTACAATAATACAGCCATTACAATAATAAAGCCTGTTTTATTTTCAACAAAAGTCATCCCATTATTGATCTTCATTGTGTTGCCTCCTTTTCTGTCGAAAGGCAGCTAACATAGTACTGACCTGCAAAGTTGTGTGCTGATAGTAGCTCTTTCACATAAGCCATATAAAGTAACTTGTTGTTTTTGGGTACAGAGGCCTTTCAAATTTGTGTCCAGCTTTATTCTCCTCACCCATTTAATGGGCAATGATTGTTATAGAGTTTATTATAATTTTCTTTTAACTTCTACTGCATCTCTATCCCCATTTACTCCCTCTCTTCCTCTCACCGTCTTTCTCTGCCTGAAGAAGTAGATGGTTGAAGTCATCAGGAAACACTGAAGCATGAAATGATTTCCCTGCTGCATGCAGCTGTAATATAACCTGTCCCACTGAGGTCCACATCCAGGAGGTTTTATTAAAGAGATTTATTCCCTCAACCTCATCAAAACAAAACAGATGCAAGAGGAGGGGTGAAGCGCATCCCATGCATATCTCTGGCTGAGAGTTGGGAGAGTGCTGTAGGATGGTGGGGGCCATTGCACACATCTGTTGAGACTAAGTATGTGATTTGCATGTCTCTTATTTTATATACCTTTCTCAAGCATCTCCAGCATATGTCTGCTGTCCTTTAGTTTTTGGGTATGAAAAGGAGTGTGACCTCTCTTTTGCCTCTGCCTTTTCAGTACAAATCGCACATTTGTATTCACTTTTCAGGAAGATTACATGTCCCGCTTAAAAACTTGCTCTGATTTACAATTTGTACCTACAGGTAAGCTTATGGTAAGCCTTACCTGTAGCTACAGTGAAAATGTCTTAAACTTGCGCCATTTAGGAGATATTCAAATCACCTATAGCTGATGACGTCACTGCACATGCGCAGTGACACTCAGGACACACTGAATGTGCCCTGAATGCAGAGCTCCTTGCCATAATGACGACTCTCATGCACATGTGCGGAGTGACGTCATCCCAGCCTGACCGTTCAAACTGCCAGAGAGCACGAACCTGGAAGGAAGACTGGGCAAAGATGGGAGAACTAGCACCAGTGGCAGTGCAACATTGGAGGGCTTCATTTTTAAGGTAAGCCTTCCATAAGGTGTTAGTAAGCTGTGCATAACACTGCAGGTAGACCACATTAAAAAAAAAGTGTTGTCACCAACCCAAAACCAACCTTCCTTGACACATTTCACCATTCCTGGTTTGCTCACCAGGACAGGGAAAGTCTTGATTCTGATGCACGGATTATTGAAAATACTGCATGAAGAGCTATTTGGAGTGCGGCTGATTTTTTTCCTATTTTCTAATGTTTTTTAAGCACAAACCAAAATGCTCACTGCTCTGAGGGCCCTAGTATTGTTGGGTTAATTTTTTAATGAACAGCTGTCTTATGTGTCAAAAAGCTATCATAAATCTTGAATCGGGGCCTATAACCTGAATAGATACAGACTTATGTAATTGTATAGATTAGCTTACACAAAAGGTAGTGTTTTGACAGTCACAAAACTCTACTGGGCAGCAACACTTTGGTTCATGGCAATAGCACACTCTGCTCAGAAGTGGTATAATACATACAATGGACCATTGTCATTGAAGTGGCACTGTTGGCATAGCTGGAAATATGGGGGACCTTGCTTTAAATGGTGCTCGCACTACATTTTTGTGTTGTATAAAGAATCTATACCATAGTACAAGGCCACATTCAGTGTGTTGGGTATGGACCAGGAAACAGCTGCAAGTTACTGCAGAGAATGGAGGCTTTGCAGACTCCCCTTGATTGTCTGGAAAAATTGGTAGAAAAATTTGTTGGCTGTGGTGGGCTTTCCTGGCCATTCCTGTTCCTTCAGCACAAAGAGTTTCTGCTGTAAGAAAGCAAGTTCCACAGATGCATGCATACGTGTTTAAACGAAGACTGCTCTGCAGAAAAGTGGTTAAAACCTTAACCTGGCATTTTATGTTATGGATAGCTAGTATTGTGGAAGACAATGTATCATTTGTGGACCGTATTGCTCAGACTAAAGTCAACGGGTTAAATATTAATTTTGCATGAGCATAAATACAGAGTTTTGTTTGAAAGCATTATTCGCTCCAAAGAAATGAGCTGTGAAAATTAGATAAATTATGCTATTTAATAGCATAATTTAAGCAGTACAGTGAATTGTTTTCAAGGTGATAATAGAAATTATACAAAAGCATTTTTGAATGTATTCTTTTAATAGCTCATGCATAACTGTTAGATCCCAAGTCATACTGAGAGATTTAGTAAGTACAACCTCTTACATTAAAGGAAGCCAGTACTAAGAGAAACATGGAAGCTACCATAGCTGACCTCCTACCCAGAATGGTGGTTGTTTGGCTGTCTCAATACTTTCTGATTCATTGACTTTGAACACGTATAAGACAAGTGAATTAAGAGTAAAGTAAGAATTCTGGATCAGCAGGTCAGCAGTAGAAGCACAGTTTTTTGGAAATAGGTTTCTATTTTTAACTGTGTACAGACAGACTTAAAAGAGGGGGAGGTAAGGGCATATTCCTATTTGCTTTAGATAATGTATATTGAGCCCAGTGACAGTAACCACAGAACTCCTCATGGTCAGAGTGACGGACATGTTTCTGAGTTTCCATCCGTAAGGATCGCATCAGTCTAAAATTTGGCAGCAGAGAGATTAATGAGAACACAGGGTGCTATACTGTGTACCATCAGGGAATTGATTTTTTTCTCTTGATAAAATGCATTACCATGCTAGCATATGCTAAACTTCCGCTGTCAAAAACTGAAAGTAGGCAGGCAGGCTTTTTATTGCAGAAGAAACAATCAGTGTCACTTCTGCAATAAAAGAAACCTACCTGTCTGCTCAGTCTTCTTTGGAATATACGCAAGTGCAGCTTAGTTTACAGGCATAGCGCCTGTACCCCAGGATGATTGCACTCCTACGTATGCACAGGAGTGACCTCATCCCGAGCCAGCCAATGAAGGTGCCTGAAGACCGGCACCCAGCAGAAAATACCAGTGAGGGACCATTTGAAGGAAAGATGAGTTTAGCTCTGCTTTAAAACTTGTTACCCAAAATCACTGTCAAATGCATAACTGTACTAGAAGTATGGATGGTGTATACCAGTGTGCAGGGGATAAGTTAAAGAGGACTTAAAATCACAAGTGAAACTTTGTAAACTTTGGTGTGGTATAGAGAACAACTATTGCTTGCGTCTGAAAATGTTACTGAATTTCTCCTGATAAAATAGCAGTGCTGTTCCTGTTCCTAGGCACTTCTGCGCATTGAGCCTCAAAGCTGTGTATCTGCAGTGTGAAATCATCTAAAGCAGCCGTCCTCAATGTTTTTGGCACCAGGGACCGGTTCATGGCAGCCAATTTTCCCAGGGACTGAGGGGGGTGTATTCAGAGTCTGTCCTTAGCACAGTCCCCCCTTTATATCAGTTTCCTCAGTAACCCTCTACATCACAGCCCCCATTTACAGTGCAGTCCCCTTTACATCACAGTGCCCCTCTACAGTTCAGTCCACTTTACATTACTGTTACATGGGACCGCTCTGTAAAGGGGGCACTGTAATGTAAAGGGGGGCTGTGATGTAAAGGGAACTGCACTGTAAAGGGGCACTGTAATAATTACAGTGCCCCTCTACGGTGCAGTGCCCTTTATATTACAGCGCCCCTTGCAATCATGGCCTCCTCCATCACAGTACCCCTGATGTCTGCCCATCACAGTGCCCCTGAAGTGTGTCCATCACAGTGCCCCTGCAGACTGCCCCCGCCCCCCCTCCTCTCTAACATCACCCTTCCCTATTTTGATCTCTGCCTTCCCTGCACAGAACTTCTATCTTTAGCAAGGCAGAGGCTGTGATCCTCTCCCGGCTCCCCCGCCCACCCGACAATGTCATCTTATTAGCAGGGAAGGGGGCGGGAGGAGTTCTCTATTCCGATCTGCAGCTCCTCCCGCCCCCTGCCCTGCTGATTGGATGACATCGGTGGGCGGAGGAGCCGGGAGAGGACACAGACATGGCTGCACAGATGGCCACCTCCCCAAAAAGACACGGTGTGGAATAAGGCCCACTGGCAATGATGGTGACTAGTAATCCGTATTATTGGCACAAATTACATGATCATTTTGATAAAACAACAGTCAATATGGGAGAGTCCAAAGAATGAGGGATAAAATCAAGTCAAACCAGGAATGGAAGTAAGATCACTAAAGCACATGGATGTCATCAACTCTGGGCAAACCTCTTGTTAGGAGCAGAAGCAGTCTTTAAAATGCATGCGAGACACGAGAAACACAGAAGGGCCTCTAAGTGCAGACTGTAAGTTATTTATTAAAACAGAAATAAGTTAGGGCAACTCACATTGTCCAGATTAAAACAGGCACATCTAAAGTACATCTCAGGTGGGCTGGGATCAAACACCCGTGCTGTTGATGCGTAAACTGCCGTTCGAGTTGCTGCTCATCTTGATCCCGGGAGACGGCTGTGTGTGGAGGAGAACCAGGAAGGAGGGCTGCAAAATTCATGGAATTTGGTGTCGGGTATGATGATGTCACCCGGTGTATCGCGTTTCTGAGCATAAGCACTGAGAATGACCTGTCAGGCGCGCTCCCTTGTCAAGCTGTCTTTTACTATCTTAAAGTGTATGTCCAGGCACAATTCAAAATTTCCTGTACAAATGTACAAGCTTTTTGACTTTAAGTAGCTTAGTTCTATCATGCCTATTTCTTCATCAGCTTCATACCTGTTAATCATGGCAATAATAGTTTCCATGGTGACACAGCCGCTTCCCCCAGCTGCTTAGTGTTGTCACCTTGGAGGAAGATTACTTACTCATCTGCTATGTCACAACAAGCCCTCTTTTTCTAAATGGCAGCAGCATTACTCCACCCAAAGTCACTGGCCTGATAAGAGCTTATTCTGTCAGTTTTCTCTGGATCAGAAACTTTCATTCATTTATAATTCCAGCTTTATTATATAGTTCATATGAAACTTTATTAGGGCTGCAGGAAATTGTTAATAAAGACTTGACTGGTGTCACTAGAAGTGGTGTTCCAGAATCACCTTTGCCCACAGCACCTACTATGCTATGCACAAGTTAAAATAAGATTGTTGTATTATGTAGGCTTTGCATCTGCTTTAAGCACTTCAAGTCTGGACACTTTGACCCCCTTCCTGTCCAGGCAATTTCTCAAATTTCACATTTTGAATGACAATTACTCCGCCATGCAATAATGGACCTATATAAATTTTAGGTCATTTTTTAGAGAAAGAGATTTTTTTGGTGGTATTTAATCACCACTGGGGTGTTTTTATTTTTTTATTTTTATTGTTTTTCTATATAAATGACTAAATCCTGAAAATTTAGAAAAAAATAGTTTTTTCAATTTACAATAAATTGCTTTTATTTTTATGATGGGCTTCACTATGGTCACTTATTTCTCTTCATGGGTATTTGCTGACTATGTTATTGAAAGTCCCACTTCTGGTGTAATTTCTGGGAGACATTGATCTGTGGAGAAAACCATCCGGACATGGCTGTCTGTATTGATGAGGGTTCCAGAGAGCTGAACTTGCTGAATGTTATTGAGAATATCTATACATGCCTACTTTTTACAGCCATCTGGTAAGCAGACTACCTTATCATGTGGTGTCGAGTGCCCTTTTATACATGCACTATAGCTGGTGATTGGATTCCTCCCACTCTTTAGATCTTCTTTGGACTGTTTTTTCCAGTTGTCATTTTCAGTGCCGCATTATACACAATTTTGGATTTTTATGTTTGGATATCAACAAACTATGCTGGCTGCTTGTTTTTACCTGTTATAGATTAGCGCAGATTTTCCTTGTGATCTAACATGCAATGATGGACCTATATAAATTTTAGGTCATTTTTTAGAGAAAGATAGAGCTTTTTTTTGATGGTATTTAATCACCACTGGGGTGTTTTTATTTTTTTATTTTTTTATTGTTTTTCTATATAAATGACTAAATCCTGAAAATTTAGAAAAAATAGTTTTTCTTATTTTCGGTTATAACTTTTTGCAAATAATCTTTCTTCATAATTTTAGGCCAGGATGTATTGTGCTACATTTCTTTGGTAAAAAAACCCAATCACTGTATTATATTTCGTCTGCGTGAAAGTTAGAGTCTACAAACTATGGTATATATATATTTGAAAGTTGATCTTTTCTGATGTACTGAGTGAAAACAAAAATGTTGAGCTGCTCAGAAGCCAATTAGGATATCTGTGAGTGCTCCGCCTCTACACAGCCAAAAACAGCTCCGATCATCCTGAGTAGAAGCCAATAATTTCCCCCTTATTCAATGCAGTCACTCTGTACCAAAAATTAAATCATAGAAGGGACTCTCATAGCGTAATACCATAAAAGAAGACTCTTTATTGGAAGTAAAATTACTCTTTAATAAACATCTGATTAATAAGATAGAAAAAGCATTTTTAGTTCCGATGGCCCCCCGGATTCCAGTTATTTACTTTTTACCAAAAATTCACAAAAGTCTAGATAAACCGCCAAGGAGGCCCATTATTAGTGGATTAGACTCCGTAACCTCTCGTATTGGGAAATATATCGATGGGTTTCTACAACCGTTGGTACTTCAGACTCCCTCTTTTTTGAAAGATTCCTCCCAGGTTTTACAGACTTTAGAAGCCATGGAGTGGAAAGATAGTTACTTTAGAAGCCATGCAGTGGAAAGATAGTTAAGATAGGCCACTGCCGATGTGTCTTCACTGTACACCATTATATCCCACTCTGATGGTCTGGATGCAGTGGATCTCTTTCTAACCAGAGATAACCAGCTGGCCCCCTCACAGAGAGAATTTATATTACTCCTACTCCGGTTTGCCATGACACATAATTACTTCTGGTTTGGGGGTTCTTTCTACCTCCAAAACAGAGGGGTTGCCATGGGCGCAAAATTTGTGCCCAGTATGGCTAATTTGTTCATGGCCAAGTGGGAGGAGGATGTCGTCTCTGCTGACAGACGGCCAGAATTGGTGTACTGGGGTAGATATATAGACGACATCCTCCTCCTATGGGATGGTGATGAAACATCATTGACCAATTTTATGCAGGTATTAAATCTGAACACCTTGGGCATTGTCCTACAATTTGAAATGAGTAGGGTCTCCATTCACTTTCTGGATTTAAATATACAGATTTCTAACAACAGGTTTAAGATCACCACTTTTTTTAAAGAAACGGATCAAAATGGCTACATTGGACAGGGGAGCTGCCATCATCCGCCATGGTTGAAATCGGTTCCTAAAAGCCAGTTTACCCGGTTAAGGCGTAACTGTACCTTTAAGGAAGATTTCTTCGTGCGGGCCTCTGATCTCAAAATTAAATTTTTGGAAAAAGGCTATTCTAATGCTGATCTGGATAAAGCCATAGGAGAGGTTGCCATCATGGATAGAACCACAATGTTGAAAGGAAGAGATAAAGCTAGTTAATAATAATAACACTCATGAGTTTTCTTTAATTACTACTTACTCACGACAACATTATGAGATAAAGAAAATTATAAACAAAGCATTGGGCCATGTTGAAGAATGACAAAATTCTAGGTCCAAACTTACCTGAATACCCACAGGTCATCTATAGAGGAGTACCACCCCTGAGATTGCAGGTTGCCCCTAATGTTCTTGATGCCCCGAATAGAGTCTCATTTTTTCAAAACTCTAATGCCCCATACACACGGTCGAATTCTCCGACGGAAAATGTGCGATCGGAGCATGTTGTCGGAAATTCCGATCATGTGTGGGCTCCATCAGACTTTTTCCATCGGATTTTCCGACACACAAAGTTTGAGAGCAGGCTATAAAATTTTCCGACAACAAAATCCGTTGTCGGAATTTCCGATCGTGTGTACACAAATCCGACGCACAAAGTGCTACGCATGCTCAGAATAAATAAAGAGATGAAAGCTATTGGCTACTGCCCCGTTTATAGTCCCGACGTACGTGTTTTATGTCACCACGTTCAGAATGATCGGATTTTCCGACAACTTTGTATGACCGTGTGTATGCAGGACAAGTTTGAGCCAACATCCTTTAGAAAAAATCCTAGGATTTTGTTGTCGGAATGTCCGATCAATGTCCGACCGTGTGTACGGGGCATTAAGGTTTCTTTCCGTGTCGTAAATGTAAAGTTTATCGCATTAACAACAATAAAGATTAAAAAATTTATCATTTTAAGTCCCATACTACTACAAAAGTCTTTAATATAGACACTTTTATCACTTGTACATCTAAAAATATTGTATATCTATTGACCTGTCCATGCGGTCTACAGTATGTAGGCCGCACTATGAGAGCCATGAATGTGCGAGTTAAAGTGCCATTGATCGCTTTACACCCCATTGGAGAGGTAGTTTCACTAAGAGGGAAATCTCGAGGTTGGAAACCCGTTGGATATATACTTTGAAGGGTTATACGCCCTTTGGTTTGAATGTGGAGTGAAATGTCAGTAGCTTCATTAACAACAGTTAGCTTTACTTCCACCCACAATTTTTATCCAGGGTTGGTTGATACCCAAAGTATTTTTGTGGCTATTTATGAGGCCTTTTTTGCGACTTTCTTTGAGACCCTTTGTTTGGGATTTATCATTTTCAGCTACTATATCTTGATTTTACTATTTTATATGTATGACACATGGTGTATATGTATTGTATTTTATCCACTCTAGAATATGCGATTTTTAGGTATTCAATTCTGTTCGTTTATGTTTTAGGGTATACCCCCATTGTTTAGCGTTGCACTCCAGTCGTTCCTTTGGTCCGGGACTATTGAATGTGTAGCGTTTTTTATTATCGCTCTGGGCCATTGCTATCCTTTGTTTAGGTGGCACGGATCGCTGACAGGTACCGTAGTATGTCCGTGTTCCTACATTGCCCTTTTTTCAATTGGACGCGATGGCGGCTGTGACGCGGCACCGCGTCAGCTGTTGCCGTCGGTGTTAACCTATCAGGCTTTTCCATTTTGGCTGCTGTGATGCTGTATCGCGTCAGCTGTTGCCGACAGTGTTAACCGATCAGGCTTCCCCATTGATGAGCACATGCACTGTATAACATATTGCATTGTTTTCTTCCTGCGGCGTGCGGAATGACGTAGAGCTATTATCCACGCATCACACGCTGGTGGATGACCAATCAGTTGTAATTCTCGTGTGCGCATAGCGCGCCACACGAAAGACGCATATTGTGATATGCCCATCTGTTTTCTTTTGGTGGATTATTTTCCCTTCAAACCCACCAATTAGCTTTCCTGCTGCGGTGATCAGTAAAGCCATGCCTCTGAAGAGATCCGTTGTGATTAAACATGTCAGGCAGGTTGACACCAGCACGCTGAACGCTGCAACCGATTGTCTTATTTGATGCATGCATTCCTGAACTCAAACTGTAAGTTACTACAATAAATTGCTTTTATTTTTATGATGGGCTTCACTATGGGTCACTTATTTCTCTTCATGGGTATTTGCTGACTACGTTATTGAAAGTCCCACTTCTGGTGTGATTTCTGGGAGACATTGATCTGTGGAGAAAACTATCCGGATATTGCTGTCTGTATTGATGAGGGGTTCAAGAGAGCTAAACTTGCTGGATGTTATTGAGAATATCTATACATGCCTACTTTTTACAGCCATCTGGTAAGCAGACTACCTTATCTTATCGTGGTGTCGAGTGCCCTTTTATATATGCACTATAGCTGGTGATTGGATTCCTCCTACTCTTCAGATCTTCTTTGGAATGTTTTTTCCAGTTGTCATTTTCAGCGCCGCATTATACACAATTTTGGATTTTTACGTTTGGATATCAACAAACTATGCTGGCTGCTTGTTTTTACCTGTTATAGATTAGCGCAGATTTTCCTTGTGATCTAACATGCAATAATGGACCTATATACATTTTAGGTCATTTTTTTTAGAGAGAGATAGAGCTTTTTTTTTGGTGGTATTTGATCACCACTGGGGTGTTTTTATTTTTTTATTTTTATTGTTTTTCTATATAAATGACTAAATCCTGAAAATTGAGAAAAAAATAGTTTT
Source organism: Aquarana catesbeiana (assembly GCF_042186555.1). Lineage (NCBI taxonomy): Eukaryota > Metazoa > Chordata > Amphibia > Anura > Ranidae > Aquarana > Aquarana catesbeiana. The sequence continues at coordinate 105,457,222 of NC_133336.1, read as the reverse complement.
TCTTATTTTCGGTTATAACTTTTTGCAAATAAATAATCTTTCTTCATAAATTTAGGCCAGGATGTATTGTGCTACATTTCTTTGGTAAAAAACTGTATAATATTTTGTCTGCGTGAAAGTTAGAGTCTACAAACTATGGTATATATATTTGAAAGTTGATCTTTTCTGATGTACTGAATGAAAACAAAACAGTGAGCTGCTCAGAAGCCAATTAGGATATCACTTGTCCAAGATGGAACTGCTATCACCTTTCGCTCAGTAAACATGAATTGATGGCACAGGTGGATCCGTGAGTGCTCTGCCGCTACACAGCCAGTAACAGCTCCGATCGTCCTGGGTAGAAGCCAGTAATTTCCTCCTTATTCAATGCAGTCACTCTGTACCAAAAATGAAATCATACAAGGGACTCTCATAGTATAATACCATAAAAGAAGACTCTTTTTTGGAAGTAAAATTACTCTTCCATCCAAAAGTGCACTACACAGATCCGCTGTTCCTCACAACAGTTAATATACAGACATCACCACCAGGAGTCCCTTGGGGTGTGCGGGATGACATCACATGTATAGTCCCTCCCATTGCGTTTCTCCATAACAAGCGTATTCAGAGAGTCCAAGGCCCTGATATACTGCCTTCCTCTCTCATTTCTTGAGCCCCTAAAATGCTAGGACAGTACAAATACCCCCCAAATTACTCTTGTTTGGAAAGTTGACAGTTCATGGTATTAAGTAAAAGGCAAGGTGAGTTTTTTAAGTAATCATTTCCAAAATCCTTTGGAAAATTCTAAAAGTAAATACATTTTTTTTTCACAAAGTTGTTTTTTTAACAAGCTATTTCTCACACACAGCATAGGCATATTACACCCCCACATTCTGATACTGCTCCTGAGTAAGGCAATACCACATGTGTGAGACTTTTTCACAGCTTTGCCACATCCAAGGAGCATCTTCAGGCTTTCTAGGGGGATAAATTATACATTTAATTTTCTGACCATGCATCCCATTTTTGGAGGCCCAGGATAGTGGAAATAATTGGGGCACTGTTGACATTGGAAAAACAACAAAGAGGGCACACCAGCTTGGCACATTTTGTTAATATACCTTTTATTCATAAAAGCAAATGTTATACTCACAAACAAATGTGTTAACAAGCCCACTGATGTATTCAAAAACACAGATGCTGGATCTGCAGCATTTGTTCATCAGCATGGGAAGAAACTATCCAGGTCCAGTATGACTGATGCGTTTCAAGGGGTGACCCCATGGCTCACGATAAAGAGGATTCATCCCTTGAAATGTGTCGGCCATATTGGACCTGGGTGACTTCTTCCCATGCTACTGAACGAATTCTGCAGATCTGACATCTGTGTTTGTGAGTGCATAGATGGGCTTTTAACTAATTTTCTCATGTGTATGATATTTTCTTTTATGAATTAATAAAATGTGTAATCGTTAATGCGCTAGGCTGGTGTGTCCTCTTTTTTGTTATTTGTTCAGTGCTGTGTTTAGGGGGGCATCCTCAGTCTTAAGAGGGCAACAAAATGTGATGGCATCGCATGTTGTTAAATTGGGACAGTGGACACCAACTGGTCTTTGAGCACCACATTTGAGTACAGGAGGTTGCTTTTATTGTTAACTTTTTTTTTTTGTTGGCACTGGTATGGTGGTGATCAGACCGCTGGTATGGTGGTGATCAGAGAACTGGTATTGTGGCAGTGATCAGGACACTGGTATTGTGGCGGTGATCAGGACACTGGTATTGTGGCCGTGATCAGGACACTGGTGTTGGGTATGGCGGTGATCAGGACACTGGTGTTGGGTATGGCAGTGATCAGGACACTGGTGTTGGGTATGGCGGTGATCAGGACACTGGTGTGGGCATGGCGATGATCAAGACACTGGTGTTGGGCATAGTGGTGATCAGGACGCTGGTGTAGGGTATGCTGGTGATCAGGACACTAGTGTGGCCATGATCAGGACTCTGGTATGGCATATAGCAGTCTGGCATCACTGCAATTAGGTTCACTGCCTAGCAGCAATGGTCTGATGATACTGACCTGTGTAGCTAGTAATAAGGTACTCTGTTCTAGCAGCACTGGTGACAGTTGGACAGATAACTGCCTGTACCATTTGTTCACACTACACTGGGGCTAGTGATCAGGAACACTGTGGGCTGGCTGGCAGGTGCTGGTGTGTGTGTACATACAGTGTGCAGGCTGATAACACTCACTGACTTCTGTGACGATTCTCTCTCCTCTCAAAAGATGACCTCTGTGGAAGAAGAAAGAACCGGTCTTTGCTTTCACTTTCAATGTCTACAAATGTGATTGCTGTGATTAGACACAGTGATCACATGGTACAGGACCAATGAATTTCATGTGTCCGGGGGGGGCACATCAATCACCAGGCTTGTGGGTGCCCACTCTGTAGGCTTTGCGCAAGCCGCCGATTGTAGAGGACATACAGGTATTTCCACCCACATTGATGCTGCTCCATTCAGGCCGTTTTTATACACGGGCCAGACGATGGGTGGTTAAATTTGGTGGCTTGTTACGTTTTCTTATTTTACATTTTTTTTCCCGTATTTTCACCTGGTAATCCGGCTAGCTTCTTGTTTTAGTGTATCTATACTCCAGGTCACATCTTCATATTCGACAGCTCAAAGGGATATATGCAAAGAAGATCCAAAAATTGAATTTTGCCAGTGAATTTTTAATAAAAGAATAAAAAGGAGAAACACTCACAATGCGTAGAGACACATACAATTGTCTATTCACAGCATGCATATACACAGTGTAGATCTGATGTCGTTACGCAGGTTCCATCTGCCTTATGTGTATTGCCCTTCCGGGCTGTCTCAAAGGTCTTTGCGTCTTACTCCTTTTTATTCTTTTATTAAAAAGTCACTGGCAATACTACACTATTGGATCTTCTTTGCATATATAGATTTGAACTTTTTCATGAAAGGGCTGCAGGATATTGAGATGTGACCTGGGTTCTGCTGACCTGTTGCCTATGTGATTAAAGTGCTTTTGACCACCTTGGTTATTTTAAGGTGTCCATCACATCAGGTAAGGCAGTCCATGGTGGAAGATTTCTGATACTGTGGAAGATTTAACTTTACTTGTGGCACATGAACTGTGGTTATATATTTTTCTGGACGCTTACTATAATTGGATGATCTATCTCAGGGGTCTCCAAACTTTTCAAATAAAGGGCCAGCTTATTGTCCTTCACACTTTAGGAAGGCCGAATTGTGGCCAAGGGGGACAGAAAATGTCCCAGGCCCGACATCAGTGAGAATAAATATGGCCTCAGGGTTGATGGTAAATAGGAAGAGGAGTAGTGTCCCTATTAGTAGAAGGAATAGTATTCCATCATTGGTGTCAGTGGAAGAAATGGTGTCCTATTGTTGGTTTCAGTGGGAGAAATAGTGCCTCATATCAGTGGGAGGAATAGTGCTTAAAGGGCCGGATAAAGGCTGGAAAAGGGCCACATCTGGCCCTCGGGCCGCAGTTTGGAGCCCCCTGATCTATCCTATTTGGATGATACATGGGACTGTTACTCAGGTTTTTCTTTTTACTTACAACCTTATTGGGAGATGTATGGGATTGTTTTTATTTTTTTTTACTTTTTTGTGCATGATTTATGATTATTTTGTAAGTGTATGAGCTTTGTTGTTAATTTACACATATGTGTCAACACTTGGAAATTTACATTAAGGAGTGCTTCACTGTTAGTTGGTATAAAGGTTAATCATTGTAAGCACCCTTCTGTGTTAAATGTTTTTTTTTAACCCTCAAACTGCCATATTTGCTGCACAGCTTTAGTTAAAGAAAGTTGATGAATAACAGAACTGGTAGATTAACAGGTGAAAATAAAGGAATAAAGCCTAATAAAATGCAGCCACCACATCTATTGGTAAATTTTCTTTCTTGGTTTTAATTCAGTTTTAGAGCCTATTCACACCAGAAACCGTTTGTTTTTGTATGCATGTTGACATGCATTTAACGCACACTTGCGTTAACATGTGCTTTCATTGCATTTTTTAGTTTTTTTTTAAAGCTTGTTTGTTTGCATTTGCTTTGAGCTCGCTTCCTTCTCCTTTCTTCTTTGGGCTTTTATGTTTACTGCGTTGGTTTGCATTTATGCACGTTCAAAAATTTTTTTTTTGCTGATCTGTACTGCACTGCAATGGTGTGAAGTATGCCCATTAAATAACACAGATTTTGAACTCTATATGCAGGGGTAAAACAATGCATCCCGCTGCGTCTAATGTGAATGGTTCCTTTAATTTTGATGTGTTGTCAAACCCTCCAATGATTGATATATACATATATATATATATATATATATATATATATATATATATATATATATAAAAGGGCTTTTTTTCAGTGGGAGCGTGGGGGAATGCAGTTCCGTCACCTTTACCACTGACAGCAAGTGGTGCTGGGGTGTGCTGCAGGGTCTATTGATGCTCACTGCTAGGGGATCTATTATAGCTGGAGGGTATCTATTTTTGCATGGGGTCTATTGTTTCTGAGGAAGTCTATTGTTGATGGTGGAAGACCTACTGTTGCTGGGAGTGGGTCTTATTTTGCCAGGGGGTCAGTTGCTGGGAGAGATCTAGTGTTGAGGGAGGGGTCTGTTGTTGCTGGCTGCCAGAGAATCTACTGATGCTGGCTGTGGGGAGATCTGCTGTTGCTGCTGGGAGTCTATTGTTGCTGGGGGGGATTTTTTGTGGTGGGGTGGTCTATTGTTGCTGGCGGGGGCTCTATTGTTACTGGCTGCAGGGGTTCTATTTTACTGCTTTTGTTGTTACAATTACCAAATTCCTTATGGATTACGTAGCACCACAAATTGATACTTGGTTCTGTATTGTCTAAAAGGGCAGTACTAGGAGGTGGGTAGGGGATGGAACCAAAGAATGGTGCTTGGAGGTGGGTAGGGGTGGAGAAAAAGGGTGGCTTAGAAAGGGGGAGTTCCTGCACCTATTCTCTGAGAAAAAAAGCCCTGTGTGTATATATATATATATATATATATATATATATATATATATATATATATATATATATATAAATGTTGTTTGCATTTGGGCACAAACTTTTGTTTATTGCATGGTGCAGAGAAATAACCAGATCTAGTTCTGTAGCTGTCTTACAGCTGTGTCAGTTTATCCATATTGACACTGCAGAGTTAATTTAGGGCTGGTTCACACTGGTCTGACACGCGCTCCGACTTCAAGAGCACAAGTCGCTTGACATGTCAAAGTCAATAGCGTGGGGTTTTATCCATACCAGAGCCAAAAGAATTGTTTTGATTGGTCAAAGTACAAGTCGAAATCATCTCAAAGTCGGATCAAAATCGGATCCCGTTTATTGAAGTTGCATGGAAGTCAGACCTGATGTCGCAGGGCAAAGTTGGATCGGAAGTGCGACTTCCATGTCGGATCAGTGTGAACATTACAAAGGCCGGGTTCACACTGGTACAACACGAGAGTCGTACCACTTTGGATCTGACTTTACCCTGCGACTTGAAGTCCGACATGTGTCTGATTTCAATGAACAGGGATCCAACTTTGATCCCCAACAATACTAGGCACCGTGTCTGGTATTTAGGGGGAACTCCACGCACAATGTAAAAAAAAACGGCATGGGGTCCCCCTCGAGGAGTATACCAGGCCCTTTGGTCTGGTATGGATTTGCAGGGGAACCCCCACGCTGCAAAAATAGCATGGGGTCCCCCCAAAATCCATACCAGATCCTTATCGGAGCACACAGCCCGGCAGGTCAGGAAAGGGGGTGGGGACGAGCGAGTGCCCGCCCTCCTGAACCGTACCTGGCTGCATGCCCTCAACATGCGGGGGTGGGTGCTTTGGGGCAGGGGGGCCCCCCACCCCAAAGCACCTTGTCCCCATGTTGATGAGGACAAGGGCCTCTTCCCGACATCCCTGGCCATTGGTTGTCAAGGTCTGTGGGCGAGGGGCTTATCGGAATCTGGAAGCCCTCTTTAACAAGGAGGCCCCCAAAATTCCGGCCCCCCACCCTGTGTGAATGAGTATGGGGTACATTGTACCCCTACCCATTCACCTTAAAAAAAAGTCAAAAATAAAACACAGTACAAAGGTTTTTAAAGTAATTTATTAAGGCAGCTCCAACGTTTCTTCTGATCTCTTCTCCCCTCTCCGGCTCTTATTACTCCTCCGCTGATGTCCTCTGCCTCTGCCGGTTCTTCTCCCCTCTCCAGGTCTTCTCCGCTCTCTGCTGATGTCTTCTATCCCTCTCCAGGTCTTCTCCGCTCTCTGCTGATGACTTCTAGCCCTCTCCAGTTCTTCTCCCTCTGTCTGCTGTCTTCTGCCTCTGCCGGGTCTTCGCTGTGTTCTCCCTCTGTCCTTCTTCCGATGTTGATTCAACGCTCTCTCCTGCTCTAATGCAGGGTGTGCGGTGTGCCACTACTTATATTGGCATGGGGCGGGGTCACTGGGTGATGTCATCCATGGGCCCAACCCCTTATGATGTCACCGCCCGGGGCATGACCCTGCCCCATGCCAATATAAGTACTGGCACACTGCGCACCCAGCATTAGAGCGGGAGAGAGTGTCGGGTCAATATCAGAAGAAGAACAGAGGAAGAAGACAGCGGAGAAGACCTGGCAAAAGAGCGAGAATTTAGCGGAGAAGATCCAGCAGAGGCAGAAGACAGCGGACAGAGGGAGAAGAACCGGAGAGGGCTAGAAGACAGCAGAGAGCGGAGAAGACCCTGAGAGGGGAGAAGAGATTGGAAGAGACAATGCCTTAATAAATTACTTTAAAAATATGTGTAATGTAAAGGGGGCTTCCAGATTCCGATAAGCCCCCACCTGCAGACCCCGACAACCAATGGTCAGGGTTGTCGGGAAGAGGCCCTTGTCCTCATCAACATGGGGACAAGGTACTTCGGGGTAGGGGGGGCCACAGGGTGCCTCCCTGCCCTTTAGCACCCACCCCCCCATGCTGAGGGCATTCGGTACGGTTCAGGAGGGGGGGCGCTCGCTCGTCCCTACTCCTTTTCCTGACCGGCCTGGCTGCGTGCTAGGATAAGGGTCTGGTATGGATTTTGGGGGGACCCCCACGCCAGCGTAGGGGGTTCCCCTTAAATCCATATCAGACCGAAGGGCCTGGTATGCGCTTGGAGGGGGAACCCATGCCAGTTTTTTACTTACAATTTGGTGCGGCGTTCCCCCTCAAGATCATCAGAGCAAAAGTCGAATGCCAAAGTCGGATCATGCAAGATGGCGATCCAACTTTGATCCGACTTCAATGATAGTTGAATGGGCTGAAGTAGGGTCAAAGTCAGACCAAAGTAGTACAGGGAGCATTTTCAAAGTCGGACCAACTTGTGTCGGACCAGTTAAGACGGCTTCCGTAGGGAAACATTGATTTTCACACGTCATGTGACATGAGCTCCCAATGTCGGAGCGTTTGTCGCACCAGTGTAAACCCGGCCTTAAAGTATGTCAGAGTGCGCAACCGACCATGTAGGTTTCACTACAGGCCAACTCGAACATGTATTGCATTACATGCAAAACAAGAATCTCTGTTTTTATGCACGTGTTTGTTAAAAGTGTGTACATATGTATAAGTGTATGTAGAGGGTTAATTTTGAAACTTCTAGAAAAGCTCACAGCTATTTTACACTTAAAAGTTCTGCCTAAGAGCAGAAACCACAGGATGCCTGCTATTACCTTTGCAGAACACCCCGCTTTGTGCGTCTCTCTGATGGCAGTTGGCTGACATGTTCAATTTAATGCTAAAGTGCCTTGCCGTAGTGTTGGAATAGTAACATTTGTTGGTAGGAATTCTTGCAGTGATGAACTCCAATAAGACTGGAATAGTTCCCAGAACTGATGTATAGTTCATTTCATATACGCTCCTTTTACTTGTCTGCATGAAACTGGCATAATGTCATATAATCATGGAGGAGAATGTAAACTATGCCCCAAAGGACCCAGCTTTGAGGAATGGGTACATTTTTCAAATTGGCTACATTTTTGATTAATATAGCAATTTAGTGTAATAGTTCTCACCATATCATTTCATAAAGAGTTGAACTTTTTTTTAGTGATTACTCATTTCCTTTTTGTTTTTTGTTTTTATTACAAATAAAAAATATATATATACATACACAGTGGGGACGGAAAGTATTCAGACCCCCTTAAATTTTTCACTCTTTGTTATATTGCAGCCATTTGCTAAAATCATTTAAGTTCATTTTTTTCCTCATTAATGTACACACAGCACCCCATATTGACAGAAAAACACAGAATTGTTGACATTTTTGCAGATTTATTAAAAAAGAAAAACTGAAATATCACATGGTCCTAAGTATTCAGACCCTTTGTTCAGTATTTAGTAGAAGCACCCTTTTGATCTAATACAGCCATGAGTCTTTTTGGGAAAGATGCAACAAGTTTTTCGCACCTGGATTTGGGGATCCTCTGCCATTCCCCCTTGCAGATCCTCTCCAGTTCTGGATGGTAAACGTTGGTGGACAGACATTTTTAGGTCTCCCCAGAGATGCTCAATTGGGTTTAAGTCAGGGCTCTGGCTTGGCCATTCAAGAACAGTCACAGAGTTGTTGTGAAGCCACTCCTTTATTATTTTAGCTGTGTGCTTAGGGTCATTGTCTTGTTGGAAGGTAAATCTTCGGCCCAGTCTGAGGTCCTGAGCACTCTGGAGAAGGTTTTTGTCCAGGATATCCCTGTACTTGGCTGCATTCATCTTTCCCTCGATTGCAACCAGTCGTCCTGTCCCTGCAGCTGAAAAACACCCCCACAGCATGATGCTGCCACCACCATACTTCACTGTTGGGACTGTATTGGACAGGTGATGAGCAGTGCCTGGTCTTCTCCACGCATACCACTTAGAATGAAGGCCAAAAAGTTCTATCTTGGTCTCATCAGACCAGAGAATCTTATTTCTCTCCATCTTGGAGTCCTTCAGGTGTTTTTTTAGCAAACTCCATGCAGGCTTTCATGTGTCTTGCACTGAGGAGAGGCTTCCGTCGGGCCACTCTGCCATAAAGCCCCGACTGGTGGAGGACTGCAGTGATGGTTGACTTTCTACAACTTTCTCCCATTTCCTGACTGCATCTCTGGAGCTCATCCACAGTGATCTTTGGGTTCTTCTTTACCTCTCTCACCAAGGGTCTTCTCCCCCAATAGCTCGATTTGGCCGGACGGCCAGCTCTAGGAAGGGTTCTGGTCGTCCCAAATGTCTTCCATTTAAGGATTATGGAGGCCACTATGCTCTTAGGAACCTTAAGTGCAGCAGAAATTTTTTGTAACCTTGGCCAGATCTGTACCTTGCCACAATTCTGTCTCTGAGCTCTTCAGGCAGTTCCTTTGACCTCATGATTCTCATTTGCTCTGACATGCACTGTGAGCTGTAAGGTCTTATATAGACAGGTGTGTGGCTTTCCTAATCAAGTCCAATCAGTATAATCAAACACAGCTGGACTGAAATGAAGGTGTAGAACCATCTCAAGGATGATCAGAAGAAATGGACAGCACATGAGTTAAATATATGAGGGTCACAGCAAAAGGGTCTGAATACTTGGGACCATGTGATATTTCAGTTTTTCTTTTTTAATAAATCTGCAAAAATGTCAACAATTTTGAGTTTTTCTGTCAATATGGGGTGCTGTGTGTACATTAATGAGGAAAAAAAATGAACTTAACCACTTAAGCACCAGCTTTGTTTTGGATTTTAGGTCTTTACATGTTTAAAACAGGTTTTTTTGCTAGAAAATTACTTAGAACCCCCAAACATTATATATGTTTTTTTTCTAACACCCTAGAGAATAAAATGGCGGTCGTTGCAATACTTTTTTTTTCGCCGTATTTGCGCAGCGGTCTTATAAGCAAACTTTTTTTTTTTTAAATTCACTTTTTTGAATAAAAAAATAAGACAACAGTAAAGTTAGCCCAATTTTTTTTTATATTGTGAAATATAATGTTACAGCAAGTAAATTGATACCCAACATGTCACGCTTCAAAATTGCGCCCGCTCGTGGAATGGCGTCAAACTTTTAGCGCGAGCTCGTCAGGACAGGGGGTTTTGAAAAAAAAAAATTTTATTATTTATTTTACATTATTTTATTTATTTTTACACTGTTTTAAAAAAAAATTGTGTCACTTTTGTTCCTATTACAAGGAATTTAAACATCGCTTGTAATAGAAAAAAGCATAACAGGACCTCTTAAATATGAGATCTGGGGTCAAAAGACCTCAGATTTCATATTTACACGGCAAAGTTTGGACGTACATCGGCGTGCGGCGGTCCGGAAGTGGTTAAATGATTTTAGCAAATGGCTGCAATATAACAAAGAGTGAAAAATGTAAGAGGGTCTGAATACTTTCCGTTCCCAATGTATATATGATATAAAAAGTCTACACACCCCTGTTAAAATGTCAGGTTTCTGTGATGTATAAATAATTTAAGAATTTTTTCCACCTTTAATGTGACCTATAAACTATGCAACTCTATTGAAAATCAAACTGAAATCTTTTAGGGGATGGGGAGTAAAAATCAAAAAACGAAAAAAAAAATGAAGAATGAACCATTAAAAGGACTAATAGAACAGGTTTTATCTGTCAGTAGTATGGTTCTAGTGGAATATGGTATGCCAAATAGCCTATTAAGATAAAAAAAACCTCTGTGACAGTGTTATATGAGTAGAGTACCAGGCAGTATAACCCATTTCTAGGCTAATTTTTTTTTTCTCTCAGAGTGATAAACAGGAATTTTCAAGCCAATTTGGCAGGTCTTTAAATAAATTTAATCTACCTCTTTTTTAAAAAACTTTATTTGTCCAGGACCTTTCTTCCATCCATGCACGCATGTAATTGCTCTGATGTGCGGTTAAAAGTGTACAACCAAAGTACCGTCATCATTGATTTGTACATACTGTTGAATATGACTGTACCTGATCACCTATGCCTCCCGGTCACAGAAATGCACTGAATTCTGGCTCGTGTGCATGAGCTCTTAAGCCTTTCTCTAGACTCCTGCAGATGGAGCAGTGCACTTTCAATTTAAAGGGCTGCAGGCAGAGCTAGGTGTAGCTATTCACTGATTTAAGCAGCTACAGCAGCAGCAAGAGTGATTTCACTGAAGGAGGAGGAGCATTGTCGCCCTATCAAAGAAAGTGTCTAATGGTCTAATGGTTCTCCTGGCAGAACCAACATGTATTTGCAAAATGTTCTAAGGGGTACTTAGAATAAGAGAGAGCCTGGTCTTATAAGTCTGTGAAGCCTGCATCACATATACTGTATATTTATAGTTTAACCATAGTTCTCTTTTATGGAAGTCATATAGTCAAAGCATACACTTTCATTTTATAACATCAGTATTGTAATAGAATACAAATGATAGAAATGTTTGACAATCCAATATAAGCTAACTTGACAAACCTGCTTTCATGTTGTTAGTGCTGCCCGACTGCTGGCCATCTCTTCCCACAACTTCCTGGACTCCCTATATGCTTTAAAGCTTCTCCTGTGCAGTTTACTGTCAATTTATAAGGACTACACATCCCATGGTACTTTGCTGCTTGCAAGCAGTGATTTCTGTACTAAATCTGCCTCCTGGCATTCCTCCTCTCGGCACCTCTGTAGTTCAAAAGGCAGGCTTTGTAAAATGTGTGACACAGCAGTGCCTACTACAGGGCATAGTGAATATGTGTCACAGAAATCAAGGAAGTAAATTTACAAACTTCAAATTCATTCAGAAAAATAGGAGTATGCTTAAAAACCATTTGATTTCTAATGTGGAAATGATTATTGGGTTTAAATTTCAACCACAGATACAGCAGTATCTATGAAGCGATATTAAACCCAAAACCAAAAATGTAACATATTTCAGATTTCCAGTCATTAGATGTGGTGGTTGCATTTGTTTTCTTTTTTTTTTTTTAAGGCCCTTTTCCCCCTCTTTTCACCTGGTGATCCAGCCAGTAATAGACTTCCTGTTGTTTGGTGCCTACATTCTGGATAGAGCAGCAACAGAGACATCTTTGGACAGTAGCATTGGCAGTCTGGGAGGAGGGGAGTGTTAGATTTACTAGCAGATGTAGATATACTAATCAATAGAAGCCAAACTCCAGCTCATACTTTACAAGCAGTCGCAGCTGGGGTTTTTTTCCCTTTGGGATAAAGGTTTTAAATAAATGAATAAAAGCTGTTAATTGCAAGCACCCCTGTCAGTGATAAATGGTTTGTCTCAACCCTCCAACTGCAACATCTGAAGGACAGACTATTCTGTTGAAGAACAGACTTACTGGCTGGATCACCAAGTGGAATAAAAGAAAGAAAGCTTGAAAAAGAAAACAAGTGCAGCCACCTCATCCAGCAATTGGTAGGCTGCAATATAATGTTTGTTTTTAGGTTTACTACTACTTTAAACCTTAAAGCCTCATCTGTGTGAACTCCAGGTGGAATGATGTGATGCATGGAAAAGTCTAATGCCCCACACACACGGTCGGACTTTGTTCGGACATTCCGACAACAAAATCCTAGGATTTTTTCCGACGGATGTTGGCTCAAACTTGTCTTGCATATACACGGTCACACAAAGTTGTCGGAAAATCTGATCGTCCTAAACGCGGTGACGTAAAACACGTACGTCGGGACTATAAACGGGGCAGTGGCCAATAGCTTTCATCTCTTTATTTATTCTGAGCATGTGTGGCACTTTGTCCGTCGGATTTGTGTACACACGATCGGAATTTCCGACAACGGATTTTGTTGTCGGAAAATTTTATATCCTGCTCTCAAACTTTGTGTGTCGGAAAATCCGATGGAAAATGTGTGATGGAGCCTACACACGATCGGAATTTCCGACGACAAGGTCCTATCACACATTCTCCGTCGGAAAATCTGACCGTGTGTACAGGGCATTAGGCTGTTAAAGGGTGCTCTAAGGGGGAGATATGGGGCACCTCCAATGTCAAAAGCGCCTGTTATCATTCACAAAGATTTTTCACTATGTTTTAAAAACTTTATGGGACCAGGTTGATCCTTCCCTGTTTACAATGAATAGAGAAAAGGAAGGTGTTAACCATGCATGCATGTTTTTACTCTGTTGGTTAAGTTACACAAGAAATAGAGTCAGGCTGCTCACAAAAGGCAGAGGTCTCTCCACTCTCTGACCCTTTCCCAACTATGACTTGCTTAAAAACACACTTGTATCTCTCCATAAATTTATATTGTCTCTAGACTTAATTAAGTTCAGATGTTGTTCGAAAAGTGATACAATGTCTTCTTGAGCCTAAATGGAGCTGATAAATATGTAATATAACTCATCTGTGTGAAGATTAAATGTAAAAATGCTTATTTACAAAGGAATAAACTGTCAATTTAACAACTTGTAAAGTGCTTTATCACAGCATGAAAGTGAAATCAATACAAGATTGCCTGAGGAATATTATTGATGACCTTCACCCAACAAGCGGCTTTTATCACCTTGTATTTGAGACTGATCATTTGGTTTCCTTTTTTGAATTAATTAGTTTGCTTTGCTTGGCTGTAAATACAAAGCTCTGCTAATAGAAGACACTTGTCTCAGAGAAGCCAACAACATCCGTATTTCCTTTAGGATCAATCAGCCGTTAAATAACTCATTGAACTTTCTGTTTTTTCTGCTAATTTATTTTTGGAAGTACAGAGGGATTTGATTTCCTTGTCCCAGTGTTCACCCACCTCAATAAAAAAACAAATCTAATCTGGAGCCTGACCTCCTCTCCAGTAAAGGGTTAAAAGTTGAGTTTATCTGGACCTGATCTCCTTTGTTACAATATCCTTCAAGTCCAGGATTGGGGAAGGTCTGATCCTCTGGAACATGTGTTTCATTTAAGCTTCTCTACACATGTTGCTGCTTTGGGCTCTTTGGTGTGTTTTACAGAACCCTAACAAGGTCCTAGCTAGGTCAAGGTGAGGCTGGAGTCAGCATCTCATTCACTTTGCCATGCTGGGGGACCCAATTTAAAACATCCCACTGAGTTCAGACCTCTTTCAACTGCTGATTAGATTAGCTTTACATTTGTCAACTGCACTGATACAAATACTTAACCTTTAAACTTATGGATACGGGGACCTTGTTTCTGGAAACTGGCATTTAAAGAAATTTCTCACATTGCTTATTATTAATAGCAGAAAAATATTCAGTATATGGTGTTGTGAAAAAACAAACCTTGTTTGTTGATGTTACTACAGTATGATACAGCCCTGACAGCGGCAGAATAACTTCTTAAAATAATTACTATGGGACAGCTTGGTTAACAAAATGTATATTAAGCTATAAACTAACACTCTGGTGCCTACATGTGACCGAGGAGCCACATGTTGTCCTTTTGGCCTTTACTGTGCAGCCCTCAGAGCCCCCGATGATAGTAGTTTGTGTTTTGAGCCTTATCCAACCTCGTGAAGGCAAGTTATATTTTTTAGTCAGGCTTTAAATAGTTAATTGTTTTTTGTTTGTTTCTTTTCATGCAATCTTACTTTTCTATGTGCTCTACATCCAATTTCTCTTTTAATGTTTTTTACTCTGAACTTGGAACAAGTAATTTTAAAGGGAGGCATAGGGAGCACAAATTTGGGAGCATTGATTTGTAAAATTAGTGATCGTTTGTGGACTTATGTAGTGTTTTTCCAGCCTACAACTATCTCCTGAAGCATGTCCCTAATCTCTGATCATCTTCTTTAGCATTTCTACAGTCACTGACGATCTCCTGTTGCATGTCTGCAGTTCCTAACTTTTTCTGCAGCATTATGTTCACGGAATATTATGCCCTCTAATTTAATTAAATTGACCACCATTGATCTTATAGTAACATGTATCATACCAGAATAAAGTGGATTCTAAGTAAATTGTCAAAACCTAACTAGAGATATTTATTGCTCACCCAAAGGCAAAAGTAAGGAAGCCAGACATTAAAAGTTATATTTTTAACTTATTATGGATTAAAGGTCTATAAATAATGATTTATAAAATGCAACAATACAGTGGGGATTTACCCTGATTATCATTGTCATTGGGACTCAAAGTAATGGGAAGATCCAATAGAACACAGGAAGGAGATCTCCCAATTGGGACTGTTACAGTGACAGGTGTCTAATGCTGGCCATAAACAGCTTAAATTTCAACTGATTCTTAATGACACTACCGGACTCGACAAACCTAGAGCCACATGAAAATTTTTCGGCCAAACAATGACTGCAACCAATCTGCAGTCACTGTTCAGGTATTCTGCCATCGCAGTATCTGTCAAAAAAAAAAAATAATCTTATTATTCATGGCTAACCTTATAGGGGCTTTATTTCACTTTGTCTACAGGCAAGGAAGAGAAGAGAAAACTATCGAATGGGACATAGATGGAAATAAAAAAAAAAAACATCACAGAGGTTTTAGCCATATGCTATCCAAAATCTAAAAAACTGTTTTGGCCTTAAATATACTTTAACTACTGGTCGACATATGATGTCGCCCAGTTTAGCCGCGACCGCGCCTTATGTTCCTGGGACACGGCGCGACCCCAATCTTGGCAAAGAGTGTGAGGCAAGGAGAGCTGATCAGCGGCATCCCCTCACAAGGAAGATGTGCCCATCAGTTATGCCAATCAGTGCTTCCTTTTCAGTGCCCATCAGTGCTGCATATTAGTGCCGCCTCATCAGCGCACATCAGTAAGGGAGAAAAATTACTTATTTACAAAATTTTGGACAGAAACTAAGAAAAAATATTTTTTTTTACATTTTTGGTAATAGCACCAAAAGAAAGTTATATTTGTGTGAAGAAAATGATTAAATATTAATTTGGGTACAGTGTTGCATGTCATTCAAAGTGCGTCATCACTGAAAGCTGAAAAATGGCCTGGGCAGGAAGGGGGTGAAAGTGCCCTGTACTGAAATAGTTAAAGTATTTTTATTTTTTTTTTAAATAGAATGGAGAGGGATTTGAACACCTGACCGTTTTTAATTGCTTTCGATGTCCCCATTAGAGAGATTCACCCTCTCGATTTGTGCTGTTTATCATTCTCACTAAGAGTGAAATTGAAGAAAATCCCAAATTATGGGTTGTCCTTAGAACAGGGATAGAGGGGGGAATCTAATGGGTTTACTTGTTCTGGATTTTCACCTCATGTTTTGGCTATGGGACAGGAATTGAAGGGAACTGTCCCCCCATGGGACACAGAAGGCAAAACAAAAACTAGCAGGGGTTATAACCTTCCCTTACTCTATCCACAATGAAAAAAGTTTTACTCTTAGTTCTACTTTAATGTCTTCCTTAAATTCAAATGCAAGGAACATATGATGCCAATAGTGTAGGAGTACAGTATATTATAACAAGGCTATATTCAGAGAATAATTAGCCTAACTAAGCCTAGCCTTTTTTGGACAAGACCAAAAGTGCAGTACATTGGACTGCTTTATTACTGTAGTAGTATTTAATAATTGGTATACAGGGATGAAAGCAGAGTGACACATAATAGACACAAGATTAGCCAATGACACAGCATTAGATCACTGATTTTTCCTTTGGGGTAGCTGGACACCCAGAGGCAGAAGAGCATGATCAACAGTATCAGTTTCTGGGCAAACATTTCAAAGAGAGAGAATTTAGGAATTATTGGGATTTTACATTGCAAAATGCCTTTGGTAAAAAAAATGCTCTAGACATCAGCATTTGTCCATGACAGAGGGCTTGGGATTAGTCAAATAATGTGAGACACAAATGGTATTGGACGCAAATCTTCTCTTTGAACAGAGTCTCTATTCTTCCTCTTGAAAGGTATCTTTAAAATGTAAACCCACCAGATCTGTGATATTCCTGAAACTGACGTTATTTAGTTTAAGCAAGGGAAATTCATTTATAATGTTTAAGCTTAGCAATTACCTTCTTATGTCAGCTAATGTATGTGAAGAGGTTATCACGTTCACTCCTGACCAGTATTTTAGCATGCATTAAAGCCTTCATCTTTAGAAGCAAGCAACCAAAGTAGATGGGGGCTTTTTCCTGAACTGTATAATTTATTGTTGAAGTAATTTATTTAGTTGACATTCATTTTCAAGTAACAGTAAGCACTGCGTCCTTTTACTATAACAATCTCAAGTGGAAAGTAGTTTATACTAACCCGGGATAAAGTATAGGTTCTCACTATATGGTATATAAACCAGACATTGAGCGTAAACACAGTTCACAGTCTGAAATGTTTTGGCATTGGCTTTGCCAGATTTTATAAAGTATTATGTGAGAAAAATCGCACAGTACATCTACGCAGTGAACACTGTTCTGATTTAATAAGTGTTGCCTATATCATACGGTCACAATTATAGTTTATTGTCCATTGGCAAGGTCTTTTGGTGATGACATCTTTAAATTTAACCTGTATTCACTGCTAAAGCCTCTACCAAGGTCTTTTTAAATAAGATTCTACCTTATCTCAGAGTCCACCTAAGAACTGGCTCTGTTGTTAATGCGACAATTCAGGGGGAAGGGAAATTTATGATCTGAAATTCACAGTTTAGATCTTTGCTTTATGTTACTGTATAGTGTATTTTCAGATTTGCAGCCAAATTGGGATAACTACTTTATATTTGTTATGTGTTCTTATTCATACAGCATCCTAAAAAAAAAAAATGCTGTACTGTGCTGACTGAGCTTCATTATCAGCTTGTATATAGGAAAAAAGAAGCCATAAGAGTCCTAAACAGCTTTCCCTTATAGGACATCCCTCTTCCTGAATTAACAGAACACTATTGGGAATGAATTGGACTTTTAAGGTATAGATGTCTACATCATTGGTAAAAAGGTAAAAAAATGCAGAAGAATAATTCAGTACATGAGTATTTGTGTAAAAAAGGTAACAAATGCCTAAAAAAGTGCTATATATAACAACATCTCCTATAGTAACAAGGACATTGCTATGCTTGCAAAATAAATACACATTTAAAGATGTACATCAAATCAAGATAAATTCAAGGTCCCTAAACGTGTTTCATGGACAATATCAAAAAGTATTAATTTATCGTGTCATATGTTGAAGTTTTCAATCAAAGGCTAAAAGCCCTGTGTCTGCACTGAAAGCAGGTAAATGAAGTGCAAGAAGGACCCCAGGAGCTACCAGGGTGAATATCTATCTAGAAACACCAAGCGTAGCTTTCCTGGTAGACAGTAGAAAAGCTGGTGCCAAAGATGTATCAACCATGGATTCACCGTAGAATCACATTATATATAAAAGATGGGAAATGCAAAATTAACAATCACTACCAGACCTGTTAGGGCAACACTTCACAACCATCAGATCTCACATTTCTCTCATAAAAGATGTAACTTAGGCATGGAGCAGCTATCAAATAGGGGCCCACCCTAGTAGATAAGTCCTCCATTAACCTTCTCCCCTGGTTACACCTTTTATGACAGAAATGTTAGTTCTGATAGCATCTTTACTTATAGTATTAAAAAATGGCCATTATTCACATGGGTACTCCTAAGCAGAATGTGAGTGCTTCCAAGTGCTTTATACATTTTTCTGTGAGTTTAATCATTAAAAGTGTGGAACTAACCAGTCTGGAGGCCATTTTTCATTTGTTGTTTCCCATATTTTATGTGTTATGTGATTCTGATGTGAATCCATGGTTGATACGTCTTTGGCACCAGCTTTTCTATTGGCTATCAAGAAAGTTATGCACCTTATACACCCACTTGGAGAGCTGACACAGGGCTTGCAGCTTTTGGTTAAACTCTTCAGCATATGACATGACAAAATTAATACTTCCTCTTGAAGAAGTGGACGTGTCTATGAAACACGTCGAGGGATCTCAAAGCTAATACATTTGATGTACATCTTTAAATGTGTTTTATTTCGTAAGCATAACAATCTCCTTGTTATCATAGTAGATGTTGCCACGGTACTTCAAGTATGTTTTACATATAGCACTTTTTTAGGTGTTTGTTTTGTATTGAATAAAACTGATTGTGTGTGTGGGTGTTTTTTAAACGTTTGTCCAGTAATGTAGACTACTTCCCACATATATATATACAGTGGGGACGGAAAGTATTCAGACCCCCTTAAATTTTTCACTCTTTGTTATATTGCAGCCATTTGCTAAAATCATTTAAGTTCATATTTTTTCCTCATTAATGTACACACAGCACCCCATATTGACAGAAAAACACAGAATTGTTGACATTTTTGCAGATTTATTAAAAAAGAAAAACTGAAATATCACATGGTCCTAAGTATTCAGACCCTTTGTTCAGTATTTAGTAGAAGCACCCTTTTGATCTAATACAGCCATGAGTCTTTTTGGGAAAGATGCAACAAGGTTTTCACACCTGGATTTGGGGTTTCTCTGCCATTCCTCCTTGCAGATCCTCTCCAGTTCTGTCAGGTTGTATGGTAAACGTTGGTGGACAGCCATATTTAGGTCTCTCCAGAGATGCTCAATTGGGTTTAAGTCAGGGCTCTGGCTGGGCCATTTAGGAACAGTCACAGAATTGTTGTGAAGCCACTCCTTTGTTATTTTAGCTATGTGCTTAGGGTCATTATCTTGTTGGAAGGTAAATCTTTGGCCCAGTCTGAGGTCCTGAGCACTCTGGAGAAGGTTTTCGTCCAGGATATCCCTGTACTTGGCCGCATTCATCTTTCCCGCGATTGCAACCAGTCGTCCTGTCCCTGCAGTTGAAAAACACTCCCACAGCATGATCCTGCCACTACCATGCTTCACTGTTGGGACTGTATTGGACAGGTGATGAGCAATGCCTGGTCTTCTCCACACATACCGCTTAGAATTAAGGCCAAAAAGTTCTATCTTGGTCTCATCAGACCAGAGAATCTTATTTCTCACCATCTTGGAGTCCGTCAGGTGTTTTTTAGCAAACTCCATGCGGGCTTTCATGTGTCTTGCACTGAGGAGAGGCTTCTGTCAGGCCACTCTGCCATAAAACCCCAACTGGTGGAGGGCTGCTGTGATGGTTGAGTTTCTACAACTTTCTCCCATCTACCGACTGCATCTCTGGAGCTCAGCCCCAGTGACCTTTGGGTTCTTCTTTACCTCTCTCACCAAGGCTCTTCTCCCCCGATAGCTCAGTTTGGCCGAACGGCCAGCTCTAGGAAGGGTTCTGATCGTCCCAAACGTCTTCCATTTAAGGATTATGGAGGCCACGGTGCTCTTAGGAACCTTAAGTGCAGCAGAAATTTTTTTGTAACTTTGGCCAGATCTGTGCCTTGCCACAATTCTGTCTCTGAGCTCTTCAGGCAGTTCCTTTAAACTCATGATTCTCATTTGCTCTGACATGCACTGTGAGCTGTAAGGTCTTATATAGACAGGTGTGTGGCTTTCCTAATCAAGTCCAATCAGTATAATCAAACACAGCCGGACTCAAATGAAGGTGTAGAACCATCTCAAGGATGATCATGAGAAATGGACAGCACCGGAGTTAAATACATGATTTTCACAGCAAAGGGTCTGAATACTTAGGACCATGTGATATTTCAGTTTTTCCTTTTTAATAAATCAGCAAAAATGTCAACAAACAATTCTGTGTTTTTCTGTCAATATGGGGTGCTGTGTGTAATGAGGAAAAAAATGAACTTAAATGATTATAGCAAATGGCTGCAATATAACAAAGAGTGAAAAATTTAAGGGGGTCTGAATATTTTCGGTCCCCACTGTGTATATGTATATATATATATATATATATATATATATATATATATATATATATATATATATATTACACATTTTCCTCAAAGTTGGCTG
Source organism: Aquarana catesbeiana (assembly GCF_042186555.1). Taxonomy (NCBI): domain Eukaryota; kingdom Metazoa; phylum Chordata; class Amphibia; order Anura; family Ranidae; genus Aquarana; species Aquarana catesbeiana. The sequence continues at coordinate 105,436,424 of NC_133336.1, read as the reverse complement.
TGAAGGTTGAAAATAAATTTTGTACATTTCGAATTGGTCACAGATCATACAGTACATGGATACAGTACTTGGTTACAACTATTTGAATGTATGAAAGCTCCTAGCTGGCACCCATCAATACCAGGCTTATGCTGGGGCAAAGGTAGATAATAGAATTTAGACTTCATTGTCAATCCACAGAGGCTTCAGCCCCTGAGAAAGATCTGTCAGGGATTTCTGCTGTAGATGGCTGTTGAAATCAGCCATTCTGGAAATCATCAGAATCAGCAGACCAGTGTTTGGGTATATGCTGTCCAGCCAGTTACCCCACTGTTTGCTTCAAATGCATAACATACATATTTTTAACTTATAAACTTTGCAGCATATTGGGAGATTTTGCTAGCAAATTTCACTATTTCATTAAGACAAAATTATATACTATATTACTTTCACACCGGCAGCCCAAAATATCCCAGCAACTTAGAAACTATGGTGTGATTAAACTCTTTCTCCTATTTTTGCTTGCAAGAAATTCTCCTGTATACTTTAATGCGCATTCGATTTTCCTTCAGTTTTCACTGCATTATGCTGTTTTTACCATTACAAGCCTTCCAAGGCCTGCTGCAGAAAAATATCCCTGCAGCATGATGATGCCACCCCCATTCTTTTTATGATGGGAAAGGTGTGCTTATGATGTGCAGTGTTTCGCTAATGCCAAATAAGGCCTAATTTACACTCGTGGTTGCAGCCTCTCCCCGCTCGCTGAACACATATATGTGGCCTCTTGGCAGGTGGGCTTTAGCGGTGAGAGGCTACATATATATGGCCTTATGTAAGCACAAAACTGGACTGAGAGCGCACGCCTTGCCGCTCCCAGCACAGTCAGATGGGGACCGGAAAACTCAAGAGCTTTCCCATAACGTGACCCCTGGGACAGCTAATCACAGCGGTCACATGACCCGAATGCCTGCCTCCCAGCATCTAAAAGTTCTTAAGGGCTGGGAGGGGACAGCTGGAAGGGGTAAAGCTGTAAAGGCATGTATCGGGGTGTATACATGTGTACACAAAAATTATTCCCGCTGACATTTACTGCCTCCCAAACGCAACCCATTGCGATGCATGCTGTTGTGGTGTGGTGGTGAGGTAAAACAGGCAGTAAGAAGCTCACCACTTGTAAAGTGCCCTCCGAAAAGCGGTCTATCAGAGGGTGTAAACAAGACCCAATTCTTCAGAAGTTGGACTTTACAGATACATGTATACATATAGTGCATAACATCAATAAAGATATGCATTAATGTGCTCATATTGTGCAATAGATAATGATGCAAGATAATGTTTAAAGTGCAATGTGATTTTCATACACAAAAAAATAAAAAATGGGATTAAGAATAAAAATAAATAAAAAGTTCAAAGTTCATCAACTTTGCAAAAAAATTTGATCTCTAAGTTATAGGAGGTCGATCTAGCATGAAGAGGAAAAGGGAAACCGTAACAACGTGGGGGCAATCTCATATCAAGGACCCACCTCTAGTAGCCACTAGCTGGTCTTATATAATGCATCCAGCAACTTCACAAAAACTACAGTGGACCATTAACAAAATCACTATGCCGGTATAACTCAAAAGAAACACATAAAAAACTCCATGGTCCAGTATCACAGATTACACAGATTTTTAATCAGCGACTATACTCACAAAGGGAGACAGACAGGCGTTACACTAAAAACATGGCACCGCCGCTGAGCATTCAGCGAATGCAATGTCACCATGTTTTTGGTGTAATGCCTGTCTATGTCTTCCTTTGTGAGTATACTCGCTGATTAAAAAAGGTAGGCACTAGACACAGATAGTAAAGTTTTTTTTCTTTTTTATGGGCAAAAAGTGTGACACAAGAAGAATATACCTTTATTATATGCCTCTTCATTTTTATTATTAGTATTTACAATTTTTTTTAGCGATTTTAACCCCTTTGCACTGACCCCTCCCAACCCTTTAAGAGGTTTCAGATGCCAGAAGGCGGGGTTTATGATCATGTGAGCGCTGTGATTGGCTGTCACTGTGATCACATGATCATAAAGCTCCTGATCGCAAGAAGCAATCTGGAGTTTTCCTTTAGCCGCCGGTAACTGTGCCCAGAGCACGCAGGGTGGCTAAATGGTATGCAAATATGCAGCCACTTGGCGTCAAGGCCCAATCGCCGAGGGGCTGCTTATCTATGTACTGTCGATGCCTAGGGGTCAATCTTTGGATGTCCATATTCTCTTTTATCTATCTGATAGGCGTTTGCTTTTACTCATGGTGAGGCTTGGCTCATTTCTGGTATCCAGACCTGGTTAATAACCTATTGCCGATCCAGTATGAGACTTGTTTAAGCCATATGGACTAAACTCAATGGGATCTCAAGTGAGGCTTGGTTATTTACTTCCTACATAAACCGCGATGACCCAGCATGGGGTCCGTGCCCCAGAAGATGCCAGGTGTGATGAAACGCATAAGGCGGAGCCTGCTGTGATGTCCTCGTGTAACCTGAAGTCCACTTTTTTTTCGCCGGCCAAAGAATATGATTACAAGTACTGTTGCGACATTTTAAATGTGAGTGTTATACTGTGTTAAATAAAGGGGTGGGTTTTTTTTTAACTGGTTTACGCTATGTGGAGCTTTTTGCTTTTATCCCTTGTATGAGTCAAATGGATGAATGGGTAATTGAGGAGATTCCTGTGATGGATTGTTGGTGATGATTGGAGTACTTCTAATCTATTGAGGGCCCCACAAGGGGAGACTCCTATGGCATTATTGTACTGATGTGCATTTGGACCTTTCTTTAGTTAAAAGGTCATGGCTATCTGGTAAGCCTGCACGGTGTTACCTGGTGGAGGTTCTTCCAGTTTTCTTCAGGATACCTTCACCCCTAGTTTCTCAAGTTGGTGGATATGGTCATTTCTCTTCAAATTCTTTTTAGACATTTATGTTTACAATTTCACATTTGGACTTTAATATGTGATTTTGCTCAATATATGAGTACTATATAATTCTGTGTGGGGTTATTTTTGTTTTGTTTTTAGTTTTATCTATATTACTAAACAGCCACATTATCTGGTAGGGGGCTGGCGTCTGATTCTGCTGCGATTTCCTACAGCAGAAGCCAGTCAGGCCAGGGAATAAAATCCATCAGATCCCTAAGTAAAAACAGCACACATGGTACTTACAAACACTGGTTAGGCACATGTTTAACCCTTTTATCGCTCTAGATGTTTAGCCCAGCCAGTGTCATTAGTACAGTGACAGTGCATATTTTTAGCACTGATCACTGTGTAAGTGCCACTGGTTCCCACAAATTGTCAAAAGTGTCAGTTAGTGTCCAATTATCCACCGCAATATCGCAGTCCCGCTGTAAGTCGGTGATCCCAGCCATTACTAGTATAACATATATATATATATATATATATATATATATATATAATTCCAGTGTATATCCCATAGTTTGTAGATGCTATACCTTCTACGCAAACCAATCAATATATGTTAATTGGGATTTTATTTCACCAAAAATATGTAGCAGAATATATATTGGCCTAAATGTATGAAGAAATTTTTTTTTTTTTGGAAATGTTTTATAGCAAAAAGTAAAAAATATATATTTTTTTTTTATTGTCGGTCTTTTTTCTTTATAGAAATAAAAAATAAATAAATAACTGTTATCAAATACCAATAAAAGAATGCTCTATTTGACATAAATTTTGTTTAGGTACAGGGTTGCATAACTGCGCAATTGTCAGTTAAAGTAACGCAGTGCCCTATAGCAAAAAAATGGCCAGGTCACAAATAGGGTAAATCTTTCAGAGAGCAAGTGGTTAAATATATTTTTATTCATGTATTGGAATTGGCGCAGCATGTTTTTTTGCAATACTTGTTGATATCTCATAGTATATTTGCAGCTCTTTCCATCTAACACTTTTTATTCACCTAAGTGCAGTTCACGTTACTTGACACCATTTTCAAAATGAGACCTGCATTGGCAGCCACCTGGGGGAAAGGGTGGAAGTGAGATGTGAGAGAGAGCTGAACCTTGCACACTTTGCATAGCACACTCCTAAACCCTGCACTCTCTATGTTATGCACTCCTCAACACTGCACTCTGTATGCAGTGTACCCCTGAACTCTGCAATCTGTGCATAGCGCATCCCTGAATGCTGCACTCTGTACGTAGCGCATCCCTGAACTCTGATCTGTACGTAGCGCATCCCTGAACTCTGCACCCTGTACATAGAGCATCTCTGAACTCTGCACTCTGTACATAGCGCACCCCTGAACTCTGCACCCTGTACGTAGCGCACCCCTGAACTCTGCACTCTGTACATAGCGCACTCCTGAACTCTGTACGTAGCGCACCCCTGAACTCTGCACTCTGTACATAGCGCACTCCTGAACTCTGTATGTAGCGCACCCCTGAACTCTGCACTCTGTATGTAGTGCACCCCTGAACTCTACACGCTGTACGTAGTGCATCCCTGAACTCTGCACTCTGTACGTAGCACATCCCTGAACTCTGCACTCTGTACATAGCACATCCCTGAACTCTGTACGTAGCGCATCCCTGAACTCTGCACTCTGTACGCAGCGCATCCCTGAACTCTGCACCCTGTACATAGAGCATCTCTGAACTCTGCACTCTGTACATAGCGCACCCCTGAACTCTGCTTTCTGTACGTAGCGCACCCCTGAACTCTGCACCCTGTACGTAGCGCACCCCTGAACTCTGCACTCTGTACATAGCGCACTCCTGAACTCTGTACGTAGCGCACCCCTGAACTCTGCACTCTGTACATAGCGCACTCCTGAACTCTGTATGTAGCGCACCCCTGAACTCTGCACTCTGTATGTAGTGCACCCCTGAACTCTACACGCTGTACGTAGTGCATCCCTGAACTCTGCACTCTGTACGTAGCACATCCCTGAACTCTGCACTCTGTACGTAGCACATCCCTGAACTCTGCACTCTGTACGTAGCACATCCCTGAACTCTGCACTCTGTACATAGCACATCCCTGAACTCTGTACGTAGCGCATCCCTGAACTCTGCACTCTGTACGCAGCGCATCCCTGAACTCTGCACTCTGTACGTAGCGCTTCCCTGAACTCTGTACCCTGTACGTAGCACACCCCTGAACTCTGTATGTAGCACACCCCTGAACTCTGTCCATAGCGCACCCCTGAACTCTGTACGTAGCGCACCCCTGAACTCTGTAGCGCACCCCTGAACTCTGTACGTAGCGCACCCCTGAACTCTGTACGTAGCGCACCCCTGAACTCTGCACTCTGTACGTATCGCATCCCTGAACTCTGCACTCTGTACATAGCGCATCCCTGAACTCTGAACTCTGCACTCTGTATGTAGCGCATCCCTGAACGCTGCACTCTGTACGTAGTGCATCCCTGAACCCTGCACTCTTTACGTAGTGCATCTCTGAACTCTGCACTCTGTACGTAGCGCATCCCTGAACCCTGTACTCTGTACGTAGCGCATCCCTAAATTCTACACGTAGCTCATCCCTGAACTCTGCACTTTGTACGTAGCTCATCCCTTAACTCTGCACTCTGTACGTAGCTCATCCCTGAACTCTGCACTCTGTACGTAGCTCATCCCTGAACTTTGCACTCTGTACGTAGCTCATCCCTGAACTCTGCAGTCTGTATGTAGCTCATCCCTGAACTCTGCACTCTGTATGTAGTACATTCCTGAACTCTGCAATCTGTACATAGTGCATCCCTAGACTCTGTACATAGCACATCCCTGAACTCTGTCAGTCTATGGCCGTGTGTTACAAGATCTTCATCTGTTGTTATCTCTAATCAGTCAAACTCACACCTGTATAGTATAATTTTGGGTATATTTTCATTTTCATCTCTTGTCTGTGCAGCTATATAAATACACATTCAGACGCAAGTCTTCTGTGGCTACAATCCTGCTGTTTTTTGGGCTCTTTGTTCTTACAATCTAGATTTCCTCATATTTACACATTCTTGGATTTTTTAGGTAGATAGAATGTTTCAAATATCTGAATAATTTTCTGAAAGGATCGTACATTTGTCATGTTTTCATCTGACATATCTAGTTATTGTTAAAAGGTAATTTAAGCTAATGGTAATGGATAGAGTTGGAGGTGTGATGCTTTCACTGACTACTGTGCCCTCATGATTTAAAGACTGACTCTGAGAACGTCATGGGACAAAATACACAGGTGTATTTTCAGAATGCTGTGACTGTGTGCCCTGCGAGTGCTGTTATGGGAGCATTCAGCAGACCTGTTTGCTTTCTGTAGTTGCTTATGTGATAACGCTTGCAGCAAAAGCCAAGGACTATAAGAGGTAATACATGCTATATGCAGAGTTAACATGAGATTGCAAATAAATAAAGGAAAAAATATAATGGCCACTACCCATGGGTAAAAGAAAAATGGTGTTTCTGTGAAATCGGTCTATGTTTCTCTCCTTGTCCTTCATGTTATATGGCTTCTTTACCCTAATGCCAAAGTCTTACATTTTCTGATCTGTTAACTTTTTGTCTCTATGTTGCATTATATTTCATATTTGAACTCTATTCTTTCAAAACAGTTGTCCCACTAATGCCGGTGCATGTTATATGACTTTTTTCAGATGTAGCTATGATCTTTCAGTCATCCCCAGCCTTTTCTCACCTACTTTAAAGCCTCATGCACACTGGACATTTAAAAACACAAGTAGCGTTTGCTGTACAAAGCTGTAGCTGTAGAATGGGTTTTTCAGCATTTTTGCAGAGTTGGAGCATGTTTACAACTGAAAAACTCCTCTTCAACCCCTCTAGTTTTCTGTTTTTTTCCAGCCAGAAAACACCCCAGCTGAAAAACGCAGATAACAGCCTATGTGTACATGGACACATAGGATAAAATGCTGGGGAGTTTACTGGTTGCAGAAAAAAAACGCCTGAAACCAAAAACAGCAGCTGAAAATTAGATTGTAATTAGATAGGAATTAGATTGTATGTAAAGCCATTCTTTAGGATAAAGTGGTGTTTGCATTGTTGCCTGTGTCCCCCTTGGAAGATTTGACCCCTCTATTTGTCTTGGTAAACATTGTCACTGGGACTGAAAATGAGGAAAATCTGAAATGTTAAAGTGGTTGTAAACCCTTACAGACCACTTTTACCTACAGGTAAGCCTAGATTAAGGCTTACCTGTAGGTGCAAGAAATATCTCCTAAACCTAAATGGTTTAGGAGATATTTGCAAAAGACAGGCAACGATGTCTACGGCGCATGCGCCGTAGAGAACAGCGCGCAGGCGCACTGAGCGTGCGTTTCTAACGGCGATCATTCCGTTAGTATGCGCGCGGGAGTGACGCCGGAGCCGTGATACCTGGAAGGAAGATGGACACTTTGTGGAAGAAGGTGTCAGGTAAGTGACACATAATGGGCTACTATGCGATGCATAGTAGCCCATTATGCTTTACCTTTGCAGGGACACAAAGAAGAAGTAAAACCCGTCAGGTTTACTTCCTCTTTAAGTGGTCAACAAAATAGAAGAAAAATATTATAATGCAAATGTTTAATTAAATAAAAAAACTGTGTAACGGGATTTCCCTCACAGGGAAACTTTCTCTCACTTCCTTGTTTGTATACAACAGAAATTAAAGGTAATGGTCTCAATGGGATACACGCAGAAAAAACGGACAGGGGTTTTAACCATTTCCTAGTCTATCCAAACTTTTCAGAAAATGTTGACTTTACATATACCTTTTGTCCATAGACTTTAAGAGACTTTTCTTGTTTAGGACAGGCTTTTTAAAGCCAAACCCAGACCAGACCCACCTATACTCACCCTTTCTATTGCTGTCCCATTGTTGCTTCTTCACAGCTGCTGTAAAATACCCAGATACACAGCAACATGTAACGTCCTCCCATGATGCAGTGCTTAGACATAGCAGCTAATTGATACGTGTGAACCCCAAGCAACAAGGAGCTTAAAAACAGGGTATTTTAAGGTGGCTTTGACAGAAGAAATAGTAGTGGAAAAGTGCTGTAAAGGTGAGTATAAATGAGTCAGGCTTGGGTTTTGGAGAGACTTAGGACATGCAGATATTGAGGACAAGGTGACAGTTTCTAAAAGAGTGCAAGCAATCTTGGCTTTATGATTTAACCCACGCTAAGGGCAATATGTAAGGTCTTGCAGAGATCTCTATCATCTTGTAAGTGCATCATGACGATGGCAGTGTGGGAAACAATCAGTGTTGACAGCTTATAAAAAGGTCAGTGCATTGGTGATTGGAACAGATGGTATAATGTAGATCGACATGTGTATTTTTTTCATCCAGGCTAACTGTGTAACTTTTGGCTCATTGATAGTTTCTCCACAGCAGACAGCTGGTATTCTCATTGGCCACCAACAGACAGGAGATTGTGATCAAATCTGTCCACAAATGGCCAGATTGGGTAACTGTTGTTGCACGCCTATGTTTACTCTTCATGCATGTACTTCTAATATCATCCTGGTTGGAGATGTCATTGGGTGTATGGGATGTAAATGCAGTTTCAGTAAAAGAGAATTAGGAGTACTTTGGGTATTTTAATTAGATCATGTTTCTTAATTGAGGTATCAACACTTTTCAGGAGTAATTTTTGATGGTGGATTTCATGTTGGTAAAAAAAAAAATTAATTTGTTATCATGGAATTTCTGTAATGTAGAGTATAATATGATATAGATAGTGCAATACTGTAATTGCAAGCATGGAATCTTTTTTTTATTATTATTATTATTTTTTTTTTTGTACAAATTCATTTGTAAGGTCATTTTTCCTTCCTGAAACTAACATGAACATAGCATTAGAATTGTTCATATTGTGTTGGAAATGTAGTGGTAATCATTATCTGCCTGCATCCAAGCACTTTTTTGCTCGCACTGCCTGGCCACCTTGACATCCCCACCGGCCTGGACTTTAACATTAAGAACAGGGAAAAAATGATCCCTTTAGTTTGATGTTTGAGCTAGTGCACATGATGATTACCAAGTAAATAACCTTTAATCCCATCACATTCTTGTCAGAAGGCGTGAGTGATTGATCTCTGCTCTGAAGGCCATAGGGAACACAGCAGAACCATGCTAAAGGTTGATTCCTGGAGGAATAGGCTCTGGAAATGTAAGACAGACCAATTACCTGCCATGCTCTCACATACACTCACACTGCAGAGAGGGCCTCAGGATACTCTGTGACTTGTCTTGATGGGGACAAGCTCACAGTAATATAATAGACCAAGGGATGGAGACATTTGTGTAAAATGTAGGCAACAGTTAACTTATGTCAGAAAACTCTGTGTGTGAGCAATATGATAATAGCTGTGAATAATGTCTTATGGCATGATTACAACTGTATACACAGGCCAGCAAGCTTTTCAGTAAAGCAGTTCTAGTTGCAAAGTGAAGTGTATGTAGCAACCAGTCAGAATTTTCAGATTTGTTCCTGAGTCAATCCTGAGAAGTTGCTATAGATCAGTGGTCTCCTTTGCTTGCCTTTATCCTGCCCTTGAGGCGTTATTCCTGCCATGGACACCAACAATAGGGCACCATTGTTCCCACTGACTCCAACAATGGGACATAGGTCCATCCACTGACACCAATAATTGTGCACAATTCCTCCCCCTAATGCCAAAGATGGGGCACTGTTATTACTGCATTACTCCCACTGAACACAGTCCAGCCCCCCTAAAGTCTGAACAACGGTAAACTGGCCCTTTGTTTAGAAAGTTTGGAGACCCCTTCTATAGGTCACTGCACTTTACAACTTGTATTGTATATTGAACAACACCAGGTATAACTTCTTCATGGGTAATGATCAGTTGTAAGGGTGTTTTCCTACAGACATATTGCTGGAGATGGTAGAGAATGAAACACACTTGGGTATGAAGTGAAGTTCCCGAGTTAAAAAAAGAGCATAAGTAGCTTGTTGCACAAAATGTAACTGTTGAAAGATGCATGAATCAGGTGAACACATTAATAAGGAAATGGCAAGATCGAGCACTCAGCTACAACCAGGATGGGCAAACCTCGAATGAAAGAAAAGTTCTCAGTCAGTAGCTGCTTTATTGATCATCAAATAAATTTAGACAATTATACTGGGACCACGCTAGAGTACAGAGCGGCTCACAAGCAGGTGGTCCAGTGCGTCTCCATTCACCGGTTCAGGTCTAAATTCAGCCCGAATTTGTAGCTGAATTCGGACCTGAAATAGAAAAGACACACAGGACTCCTGTGCAATTTGCAGCGGCGCCATTCCAGAGATGTGTGAACCGGCTCCATAGAGCCAGAGGGTAAGGTGCTGGCTTTGGATGGCTGCAGGCTCAGGTGCGAGTTAGAAGGGACTGTGTGAAAATGCAAAACAGAAAGAGAGCAGCGTCATCTAAGTGCAGCAATATGATTAAATTTATTCCAAGGATGACAGTAGAGAACTCACAGGATACAACAGGTTTCAACGCATGTGGAATCTCCCCACTCCCCACTCCATTCTCCATTCGGATGTGATGCCAGCGGCTGCACCTGAGCCTACCTGAGTCCCTGGAAGCGCTGGGAGACACCAGCGCAGCCGGAAACAGTGGTTTTTCTTTCTCCTGATCACAGCCGTCTTTCCGGGGAATGGATGAACCACCACATATTTCCACATGCACTGAAGCCTGTTGTATCCTGTGAGTTCTCAACTGTTATCCTTGGAATAAATGTAATCATATTGCTGCACTTAGATGGCGCTGCTCTCTTTCTGTTTTGCTATCAGGAAAATATCCCTTGCTTTATATGCTGGTGACAACATTGTCGCCAGGGCAGAAAATCTCCAACAGAGGTACACATGGCTGTAAAACAGAACTCTTTAGCACAGAATAAGAAGGCAAGAAATGCTATTTTTTATTGTTTTTGTCTGTGGCATAGATTCTGAAGGGAGAGAAAATCTGTTTAATGGAATTTCTGACAGTAATAAAAACCTGACAGAGATGATAGAGGTTCCAACCCTTTCCCTGCTATGCTTAAAGTATAACTAAAGGCAAAACTTTTTTTTTTTAGTTTTGTAAACAGTGGGGCAAAAAAGTATTTAGTCAGCCACCAATTGTGCAAGTTTTCCCACTTAAAAAGATGAGAGAGGCCTGTAATTGTCATCATAGGTATACCTCAACTATGAGAGACAACATGTGGAAACAAATCCAGACAATCACATTGTCTGGTTTTTGAAAGAATTTATTTGCAAATTATGGTGGAAAATAAGTATTTGGTCAATATCAAAAGTTCATCTCAATACTTTGTTATATATCTTTGTTGGCAATGACAGAGGTCAAACGTTTTCTGTAAGTCTTCACAAGGTTGTCACACACTGTTGCTGGTATGTTGGCCCATTCCTCTATGCAGATCTCCTCTAGAGCAGTGATGTTTTGGGGCTGTCGCTGGGCAACATGGACTTTCAACTCCCTCCAAAGGTTTTCTATGGGGTTGAGATCTGGAGACTGGCTAGGTCACTCCAGGACCTTGAAATGCTTCTTATGAAGTCACTCCTTCGTTGCCCAGGCTGTGTGTTTGGGATCATTGTCATGCTGAAAGACCCAGCCACGTTTCATCTTCAATGCCCTTGCTGATGGGAGGAGGTTTGCACTCAAAATCTCACGATACATGGCCCCATTCATTCTTTCATGTACACGGATCAGTCGTCCTGTTCCCTTTGCAGAGAAACAGCCCCAAAGCATGATGTTGCCACCCCCATGCTTCACAGTAGGTATGGTGTTCTTTGGTTGCAACTCAGCATTCTCTCGCCTCCAAACATGACGAGTTGTGTTTCTACCAAACAGTTCTACTTTGGTTTCATCTGACCATATGACATTCTCCCAATCCTCTTCTGGATCATCCAAATGCTCTCTAGCAAACCTCAGACGGGCCCGGACATGTACTGGCTTAAGCAGGGGGACATGTCTGGCACTGCAGGATCTGAGTCCCTGGCGGCGTAGTGTGTTACTGATGGTAGCCTTTGTTACGTTGGTCCCAGCTCTCTGCAGGTCATTCACTAAGTCCCCCCGTGTGGTTCTGGGATTTTTGCTCACTGTTCTTGTGATCATTTTGACCCCATGGGGTGAGATCTTGCGTGGAGCCCCAGATCGAGGGAGATTATCAGTGGTCTTGTATGTCTTCCATTTTCTAATTATTGCTCCCACAGTTGATTTCTTCACACCAAGCTGCTTGCCTATTGCAGATTCAGTCTTCCCAGCCTGGTGCAGGTCTACAATTTTGTTTCTGGTGTCCTTCGACAGCTCTTTGGTCTTCACCATAGTGGAGTTTGGAGTGTGACTGTTTGAGGTTGTGGACAGGTGTCTTTTATACTGATAACAAGTTCAAACAGGTGCCATTAATACAGGTAATGAGTGGAGGACAGAGGAACCTCTTAAAGAAGAAGATACAGGTCAGAAATCTTGCTTGTTTGTAGGTGACAAAATACTTATTTTCCACCATAATTTGCAAATAAATTCTTTCAAAAATCAGACATTGTGATTGTCTGGCTTTGTTTTCACATTTTGTCTCTCATAGTTGAGTATACCTATGATGACAATTACAGGCCCCTGTCATCTTTTTAAGATGGAGAACTTGCACAATTGGAGGCTGACTAAATACTTTTTTGCCCCACTGTAGATTGGAGAGAGATCAGAACCCCTGTCAGGTTTTTATTGCTGTCCGTGCCCCCGTTAGGGAGATTCACCCTCTCTATTTGTTCTGTTTACCATTATCATCGAAAATTAAAGTAAAAAAAAAAATTGGTTGCCCCCAGAAAAGTAGAAGAGGGGAAATCCTCCAATGGGGACACCAATTCTGGTGACCTGGGGGTCCTCAAGGGATTCCCTTAATTTGCAGGGATTTTCTTTCACTTTTTGTTTGGCTATGGGACAGGAGGTGAAGAAAAATCGCTGCAATATGGGATGAAAATAAATCTAACAGGGGTTAGAACTCTCCCTTATTCTATCCAAAAGGGGAAAAAAAAAGTTTTGCCTATAGTTCTACTTTAAGCCCCTTTCACATTGACGGACCAATTGGGTCCGCCTGTCAGTTTTTCAGGCAGACCTGATCAGACCATCCATTGCTCTCTATGGAGTGGCGGATGTCAGCAGACATGTGTCTGCTGACACCCACCGACAGCTGATCCTGTCTGCTAAAAACAGATGGATATGGATCAGTTCCCCATCCGTCTGGCAGATTGGATCAGATGACAGTCTGATGGAAACAGACAGGCAGTACGTTTCCATCCAACAGCCCCTAGAGGACAGCAGTCTGTGTCCGTGTCTGCTCTGCATCAGCAGAGCAGACATGGACCTGTCATCCGCCTGCTCAGTGGGGATCAGCGGAGAGATCCCCTGCTGAGCGGGTGGATCCACTTGCAGACTCCACCACTGTGAAAGGGCCTTAAAGCACAGTATGAAATCGGCGACCTCAGCTGGTGATGCAGCATTTCACTTTAGATGTCTGAAGCTAGAGTTGCAATTTGAAATGTATATTTTACTGTGCCGGCTGCTCATGGTATGCTAAAGCTGAATAAATTTAAAATATTTAAAACTTACATTGGGTCAGCTTGGTTATATGTTATTATGGATGTCACATCCAACTCAGGATTCTCACATTCAGCATAGTAGTCCTTGCTACATACAGTAAGCACTATCCTGTTCCGCAGCAACTTCTCTGGTATACTTTAGACAGTTACTTGCTTGGCACCTCTGCCATTCAAAAAAAGTCTTGTGTTTTTTAATGAACACTTGGCATTCTCTCATTGGACGTGGTTAGAGCATGATGTCACCCACGTCGCTGGCTATGATGATTCTTGGCTTAGTCCAGGGCTGTGGGTAGCCCTAATCCATTGGTCTGTGTCTTTTGGTCGATAAATTAGGAATCCTACATTACTCTTCTTCTTTATGAATACCAAGGGCTCCTTCACACAGGTATATGTGTATTTTCTGCATGTAATGCAGGTTCTTGTTGGCTGAACTAGTAGAAGATCCTGTGTAAAATATGTACCTAAAGTACTTGAGTGTAGACACATACAGTTGGTGACTTTATGCATGTTAACACATCTTAACTCACTTTTACACGTGTGCAGCTGTGTCCTACTTTTTTGTACACCCTGAACGCAGTGCACAGCTTCTTGTAAAGGCTCATTCAGACAGGTGACCCGTCCTGTTTGCAAAGCTGCTGTTTTCTGAATTTGTGTCCACAGGCAGCCTATAGAAGTGGATGCAGGGACACAGCCGCATGTCGAAATTTGACATGCATGCATGAGTGGATGCACACAGTCTGCGGTTGGATCTGTGCACCTGCTCCTGCACACATGTCGAATTTTGACTTGCAGCTGTGTCTGTGCAGCCACTGTGTCTGAATAAACTGTTATAGCCTGCATCAATGAAGGACAGGTGTCATAAGCCCTAATGTAGCATTTAGATGCATACAAAACTAAAAGCTGTGTGCATCTAAATGTGACATTTTAGATGCTCATGCAAATAACACCTATTGCCTTGCCTAACTGGTATTTATCAGAATGGTATTTTGCTTTGTATTGTCCATATTGATACCAAAAAATGATAATCGATACACTGTGACTATCCTGTTTGCAGAAAAAAGATCATTTTGTTTACTCATATTGTTACTTGTTATTGAAAATTTTGTGTACTGTAGCAGCTGCAGAGGCAAGCAGAAAAAGGGCTACTTAAAATGGACTGCTATTTTTATTCTGAAATTATGTTCTGTGGCTTTCTGCAGCGTTTCAGCAAAACAACACTTATTGTCAGTGCTTTTACATTTACAGAAAGGAAAGCAAATATTTTTGCATATGTTTGTGAAAGTAAGTGCTTCTTTAAATGTCGCTTTAGAGAAAACTATTAGAATTATCTTCAATTATATTGCAAATCGAAACACAGGACTGTTTTCTCTCCAAGCACCGTTTGGCGCAAGCTGTATTGTTTTTGTAGGTTTTCGTGGTGAAATGGAATTTTCATGTTCTAACTAGACAGTGTATTCAAGTCAGAAGCTAATGATCTGGTTTGGGACCTCTAACACTCCTCCAAAACAAGTTGCATGTAATACACCCAGGAAAGCTAGCATCTCCAAAATTGCATGTTGTTCCTTTGTCTTTTTTTTTTTTTTTACCAGGGTTGGGCTTGAAAGGCTCACGCAGCTTGTAGGATGTCTGGGAAACCTCAAACCTTCCTTTGAATAAGCACTGACACAACATACAAAGCTGATATTATGTAACCACAAGATACATTTTCCCAAGTATTTATAGGTCGTACGTGTTAACTGAAATTGACTTTTTGAGGTTGCCTTGTGGTTTAAATACAGTAGAGAAGAAGTGCTGTTTGTTTTAATAACCTGTACACATTTCTTCTTCGACACAGATCCTTGTTAATTTGCAGATTGTGGCATGTCATCTAGGCAGCAGCCCAGAAGAAGCCTGGCCCAGCTAGTGCAGTACAGTACACAGTCCTCATCCTGCTAATCTGAACTACCTGGGGCCAATCTGCCTGTAGGAAGGGCCAAGAATGACTTAGGCTGGCAATAGATGATTTTTTTTTTTTTTTATTTGTTTTCTTTGTTTCTTTTTTTCATTCAGCCAGCTGGCTGAATGAGGGAAAAAAAAGAAAAACTACAAACAGATTCCTGAATTCACATAAGCGGGGTGGATGGAGGAATCTCTCCTGCTGGGACAATGTATTCTGACAGTGGGGCTCACTGCTGTATGATAACACTGATCAGTGGCTGTAGCTGCTGATTGATAGAAGTTTTCCAGCATTCCTGTTTGACCGAGATTAAGCCGGTCCCTGCTGAACCAGCCGCATTCCAATCCCTCTATAACCATCTTTACACATAGTTTTTTTTTGCTGGAAAATACCTACCGCAAAAGAATTAAAACTGATATTGCTGCAAATTTCAGTTCCACAATACATAAAATTC
Source organism: Aquarana catesbeiana (assembly GCF_042186555.1). Classification (NCBI taxonomy): domain Eukaryota; kingdom Metazoa; phylum Chordata; class Amphibia; order Anura; family Ranidae; genus Aquarana; species Aquarana catesbeiana. The sequence goes on along the minus strand of NC_133336.1, from coordinate 105,420,463 downwards.
AAACATAAAACAATGCTGCTTTAAAAAATCTAATTCTATATTAAATTGTTTTGAAATAAAGCTTCTTGGGTATTGATAGTGTATGTCCAGCCAAAAACATTTTCTCTTGCATTTTAAAGAGTGAAGAAGAATTTGGATTGTTGAGGAGTGGGGTGGTGGTTCATCCTCCGTTAGAGGGACTTACCTTCACTTCCTGTCTGGTAATGATTTCACCAGACAAAAAGTGAGCAAAAACGTTAATTACCAACACATACACTTGCTCTCGCTTCCTGCCTATTAAAATGTTGCTAACAGGACAGAAAGTGAGGGGAAATTTCTCTAACAAATCCCTGAACAGTAGATAAAAACCTGACAGGATTTCTAACACTTCCTCACTCTATCCAAAACTAATGCTAAATCTCTTTTAGATCTATTTCATGCAGATTAGTATTGATGGTATCAGTTACAAAATTATTATTATCACACAAATACTGTATGTTTCATCTCTTGTTAAAGCGTTAGTTCACCTTTCCCAAATAACTGTCTGTGCAAATAAGGGGCTTCTGTAGATCAAAACAAACTGGGCAGCTCTGACAAAAGTTGAGCAATGCCCTTACTATAGGTGTAGGCCATTTACAGTGGGGAAAATAATTATTTGATCCCCTGCAGATTTTGTAAGTTTGCCCCATTACCAAAAAATGAAGGGTCTATGATTTTTATCATGGGTGTATTTTAAATGATAGAAACAGAATATCAACCAAAAATGCAGAAAAAAACATATAATACAAACGTTATAAATTGAGCTGCAGTTCAGTGAGTAAAATAAGTATTTGATTCCCCTACCAACCAACAAAAATTCTGGCTCCCACAGACTGGCTACAGTCTGGTACACAGATTAGTCCTGTCAGTTTAAGAAGGTGTTCCTAACAACAACTTGTTATGTGTATAAAAGACACCTGTCCACAGAATCTTTCTTTCATTCAAACTCACCATCATGGACAAGACCAAAGAGCTGTCAAAGGACGTCAGGGACAAGATTGTAGACCTGCACAAGGCTGGAATGGGCCACAAGACCATCAGCAAGAAGCTTGGTGAGAAGGAGACAACTGTTGGAGTGATCATTCGCAAATGGAAGAAATACAAAATAACCATCAATTGCCCTTAGTCTGGAGCTCCATGCAAGATTTCACCTCATGGGTAAGGATGATCATGAGAAAAGTGAGGGATCAGCCCAGAACTACACAGGAGGAGCTTGTGAATGATCTCAAGGCAGTTGGGGCTACAGTCACCAAACAAACCATTGGTAACACAATACGCCACCATGGATTGGAATCCAGAAGTGCACACAAGGCCCCTCACCTTAAGAAGGCACGTGTACAGGCCCATCTGAAGTTTGCCAATGAACATTTAAATGATTCAGAGAAGGATTGGGAGGAAGTGCTGTGATCAAATGAGACCAAAATTGAGCTCTTTGGCATTAACTTGAATCGCTGTGTTTGAGGGAAGAAAAATACTGACTATGACCCTAAGAACACCATCCCTATAGTAAAGCGTGGAGGTGAAAACATTATGCTTTTGGGCTGTTTACAAAGCCGACTTTGCTGCATTGAGGGGTCAATGGTTGGGGCCATGTATTGTAAAATTTTGGATGAGAACCAGCCAGAACACTGAAGATGGTTCATGAATGGGTCTTCCAGCAGGACAATGACCCAAAACATACCACCAATGCAACAAAGGAGTAGCTCAAGAAGAAGCAGATTAAGGTCATGGAGTGGCCTAGCCAGTCTCCAAACTTTTATAGAAAATTTATGGAGGGATCTGAAACTTTGAGTTGCCAAGCGACAGCCAAGAAACCTTAAGGATTTGGAGAAGACCTGTAAAGAAGAGTAGACCAAAATTTCTCCTGAGATGTGTGCAAACCTGGTGACCAACTACAAGAAACGTCTTACCTCGGTGCTTGCCAGCAAGGTTTTCTCCACCAAGTACTAAGTCACGTTTTGCTTGGGAATCAAATACTTATTTTACTCACTGAACTGCAACTCAATTTATAACATTTGTATCATGTGTTTTTTCTAGATTTTTGGTTGATATTCTGTCTCTATCATTTTTAAAAGTTGTAGACCCTTCATATCTTTGTAAGTGGGCAAACTTACAATATCTGCAGGGGATTAAACAATTATTTTCCCCACTGTACATACCTCCCAAAGCCTAACTGTAATACTCCCAGGTGAGGCGAGCTATTTCTCCGATTCCTCTTCGCATGCTCTTTCTCTCCCCTGATGCAGTAGCTCTGAGCTTCGTGTTTGAGATCTTGTACCTGTGATGGAGGAGGTAAGCAGTAACAACAAGGCCTCACTTTGCAAAATCTGAGCAACATCCTGGGAGTATTCAGTTAGGCTTCTGGTGGTATGTAAATGGTCTACGCCTATTGCAAGGACATTGTTCAACTTTAGTCAGAGCTGCATAGATTGTTTTAATCTACAGACGCCACTTATCTGCATTTTTTTGGTAAAGGTGAATGTGTTTTTGAGATGCGTGTGTCTGAGATCTATAAATATATTGCGTATGTTCCTAAACCTTTACGCAATGTTTCCTATTGACAATCTTTTATTGTTCATAAGATGCCCTGTGAATGATTGTTTTATGCATGTCATATATATAAGTATGTCATATATAACTGGGAAGCCGTATGGGGCCTCACACTTCCCAGAAGCCTTTAGAACGCCCAAACCAGATCAACAGCTGTAAATGGGTGAGAGGATTTTGTAAAAGTATAAGACTGTGTAAGATTATCCAGATATCAACTTGCATTGGCCTCCCTGTGGCCTGTTTCCAATCAAGCACTAAAAATAAACATTAGTTAATCACCTGAAGAGCTACAAGCATTGACCAGACTGAGATTCTGTCCCAGAATCCTTCAGGAGGTTTTATCATACCCTCTGCTTCTCATCCAGGAAGGATGCAGTTTGTGACATCTGCTAATTCTGGATAGTAGTGTGGAAAGAAATCCAAAAATCAGATAAAGGCTATTTAGCAGGGTATAAAAGCTTCCTGTTGTGAATCCTACAAGTGTACTTTTGTGGCATTGCATACTAGAATTCTAAATATTATCAACTGTCAGAAAAGGCTAACATTTTATTGTTATTGCTACTGCATGAACATTCTTCAGGAAAATTACTACTGACAGATGTCAGTAAAAGAATTCCAAAAAATCCCATCCGTTAACTTTGAAGTTAAAGCAGAACTAAACCCTCCTACCCTTTTTAGCCATGAAAGCTGCCATCTTAGCCTCTGTTTGATCTGCAACTGCCATGGTGCTGCACATGTGATCAATTATGACACCAGCCATTTGATGGTTTGACAGCTTGGTTGAGAACACAAGCATATGTGACCGTTTGCGTTCCCAGCATGCCAGGAATGTAATTGTTTTTTGAAAATGTTAAATTGGTGGGTTTAGTTCCACTTTAAACTGCATTCCAAGCTTTTTGGAACATGTTTAAGCCTGATTTGGACTGGTGACACATTGGGGGTTATTTACTAAATGCAAATCCACTTTGCACTACAAGTGCAGTCGCTGTGGATCACTGCAGATCTGAGGGGAAGCTCTGCTGATTTTATAATCAAATCATGTGCTAGCTAAAATGCTGTTTTTTATTTTCCTAGCATGTCCCCCTCAGATCTACAACGACTGCACTTTCAGTGCAAAGTGGATTTGCCTTTAGTAAATAACCCCCACATTTAATGCTATATTAATGAGTAAACATCAGAGTGGCAGTTCTGGAAATTCACCTAATCTCTGCCTATTGCTGCTTTTAGAAAGCTGTCAAGGTGAATCCAGTGACAGTGGTTACTAGCTATTTGTCTACTGTCAGACTAAAGTGATCAACTAACTTATTTTTGCTAATTATTACTTAAAGGATAAGTTTACCTTACAAGCAAAAAAAAAAAAATGCATTTATAATTCTTTTTTGTAGTAGCCTGGAAAGCATTGCACCCATGATCAGGTGATTGCAGGTGCTCCTGCAGACTGTCTGTGTAGCCATCTGCTCGTACCTCATATGGGCAGGCAGTTAGATAATGACAGGAAAAATCACTGAACAACCTAAAATGCTCAACAGCACCCTGGTAGTTCATTGAGAGCTACAAACCATCAGCCACAAAGGCAGTTGGTACTTGTATTTCATTCATTCACAGAACTCTGGGAATAACTTACGTGGCCGTAAGGGTGGAACTGTTTTCAAACTGTGACAGCAGGTGCGGGTAGAAGATTCCTGGTCTGCTGTCACAGGAAGGGAGGATCGGGGAGTGGCTGTAGGGGCGGAAACATGTTCCACCCTAAAACATGTTCCCAAAGGTGAACTTAGCCTTTAAGCACTTGCCGACCAGCTGCCGTCATACTGCGGCAGGTTGGCACATTCCCACGAACCGTCGTAGCTGTACGTTGGCCCTTTAAGTGGGGATAGCAGGCGTGTGCGCGCCCGCTGCACTGCGGGGGTGCCGATGTGCGTGGACGGCAGCCGCGGGCACGAGAGCCAGAACAGGGACATGTGTGTGTGTAAACACACAAATCCCTGTTCTGTGAGGAGAGGTGAGACAGATCGTGTGTTCCTACTAGCTAGGAACAACGATCTGTCATCTCTAGTCATTTCCATCCCCCCTACAGTTAGAACACACACAAGGGAACGCAGTTAACACCTTGATCTCCCCCTAGTGTTAAACCCTTCCCTGCCAGTGACATTTACACATTAATCAGTGCATTTTTATAGCACTGTTCACTGTATAAATGTCAATGGTCCCAAAAAATGTGTCAAAAGTGACGATCTGTCTGCCATAATGTTGCAGTCCCGATAGTAAAAAAAAAAAAAAAAAATTAATAAAAATGCCATAAATCTTTCCCCTATTTTGTAGATGCTATAACATTTGCGCAAACCAAACAATATACGCTTATTGCGATTTTTATTACCAAAAATATGTAGAAGAATACATATCGGCCTAAACTGAGGAAAAAATTCGCTTTTTTAAAAATAAATTGGGGATATTTATTCTAGCAAAAAGTACAAAATATTGTGTTTTTTTTTAATTTGTCGCTCTTTTTCTGTTTATAGCGCAAAAAATAAAAACCTCAGAGATGATCAAATACCACCAAAAGAAAGTTCTATTTGTGGGAAAAAAAGGACGTAAATTTTGTATGGCTACAGCATCGCACGACCACGCAATTGTCAGTTAAAGCAATGCAGTGCCGTATCGCAAAAAATGGCCTGGTCATTGAGCAGACAGATCTTCCGGGGCAGAAGTGGTTAATTCATAAAGATTGGATTTTCTGCTTATTCATGGAATATTGTAGAAACAGACTCCTACACAACACTAGATGTTTGTAAAAAAAAAAAAATCTAAATGTTTATTAAAAAAAGGCTTGAGGACGATGTTAATTTGTAGATAGGTATAGGCTGATTAGGTGCAGGCTGTACAATGTAGCTTCCCATGTCAGTTTTATCCTAGTTTTGCAAGAACTGGAATTAGGAAATAATGGGAAATACAAGAGCCTGCCTGTGCCCTGAGATTATTCTCTTACTTAATAAGGAGCTGTGCTTAATGCTAAATAATCTATGTCTGGCTTCTTAATACGGTTACTTGATATCCCAGGTGATCCGTGCCACAAGGTGAACATTATTCCAAGTGTGTTGTAAACATTCTTTAAAAGAAGAGGACAGACTTTCCCCTCCCATCTCTTTTCTAATTTCTCCTTTTCATTCCCTGAAAACATTTTCTGTGTAGACAAAAGAGAGGCATTGTTGCCAAGTCTGCAGCAGGCATCTTTTCAGAGAAGCAGCGCGGACCAGGAAATTCTTTAGCGAAGGTATAATCAAAGAATACTTCATCCCACTCCGTAATGTATCGGCGGCTTTTCACATTCCTCCAGCATAATGCCTTAGAAAGTGAAAACATGCACATAGGGAGACTGCCTGCGACCTATTTGTCATGCAGCCTAACAGTCTGTAATCAAGCTGCGGCTTAAAATGCACACCGTGTAATTTGTACGTAAATTAAGAGGTGTTTAAGAGCAGGAGATGTTTGAGAGCTAATGGCTTACGGCTGACACTCTAGTCTCCATTTCTGCAGCTCTGCTTGCACCTGAACCTTGGCACCCGCTCCTTTACACTGGAGCAGGTGTCTTGCTTCTGGACTGATGGCACCTGCAGTAAAACCCAGCAGAATACACTTGGCATGCACTGAAAACCCACAGCTTCAGCTATATTCATCATCAAAGCACAAAAAAAGTTATGTTCTTGTCCCATTTGGTACAACAATAGTTACACATGATAATAGCAGCACTACAAAAAGAAGTAAAGGTGTTTAAGTCCAGCCGATAATTACATTTTTGATTGTTGTTTGCTAGCAAAAATAATGCTGTTTTTTTATAGCTTTTAGGAACCCCCAGCCCATATTATGAATTGTCCATAATGTAGTGTACATATAATTGGAAGTATTTCTTATGCCACGTACACACGACCGGACATTCCGGCAGACTAGGTCCAACGGAATCAGTCCGTCGGACATTCCGATCGTGTGTGGGCTAATCCGATCGTTTTTCATTTAAAAAATCCAACGGACCTAGAAATAGAACATGTTTCAAATCTGTCCGACTGACTCAATTCCTAGTGAGAAAACCGTTCGTCTGTATGCTGGTCCGACGGACCAAATACGAAGCAAGGGCAGCTATTGGCTACTGAACTTCCTTTTTTAGCCCCGTCTTATGTCATCATGTTCAAAACGAACGGACTTAGTCTGTTGGTGTGCGGGAAAGTCCGTTCGTTCGGAACTCCGCCGAAAGTCAGTCGGGAAGACCGTCAGACCTAGTCTCCCAGAAAGTCCGGTCGTGTGTACGTGGCATTACATGGGTAGACACTTCCTTGAAGGCCTTATACAGGCTGGATTAACCATTACACAAAATACGCATGTGCTTAGGGCACCACAGAGTTTTTCCAATAGCTATCATGCCCTTAAAGCAGGATTCTCAAACTGGTGGCCCTCCAGCTGTTGCAAAACTACAAGTCCCATCATGCCTGTGGGAGTCATGCTTATACCTGTCAGCCTTGTAATGTCTGATGGGACTTGTAGTTTTGCAACAGCTGGAGGGCCACCAGTTTGAGACCCCTGCCTTAAAGGATAAGTGCACTTTAAAACAAACCCCATTGCCCTGAACTAATCAATCCCACCCTCTCTGTCAACAGATAAATACTTACTGAGATCCAGCTGCCACAGTCTTTTGTTGTTTTGTTACATCCCGGCACGCAAGGCATCTTTTTCCTGGCCACGCAGGTGCATTACAGCCCTATGAGCGTTCATGAGGCTTGTCCGCCTTCATCTTCAATCCAGCTGTAATGCGCCTTTCTTGATTTTGATCCATGCAAAATCTGTTAAATTAATAAAATGAAAACATTTTTATTTGATATTGTTGTGCAATCTGGCCTGGAAAAAAACTGAAGGGTTTTAAAATATCAAACTTGGCTTTCAGTTTCAGCACTCTTTCTTTATGTCATGTCGGTTAAGCAATAGAGGGCTGAGAGGGGGCATCATTGTTGGGCTGCACTTGGAGCATTAGTGGTCCTTTATCTGGCCCTAGCGTTGTGGTTGGGGAGCAGAGATGCAGACTATTGTGGAGAAATTTCTGGTGGCATCTCAAAAATGCATATAAGAGACTTTTTACATTTTAAATTGGTAACATTTATGTAGAAACTAGAGAGAACGTGCATCCAAATCCTTATTGGTATCTGTACATTGTGGAACAAAAATAAGCTTCCTCCTTTACAAAACAACCAGAAGACTTCATTTTCTGATATGAGTCTATAAAAAAGTGCCCATACATTCAGCTATAATCCTGGTTAATTAGTCAGGTCTTGGTCCTGAATGTTGACAATCACAACCATTGATGCTGATCAGATATCAATGAGCTGTGAGAATAGTTGTGTTCCAATTACTTGGTTTAACTGTGGCTAATCAGTTTCATGTAAATAAACTTATTACACTGTTGCTGATTTAAAAATCTTGTTTTGTGTGTGATTTGTTAATATATATGCATATGGGTACTATTCTATTCAAGGCGCACATAGATATTAGGACAGTGAGATGTACATGTGTGATATGACCTCTTTCAGGCTAGCTAGAGGCGTACTCCACCCGGTACCCTGTTCACCTTGAGAAGCCTTGGATGGCAGTGTCTGTGGTTATTTTTTAAATGTGATAATATCATTGCTTCTAAGTGGTTGTTTTTGACTGTCATATCACATTGTACACTTCCAACTTTCTGGAAAAAGTTTTTTTAACAACTTCAGCCCCAGAAGAATTCACCTCCTTCCTGACCAGAGCACTTTTTGCTATTCGGCACTGCGTCGCTTTAACTGACAATTGCGCGGTCGTGCGTCATTGTACCCAAACAAAATTGATGTCCTTTTTTCCCACAAATAGAGCCTTCTCTTGGTGGTATTTGATTGCGTCTGCGGTTTTTATTTTTTGCGCTATAAACAAAAAAAGAGCGACAATTTTGAAAAAAACGCATTATTTTTTGCTATAATAAATATCCCCCCAAAAATATATAAAAGAACAATTTTTTTCCTCAGTTTAGGCCGATATGTATTCTTCTACATATTTTTGGTTAAAAAAAAAATCGCAATAAGCGTATATTGATTGGTTTGCGCAAAAGTTATAGCATCTACAAAATAGGGGATAGATTTATGAATCTATCGGTGAAGGGGTTAACTGTGTTCCCTGAGAGGTGATTCTAACTAAAGGGGGAGGGACTAACTACAGGAAGTGACAGATTGTGGTTCCTAGCTAATAGGAACACACGATCTGTCACTCCTTACAGAACAGAACAGGGACGTGTGTGTTTACACACACGTCCCTGTTCTGTGTCTCCAGCTCACGATCGCTCGTGGCCGGCGGTCATCGCGACCGTCGGCCACGAGCATCGGCACCCCGCGGGCGCACGTGCCTGCTACCTGGACCCTGCGAGCCAATGTATAGTTACGTGGTTTCGCGCAGGAGGCTGGTCCGGAAGCGGTTAAGGAAGGCCCTTTACTGTTTCAGAATGACTATGAACCTGTTCACAAGACCACATTTAAAAAGACATGGTTTGAGCCTGATGTGAGGGGCCTGCGCAGAGCCCTGACCTCATCCCTACTAAACACCTTTGGTATGGTTAGAATGCCAGTTAAATTAGAATTGGCAATTAGGAACCAGGTCTTCCCATCCTTCATCGGAACCTCACCTCAGTAATGTTCTGTTGGCAGAAATGCTCACTATTTTCAAAATTTGTTGAAAGCTTTCCCAGAGCACTAGAGGCTGGAATAGCTGCAAGGGACGAAAGGCCCCATATTATTGGCCATGGCTTTGAATTAAAATGTCCAGCAAGTGTATATACACTATATTATCAAAATTATTGGGAAGCCTGCCTTTACACGTACATGAACTTTAATGGCATTCCGTTCGTAGGGTTCAATATTCAGTTGGCCCTCCCTTTGGAACTATAACAGTTTCAACTCTTCTGGGAAGTCCACAAGATTTAGGAGTGTGTCTGTGGGAATGATTGACCATTCTTCCAGAAGCGCATTTGTGAGGTCAGGCACTGATGTGAACGAGAAGGCCTGGCTTGCAGTCTCTGCTTTAATTAATCCCAAAAGTGTTCTATCGGGTTGAGGTCAGAACTCTGTGCAGGCCAGACAAGTTCCTCCACCCCAAACTCGCTCATCCATGTCTTTATGGACCTTGCTTTGTGCACTGGTCCAAATTATTTGGTGGAGGGGGAATTATGGTGTGGGGTTGTTTTTCAGGGGTTGGGCTTGGTCCCTTAGTTCCAGTGAAGGCAACTCTTAAGGCGTCAGCATACCAAGACATATTGGACAATTTCATGCTCCCAACTTTATGGGAACAGTTTGGGGATGGCCCCTTCCTGTTCCAACATGACTGCTCACCGGTACACAAAGCAATGTCCCTAAAGACATGGATCAGCGAGTATGTGGCGGAGGAACTTGATTGGCCTGCATAGAATCCTGACTTCAATCTGATAGAACACCTTTTGGATGAATTAGAGCGGAGACTGTGAGCCAGGCCTTCTCGTCCACATCAGTGCCTGACCTCACAAATGCGCTTCTGCAAGAATGGTTGAACATTCCCATTGATCACACTCTTAAACTTTGTGGACAGCCGTCCCAGAAGAGTTGAAGCTGTTATAGCTGCAAAGGGTGGGCCAACTCAATTTTGGATGCCATTAAAGTTCATGTGCGTGTAAAGGCAGGCGTCCCAATACCTTTGGAAATATAGTGTAGGTGTGATGGCAAAGTGCCCACCAAGCTTTGGCCATAAAAAGTTTTATTCTAAAGGGTGTTGAATTTGAAATTGCACATATCGCATTTGTAAGGCTGGCATATCAGGATATCACATGCAAATATTGTATCCTTAGAACAATTTGAGCACACTGTCTGTGCTCGGGGCTATGCACTTATTCCTACTGTACGTACCTGTGTAGGTAAATCCATACAACTGCTGCATCTCCATTTGCTTATAAAGATACATAAATGGTTCTTCACACTGTACGGTGTTCAGTGTGAATTAATCATTAAAGTCAAATTTAGCAGGAAGTGAATTAAAAAATTCTAATATAGGATAAGTCCAGGGTGCTGCGTTAGAATGGCAGCTGCGCACCAGATTGCACAAATATGAGCAAAGGCTGCTTTCCAAATATAAATACTGAGGATTTATAGTTCTATAATTCCATAGTACATTGATGTACTATGGAATTATATACTACAATAAATCTTCCTTTGTGTGTATCCGGTGTTCAGACTCTGCTCATATTGATTAAAATTGTAAAGTCCCAAAGAGTTAATTTTACTCTTTTCATGATTTTTCCCACTACATAAAAATGCTTAATAAGGACATAAATAAGCTCTGTCCCAATCCACCCAAACAATAGCCAAATTCATTGAAAAATGTTTTTATTCTTGGCAATGTCTCTGCTTTCCAGAGTCCAAGAATAGGGACAGTGTTGAGGTTTGCTTTCTATACTGGATTAAAATATATATAATTCCCAAACTAGATGTTATAGTGAGTTAGGGACCTTGGATTGTAATCTCCTCGAGGGTAGGGACTGGTGTGAATGTACAATGTATATGTAAAATGCTGTGTAAATTGACAGCGCTATATAAGTACCTGAAATAAATAGTAAATAGCTCTGAACTAAATTTCTTGACTTGCATATTGTGATATTGATAGGTTTTCGGGATATTTTTATTTAGAAAAAAACAACACTGACCTAACTTACATCAGAGTCCTTGACACTTGCCTGTCCCATTTATATTCATACACCTGGCACTGTTAAAAATGTCCTCCATTGTACAGCCCCTCATCAAATTGTATAATATGTAATAATGGAAGTCTAAGTTTGTTACAATGCCAGCTCCACAATTTAAGCAGTACATACACTCCACGCTTCTCTGTATGGTCCAACACTGGTCCTTTTCCAGGCTGAATGACACCCAGCACCATTCAACCTACAACTTATAACCCCAGGAGCTCACTGCAGAACTTAGTTGACTTGGCTATGTCAGCATCACCTTCTGTACCCCTGAGGATTTCCCACTGCTTGTGAAAGACCCATTTCATTATATGACTGTACCAAAGACATCTAGAAAAATAATGCATGTATAAAGAAATATGAAATGAAATAATATGGTGCGAGATGTTCAAAACTTTTATTGCCCTAAAAGCCCCATTGCAGCTAAAACGTTTAATTTGTTTTGGAAAAAGTGGGGTCATATTCTTATTGTCCCAAGTAGGGAGATTTCCCAGTGAAAGAGGGTTCAGATGGACAGGTATCGATAGGAAATCTCTCCAGTGACACCTGCATTCCTTCACAACAGATATATATTAAGACTGGGTTCACACTTATGCAGGTTCGGGAATGTGTTTAAATCACACATGTTCCTGCACCCACAGGCAAAACTCACTGCTCTTTAGCAGATGTGTGGAGATGCAATTCATTTTTAATGGCACCCCCACGCATCTGAGAACACAGCATATTTTAAGGGACATGAAACCGTATAGTGCAAAAGCACCTTGTGATTTCCATGTGGCTGTGGTTTTGAAAAGGTGCAGGGACATTTTTCCTGCATTTCCCCATTCAAATGACTGGGCTTCTATGCCTGCGCAAATTTGGCACGTAGGAAATGCTTAGATGTGAACCTAGCCTAAGTCAGAATGGGCCCTAGACATGGTAGCAATGTTGCCTCCCCATCCCTTCGATTAAAAATGATAAGGAGTACAATAAGCACAGAGAAACAACCCCATTTTCATTGTCTGTACTTGCATAGACCATCCCATCTGAAAATAATTACCAACCAGTCCATCTTCCCTTGTGACGAGACAGGCAGATGTGACCAGTTTTGCTATCCTCTTAATTTACTTCAGAGGTTGTTTCTGATACACATTTGCAAGTCAATATATATTTTTATGATATGCATAAAACCGAATAGTTCTAATCATCATACTTAAATAGATGTTGATACTGATTTTTAAAAGGGAAAGGAAGCAATCACTGCTCAAGTAGTTGTGACTTTCAATATTTGGTCACAGCCAATCTCCTGTGTTTTAATTAATGATGTGCTCACCGCGAAATAATCCAAATCGGTCCTTTTGTATAAGATTAGTCATTGTGACTTTCCATTTCAGTTTTGTAGCTTGGCATTGATAAATCATAGAACAATACAATCCCTTCAGTGAGCTGGCATAAGAGCTATCCGGGCAGAACGACATCATTCTTACAGTTGTACCTTGTCAGAGGACTGGCAAGCAGCTCTACCCAGTTCTCACTGTACAGCATAACCACATTGAAAAGGTTTTAGTTTTAAAGCTGATCTAATATGTTTTACTTTAAATCCACTAGTTGCTTGCTTGTCAGGTCAGAAACTCGGTATTGATGACTTTAGATCAGCATGATAGCCAACCAACTAGCATTTTTAGAATAAAGGAGGTCACCAGTGGCAACCTGTTCTTTTTTTTTTTAAAGGACAGGTTTCCTTGAAAGGGACATTGTTGTATTCATAGCCAGAAAGGTTCATTATTTCTGTGTGTCAACTTCCAGTTTGTGAAATCTTCCCCTGAGTGGGTAAATTGAATGCACCTCATAGTCTGTCAGATGAGTACTGCTGGGTTCCCAGTATAGTAAATAAAGCCTCATTCAAGAGAATATAGGGATAGGGGTGGGTACCAACATCCTTAATTATGGATATTGGAAGGTGGGGAAGTGCCTGGAGCTGCTCCAAACATACTCTATAGCACTAAAACGTCGAGACCTATCTCGATACCCAAGAATTGCACCAGTTAAAAAGAAAAATTAAACAATTTATTGAAACGGTACCAAGTGCACAGTGTATGTACCTTTGTACCAACTGTTTTTAACTATGTCTATTTTTCAATAAATTGTTCAATTTTTCTTTTTAACTGGTTCAATCCTTGGGTACCGAGATAGTCTTCAATGTTTTAGTGCTATAGAGTATGTTTGGAGCAGCTCCCGGCACTTCCCCACCTACCAATATCCTGGATTCCCAGTATACAGGAAGATACACTAAAAGGCAAGGTATGTGCACACCCCTCCGAACTATTGAGTTCAGGTATATTTACGGTGAAGGGCACTGTTGATGCTACAGCATACAAAGACATTTTAAACAATTTTGCACGTTCAACCTTCCCAGATAGCAAAAAATTGAGCTGAAAGTTTGAAAATGACTTGCTAAGCTATTGCTAGACTTGCCAGGCTTCATGAGTTTGTTGCACAATTGCAGCAAATCCACATTGCATGACTCTAGATCAACTTTCTTTGTAAACGTTCTGTAAGTCTGCTGCAAGTTCTGGTTCCGTTACAGTGGGGAAAATAATTAATTGATCCCCTGCAGATTTTGTAAGTTTACTCACTTACAAAGAAATGAAGGGTCTATGATTGTTATCATATGTGTATTTCAAATGATAGAAACAGAATATAAACCAAAAATCCAGAAAAAAACATATGATACAAATCTTATAAATTGAGCTACAGTTCATTGAGTAAAATAAGTATTTAAATCCCCTACCAACAACAATAATTCTGGTTTCCAAAGACTGGCTTACAATATGTGCTCATGTGGTACACAGATTAGTCCTGTCAACTTAAGAAGGTGCTCCGAACGACAACTTGTTATGTGTATAAAAGACACCCGTCCCCAGAATCTTTCTTCCATTCAAACCTCACTATCATGCGCAAGACCAAAGAGCTGTCAAAGGATGTCAGGGACACGATTGAATCCCTGCACAAGGCTGGAATGGGCTACAAGACCATCAGCAAGAAGCTTGGTGAGAAGGAGACAATTATTCCCAAATAGAAGAAATACAAAATAACCATCATTCACCCTCAGTCTGAAGCTCCATGCAAGATTTCGCCTCATGGGGTAAGGATGATCATGAGAAAAGTGAGGGATCAGCCCAGAACTACCTGAGAGGAGCTTGTGAATGATCTCAAGGCAGTTGAAACCACACTCACCAAACAAACCATTGGTAACACAATGCGCTGCCATGGATTGAAATCCTGCAGCACCCACAAGGCCCCCCTCCTCAAGAAAGCACAAGTACATGCCCATCTGAAGCTTGCTAATGAACATATAAATGATTCAGAGAAGGATTGGAAGAAAGTGCTGTAGTCAGATGAGACTAAAATTGAGCTTTTTGGCAATACCTCGACTTGTCATGTTTGGAGGAACAAAAAAGCCTGACTATGACCCTAAGAGAACCATCCCTACAGTCAACCACGGAGGTGGAAATATTATGCTTTGGGGCTGTTTCTCTGTTAAAGGTACAGTCCAACTTTGCCGCATTGAGGGGCCAATAGACGGGGTCCATGTATTGTAAAAATCTTGGATTAGAACCTTCTTCCCTCAGCCAGAACACTGAAGAGGGGTCGTAAATGGGTCTTCCAACATGACAATGACTCAAAGCATACCACCAAGGCAACAAAGGAGTGGCTAAAGAAGAAGCACATTAAGGTTATGGAGTGGCCTAGCCAGTCTCCAGACCTTAATCCTATAGAGAATTTATGGAGGGAGCTGAAACTTTGAGTTGCCAAGCAACAGCCAAGAAACCTTAAGGAAGGGGTCTCGAACTGGCGGCCCTCCAGCTGTTGCAAAACTACAAGTCCCATGAGGCATTGCAAGGCTGATAGTTACAAGCATGACTCCCACAGGCAGAGGCATTATGGGACTTGTCATTTCGCAACAGCTGGAGGGCCGCTAGTTTGAGACCCCTGCCTTAAGGATTTAGAGAAGATCTGTAAACAAGAGTGGACCAAAATTCCCTCTGAGAGGTGTGCAATCCTGGTAACCAACTACAAGAAAAGTCTTACCTCTGTGCTTGCCAACAAGGGTTTCTCCACCAAGTAATAAGTGACGTTTTTCTTGCAGATCAAATACTTATTTTGCTCACTGAACTGCAACTCAAATTATAACATTTGTATCACGTGTTTTTTTTCTGGATTCTGGGTTGATATTCTGTCTCTATCACTTAAAATACACCTATAATAAAAATTATAGACCCTACATATCTTTGTAAGTGGGCAAACTTACAAAATCTGCAGGGGATCAAATAATTATTTTCACCACTGTATGTTGTGCAATAGTCATCCTACAACAGGGGTCACTGTGGCTAGAGACCTGCCACGCAAATTTGCTACAAATTGTAAAAGTGTCAACTAGAACTTGTGTTTCAAGTGCTCTGCAAGTGTATAACTTGCCAGTGACAATGTGCAGCAAGTTAACAAGACCTACAATTCAACACTGCCACAAATTTGTGGCAAGTTATCCATGCCATCTGTGTGGTTGCCTGGTCTTCTCGTTCAGCATCAGTACCCGACTTTACAAATGCTCTGTTGATTAAATTAGTGCAAATTTTGATGGACACACTCCAAAAGCTTGTGGAAAGCCTTCACAAAAGAGTAGAGGTTGTGATAGTCACAAAGGAAGGGGGGCAACTCCATATTACTGCCCATGATTTTGGATTAGAATGTACAAAATACCCATATACTGTAGGTGTGATGATCTGGTGTCCACAAACCTTTGGCTATTTAGTGCATTTGCTTTTTTTTTTCCAGAGCATTGGCAAAAGACTTGGGTATGAGCGAATGCATTGTTTTCAGTAGGGCTTGTCTACACCAAAGTGTTGAGATGAGGGAAGTTGGAAAGCAAAGGGTTTTACTTTTCTCTATACTCCTAAAGCAATATTCATTAAATGTTCACAAAACTACTTAAGACTTTACAAGAAGTGACATACAAAATAGTAATAAAATTAGGCAGTCTGTATATTTCCTTCTAGTCACTTTTAAGTACCTAAGCGTAGATCTATTTATTTATTTTTTTGAGACTGTGATAATGGTAGATCACTTATATCAGTTCCTTGATCTATATCTTGTAAACATGCCATGTGTGATGTAATCAGCAGAAATGTAAAGCCTTACATCCTAGGAGGTAAGGAAAATGTTCAGTGTACATTGAGAGCACCATAACCGATCAGCTTCCGCTGCTTTGTAACCTATGTTTTTGAATTTAGTTTGTAGAAGATTACCCATACAGCTACAGTGCCTTGAAAACGTATTCATACCCCTTGAAATTGTCAACATTTTGTCATGTTACAGCTAAAAATGTAAATGTATTTTTTTGGGATTTTATGTGATAGACCAACACAAAGTGGCACATAATTGTGAAGTGAAAGGAAAATGATAAATGTTTTCCCAAATTTTTTACAAATCAATATGTGAAAAGTGTGGCGTGCATTTGTATTTAGCCCCCTTTACTCCGATACCACTAACTAAAATCTTGTGGAACCAATGGCCTTCAGAAGTCACCTGATTAGTAAACAGAGTCCACTTGTATGTAATTTAATCTCATTATAGATACAGCTGTTCTGTGAAGCCCTCAGAGGTCTGTTAGAGAACCTTAGTGAGCAAACAGCATCATGAAGGCTATAAAAAAATATCCCAAGCTTTGAACATCTCACGGAGCACTGTTCAATCCATCATCTGAAAACGGAAAGAGTATGGTACAATTGCAAACCTACCAAGACATGGCCGTCCATCTAAACTGACAGGCCGAGCAAGGAGAGCATTAATCAGAGAAGCAGCCAAGAGGCCCATGGTAACTCTGGAGGAGCTGCAGAGATCAACAGCTCAGGTGGGAGAATCTGTCCACAGGACAACTATTAGTCATGCACTCCACAAATCTGGCCTTTTTGGAAGAGTGGCAAGAAGAAAACCATTGTTGAAAGAAAGCCATAAGAAGTCCCGTTTGCAGTTTGCGAGAAGCCATGTGGGAGCACAGCAAACATGTGGAAGAAGGTGCTCTGGTCAGATAAGACCAAAATTAAACTTTTTGGCCTAGAAGCAAAATGCTATGTGTGGTGGAAAACTAATGCCGCGTACACACGGTCGGAATTTCCGACAACAAATGTTCGATGGGAGCTTGTTGTCGGAAATTCCGACTGTGTGTACACATTTCCAACGCACAAAATTCCATGCATGCTCGGAATCAAGCAGAAGAGCCGCACTGGCTATTGAACTTCATTTTTCTTGGCTCGTCGTATGTGTTGTACGTCACCACGTTCTTGACGTTCGGAATTTCTGACAAGATTTGTGTGACCGTGTGTATGCAAGACAAGTTTGAGCCAACATCGGTCGGAAAAAAAACATGGATTTTGTTGTCGGAATGTGCGATCGTGTGTACGCAGCATTACACTGCACATCACCCTGAAAACACCATCCCCACCGTGAAATATGGTGGTAGCAGCTTGGGGATACTTTTCTACAGCAGGCACAGGAAAGCTGGTCAGAGTTGATGGGAGGATGGATGGAACCAATGCGGGGCAATCTTAGAAGAAAACCTGTTAAGAGTCTGCAAAAGACTTAAAACTGGGGAGGCGGTTCACCTTCCAGCAGGACAACGACCCTAAACATACAGCCATAGTTACAATGGAATGGTTTAGATCAAAAGCATATTCATGTGTTAGAATGGCCCAGTCAAAGTCCAGAACTAAATTCATTAGAGAATCTGTGGCAAGACTTGAAAATTGCTGTTCGCAGACACTCTCCATCCAATCTGACAGAGCTTGAGCTATTTTGCAAAGAAGAATGGCCAAAAATGTCACTCTCTAGATGTGCAAAGCTGGTAGAGAAATCTCCAAAAAGACTTGCAGCTGTAATTGCAGAGAAAGGTGGTTCTACAAAGTATTGACTCAGGGGGGCTGAATACAAATGCACACCACACTTTATACATATTTATTTGTAATAAAACTGTTTATCAATTTCCTTCCACTTCACAATTATGTGCCACTTTTGTGTTGGTCTAGCACATAAAATCCCAATAAAATACATTTACGTTTTTGATTGTAACATGAGAAAATGTGGAAAATTGAATACTTTTTTTAAAGGCACTGTGTCTCCAGGGTGCTGACAAAAAGCAACTTTACTGTAATACTCAAGATGAACTGCATTCCTTGATATTTTCACATCTAGTACTATCTTTGACATAATATAACACTGTAGCACTGTATTTCTTTTAATACACATAATTGTCTTTACATTAAAATGTAATGAGCAAGGTACACATTAACAATTGCTGATCAGCCTTTATCATTTTCACGAACCCATAAAACTTCCAATAATGTAATTAACCACTTCAGCCCCGGACCATTTGGCTGCACCAGAGCACTTTTTGCGATTCGGCACTGCGTCGCTTTAACTGACAATTGCGCAGTCATACGACGTGGCTCCCGAACAAAATTGACGTCCTTTTTTCCCCACAAATAGAGCTTTCTTTTGGTGGTATTTGATCACCTCTGCAGTTTTTATTTTTTGCGCTATAAACAAAAAAAAGCGTCAATTTTGAAAAAAACACATTATTTTTTACTTTTTGCTATAATAATTATCCCCAAAAAATATATAAAAAAACATTTTTTTTCCTCAGTTTAGGCCGATAAGTATTCTTCTACATATTTTTGGTAAAAAAAAATTGCAATAAGCGTTTATTGGTTTGCGCAAAAAGCGTCTACAAAATAGGGGATAGTTTTATGGCATTTTTATTAATATTTTTTTTTTTACTAGTAATGGCGTCGATCAGCGATTTTTATCGGGACTGCGACATTATGGCGGACAGATCAGACACTTTTGGAGCCATTTTGGGACCATTCATATTTATGCAGCGATCAGTGAGATTAAAAATGCATTGATTACTGTG
Organism: Aquarana catesbeiana; assembly: GCF_042186555.1. Taxonomy (NCBI): domain Eukaryota; kingdom Metazoa; phylum Chordata; class Amphibia; order Anura; family Ranidae; genus Aquarana; species Aquarana catesbeiana. The sequence continues at coordinate 105,401,183 of NC_133336.1, read as the reverse complement.
TAAATGTGACTGGCAGTGAAAGGGTTAACCACTAGGGGGTGCTGTAGGGGTTATGTTTGGCCTAGGGAGTGATTCTAACTGTGGGGGGGATGGGCTATGTGTGACACGACACTGATCACCGCTCCCGATCACAGGGAGCTGTGATCAGTGTCACTAGGCAGAACGTTGAAATGCTTCTTTAAATCAGCATTTCCCTGTTCTTCCTCTCCGTGAGACGATCGCGGGTATCCCCAGGGACATAGAGTCCACGGACCCACGATCACACTCACGGAGCTTGCGGCGGGCGCGCCCGCAAGCAGCTTCTTAAAAGGGCAATGCAATATGCCTGTACGTGCCCTTCTGCCGAAGTATATAGCCGTGAGCCAGTCGGCAAGCGGTTAAAAAGAAAAGAAAAAAGTCATTAAAGTATTTATCACAAAATCCTGAGTTTATCTCATGCATGTTACAATATTGATTTTTGTCATAAAATTATGTAAAAGTAAAGCGTAAAAGCATGAAACGGTTAATCAATGAAAAATTGACACACATTGTTTTTGCTCCTAAAAAATACTGTTTGGCTGCCATTAACAGTCAGCTACTATGGGCTATCTATTGCAGTGACTGGAAAAAGTAGACATAACAGGAAGCGAGAGGAATTTCCTGCAAATTAGGGGAATCCCTTGGGACTCCTCAAGTCACCAGAACTAGTGTCCCCATGGTAAGAGTTCTCCTATATTACTTTTCTGGGGACAACCCAAAATTTGGGCTTTTCTTTAACTTTCACTTTCCATGATAACAGTAAACAGAACAAATAGGGTGAATCTCCCTGATGGGGGCACAGACATAAGTAAAAACTTAATAGGTGTTCTAATCCGTTTTTCATTCAGCCGGCATCCTGAATCCCCCCCACCAGGGACATTGTATTCTGACAGTGGCAGATTACACTGATCAGTGGCTCATTGGCTGCATCCACTGATCACCAGGAAATTGTCCAACACGTCCCTTCAGTAGAATTTGATAAAATAATCAACTTCTGTCAAGTGGGAGAGGCCACACATTAATCGAAACTTGGCTGGTACCTGCTGGACAATCCAGATTTAGTGTTTTTCACCTCTTTATCCTGCTGTCATTTTTCAACTTCATTTTACAGACCAAGCTGTGCAGAAAAAGTGGCACTTTGAGACAAACCATTTTACACTGACAGGGGTGTTTACAATAATGGAATGTTATTCATTTATTTAAAACCCTTATCCCAAAAGGAAAAAAAAATAAAAACAGTAAACTATTGCAACCACAACATCTAAAACTGCCATATTTTTTTTTCGGGACCCATCACAACGCGGTGGTATGAACTGGACAGGTAGGAGACAAGGCATTCTTTCTTGTCTTTCAGTAGGACTGCTCTGGAATAGCTGCCCTACTACAGTTGGTGTGAATAGACTCTGTGATTGTAAGGGTTAATTTTTTTGTTTTTTTTTAAATAACAAACATATCATACTTGCCTCCACCGTGCAGCTCATTTTGCACAGAGTGGCCCCTGAACCTCATCCCGGCGGCTCTCGCGGCTCCTCTCCACATCAGATAACCCCCTAGGAGGAGGGGGTTACCTTGCGGGTGCGCTCCCAAGTCCAGCATTGTATGACTTGGCTCTGCCCCCCAGTGCCTGCATCATTGGATTTGATTGACAGCAGCGGGAGCCGATGGCTGCGCTGCTATCAATCTATCCAATCAAGAGCCGAGAACCCTGGGCAGAAAGACAGCGCATCCCTGCCAGGTAAGTAAAATGGGGGTGCTTGAGGGCCGGTCATTGCCAGGTGTTTTATCACCTTAATGCAACCCCTTTAAGCAGCCCATAGATTAGTCAGTTTTTTTCATTCAGTCAGTGGGTTGAATGAAAAAAACTGCCCGATTCCCATATCCACGCATTCAATGTGGAAGCCGAAATGCTCTCTGCTGTGTCATTGTATTCTGACACAGGCAGACACTCCCACCATAAGAATACACAGATTAACACTGAAGCCTATTACCTGTGGCGCTGATCAAGCAAAATTATACAGACAGAGTGGTTGTTCAGGTTCAACCACAGCGGTCATACATGGATCAAAATTCAACCGTTCCCTGCTGAACTGTCCAAATTTTGATCCATGTATGACCAGCTTAAGGATTGGTAAACTGCAATATAAAACATTTCGTTTTGGAGTTTAGATATTCTGTAACACCTTAAAACCTATATTAGATTTTAATGATTTGATTTCATTTAATATGCACCAATGCAATATTTATTTCTGTGCATTAAAGATTTTAATATATTATAATAATGAAAAGATACCCAAAGCAACTTATGCAGCTTTTTGATTAGAGCCAAATGCACAATCATGAGTGACAGTAGTGACTTGTGATGATCTGGTAGCAACAGTAATATCCAGCAAAAGCTGAAAACTTTTTCGACACAGATCTTATTGGATCCCTAGAGCCAGGCATCCCTGTCACAGACAGAGCTGGTTTTTATTGATATGCTCTGCCATCCATGCCCCTGTTACTGTGCCCATGACTAGAGATCTCAGTAATTGCATAGTTGTGTGCACATCTTATAGGGTAAAAAAAAAAAGTAGCTTTCCACATATTGTAATTACTGAACAAATTATATTGTTGTGTATCATCCTTGTAAGCTTACATCAAATTGCTGCTAAAAATTCAACCACATTTTAATGAATGCAGCCAATCCAGTCACATATTTTCAGTCAATTTTGAAATAGAAGTCTGCTTTAAATATGAGAGAAATTAATAACTAAAAAGGGAAACATATGCCAGCCTATTTGCCCACTCACTTTTTGTTGCTATAACTCCGGGAAACCTGGGTCCAAACAAACATTAGTCGTTGTTTCTTCTCAATATATAGTTTGATATGTAATGCCGCGTACACACGAGCAGACTTTTCGACCGGACTGGTGCGGCGGACAATTCGACCGTGTGTGGGCGTCATCAGGCCTGCAGCAGACTTTTTCGGTCGAAAATCTGATGGACTTTAGATTTAGAACATGTTTCAAATCTTTACGTCGGAACTCCGCCGGACCGAGTTCCTATCGAAAAATCCGCTCGTCTGTATGCTAGTCCGACAGACAAAAACCGACCCTAGGGCAGCTATTGGCTACTGGCTATGAACTTCCTTATTTTAGTCCGGTCGTACGTCATCACGTACAAATCCGTCGGACTTTGGTGTGATCATGTGTAGGCAAGTCCGTTCTTTGGGAAAGTCCGTCGAAATGTCCGTCGGACCAGTCCGGTCGAAAGGTCCGCTCTTGTGTACGCGGCATAAGACTTGATTTACACACATACAAGTAATTTTGTTTTCAGCCATGTGATGGGACTGTAATCATGAAATCTCAATAGACTTAACCAATAACTCATTTTTTATTTTTTTTTTGCCTTGCTGTTTTAGCTTTGTGCATTGCTGCCTATATACTTTTGTAAAGCCTACAGCCAAACAAGAACATCTCAACCTTTTTTGGTTCTACCAACAATTACGTAATACTAATAATAACAATATAATGTGTACATTTTAGGGTGCATGGCCAGTTTTTGTAAGCAGTGATTAGCCAGCCATGGAAATAATTTCATTACCTGTTCATCTAATAGTAAAACAGTATATAAACTCTTTTATGAGGCTGGCCATACAAAAGGAAAACAAAACAGTCTTCTAATGCCCCGTACACACGGTCAGATTTTCCGATGGAAAATGTCCGATCGGAGCGTGTTGTCGGAAATTCCGACCGTGTGTGGGCTCCATCGGACATTTTCCATCGGATTTTCCGACACACAAAGTTGGAGAGCAGGAGATAAAATTTTCCGACAACAAAATCCGTTGTCGGAAATTCCGATCGTGTGTACACAAATCCGACGGACAAAGTGCCACGCATGCTCAGAATAAATAAAGAGATGAAAGCTATTGGCCACTGCCCCGTTTATAGTCCCGACGTACGTGTTTTACGTCACCGTGTTTAGAACGATCAGATTTTCCGAGAACTTTGTGCGACCGTGTGTATGCAAGACAAGTTTGAGCCTAGGATTTTGTTGTCGGAATGTCCGAACAAAGTCCGACCGTGTGTACACCCTATATCTATACAAGCAAGGTGGATGGAGGAATCCCCGGCCATGACATTGTATTCTGATGCTCCAGAATCCACTGATCAGTAGCTGCAGCCACTGATCATCCAAAAATTGGACCAACATGTCTCTTCAACGGGGGTCAATTAAGTAATTGACTTTTTTTGAGCGGGGAAAGGCCACCCACTAATTGAAATTCAGCTGGTCCCAGCTGTATGGACAGCTTAAAATGGTTGTAAACCCAGTGAAGTGACTGGCCTCAGGTGATACATAGAGATGAAACAAATCCTCCTACATAAAAGACTTGTGCACGGCAGAAAATTTTATTTTGTTTCGTTTTAATTCACAAAATACATAATTTCGCTCTATTATATTTGTTACATTACGTCAGTTCGTTTTTGGATAATTTGTTATTTCTGTAGCGTATAGATTTTCGTTATAACGGATCGATTTGTTTAATTGTTTAATTGTTTCATTTTTGGATAATTTGTTATTTATGTATATATATTTGTGAGAACAAATCATAATTCGGAAAGTCGTTTGTTTATTGAATCCATTAATACACACATACAATGACATAGGGGGTTATTTACGAAAGGCAAATCCACTTTGCACTACAAGTGAAAACTACAAGTGCCAAGTGCACTTGGAAGTGCAGTCTCTGTAAATCTGAGGGGTAGATCTGAACCTGATGTTTAAAGCTTGATCCTTTAACACACACCCAATATCTCAAAACTCGTCTCCTCTGCCCAAATACAACACCCTTCTCACCCAGTTCTCAGGAATTCGCTTTGCCAGTATTAGTAATCCGACCTCCAGCACAAAACGAATCAGCTGATTGGGCTGTAAGATTTACTTTGAGTTTCATTAGACCTTTAACGAATTACCGAATCATGACTAATTAATTTGTTATTATTTCTTTCATATTAGTTAAAAATTTGTTACTTTTTTCTTTGGACATTCAGATGCATCAGAATGTCTAAAAGATGCAAAATTCAGCCAAATTTCGTTTAGTTACGGAACTGTTTGGACATGTCTAATACATACATTTAAATGAGGAAAGGTTGACAACTCGGCGTGCTCTTGAAAAAAAAGTATTTTATTTGCTACATGAGTACAGGTACAGAGTATACATTAATTGACTTAATTGTGCTTAGTTTAGATGTTACCACCCCTCTGCTTGGAGGGTTGTTTTGTCATAAATATAAGTTTTTTAATCAAATTTGTATGCTTTGATGAAGGCTTCATATCCGAAATACTCTGTACTTGTACTCCTGTACCCATGTAGCAAATGAAGCACTTTTATTCAAGAGCATGCTGAGTTGCCAGCCTTTCCTTATTAAGATTATCTGGATCTGGGAGCTGAAAGTCCTGGCCAGAGCACCAGACTCCAGTTGATGGACTTCTATACCAAGCAGTAAAGCTAGGGTAACATCTTTGCTTCTTCTATACATAAGTTCTACCTGTTTATCTGCAGTCATCTCTTCTCTTCAGCCTCCTAAAGCACACATTTTACACCACTTCTCTGAGCTCCAGTAGGCAGGGGGCAGGAAACTGATGTCACACACTAAAGAGCACATAGTAGGAGGCTGACTGTTGCTTGAGATTTGACTGGAGGGAATGGATACCCCCTCCACCAAAATTCATAGGGGAACATGCACAATCAAGTCATTCACAGGCTGTGTGCTAGAGCCCCATCCCCTGGAGGCATTAGCTGTCAGAAATGACTCATGTGGATAGCATGCTTTGGACTGAGGCAAGTACACACTATAGAAGGATATGGTTTATTTTTCATGTCAGAGGTTTACGACCACTTTAAAGCCCCGTACACACGATCAGAACAAAAAATAGCAGTTTTAAAGTGATCGTACAATAATTTGATCGTTAGTACACATTTTTCGTCCGAAATTTTCCGATGGGACAAACACGGAAATGTTTCTCGTATGATACCAAATAGTTCGATTTTTGTTTAATCAGTATAGTTTTTGTCCGAAAGTACAACACAAATACATTATATCACTTCCGAAATGTTTATTCTGTCATACGGGATTATTGTACTTTAGTAACCTATTCATTTTCGATATGGAGACTAGCATGCAAAAAAAAAACTGGACGATCATTTGTCCGATAATCTTATAGTGTGTACTAGGCTTAAGTCTGCCTTAAAAGCTAGGCAACCGGTTGAATCAGTAGGCAACTATTTGATCAGTGATTGTTAGGAAATTAGTATCAGCTCTGTATCTTTATTTATTATTCCAGATACTTTTTTTTAGCGCTGTCAATTTACACAGCCCTTTACATCTAGGGTATATATACACTCACCGGCCACTTTATTAGGTACACCTTGTTGGACCCCCTTTTGCCTTCAGAACTGCCTTAATTCTTCGTGCTATAGATTCAACAAGGTTTTGGAAACATTCCTCAGATATTGACATGATCACATCACGCGGTTGCTGCAGATTTGTCGGCTGCACATCCATGATGCAAATCTCCCATTCCACCACATCCCAAAGGTGCTCTATTGGATTGAGATCTGGTGACTGTGGAGGCCATTAGATTATAGTTACCTCATTATCATGTTCAAGAAACCAGTTTGAGATGATTTGAGCTTTGTGACATGGTGCATTATCCTGCTGGAAGTAGCCATCAGAAGATGAGTACACTGTAGTCATAAAGGGATGGACATGGTCAGCAACAATACTCAGGTAGGCCATGGCATTTAAATGATGCTCAGTTGGTATGAAGGGGTCCAAAGTGTGCCAAGAAAATATCCCCCACACCATTACACCACCACCAGGCTGAACTGTTGATACAAGGCAGGATGGATCCATGGTTTCATGTTTACGCCAAATTCTGACCCTACAATCTGAATGTCGCAGCTGAAACCAAGACTCATCAGATCAAGCTATGCTTTTCCAGTTTTCTATTGTCCACTTTTGGTGAGCCTGTGCGAACTGTAGCCTCAGTTTCCTGTTCTTAGCTGACAGGAGTGGCACCTGGTGTGGTCTTCTGCTGCTGTAGCCCATCGGTTTCAAGGTTCGATGTGTTGTGAGTTCAGAGATGGTATTCTGCATACCTTGGTTGTAACAAGTGGTTATTTCAGTTACTGTTGCCTTTCTATCATCTCGAATCAGTCTGCCCATTCTCCTCTGACATCAACAAAGAATTTTCATCCACACAACTGCTGCACACTGGATATTTTCTTTTTTTTTTGGACCATCCTCTGTAAACTCTAGAGATGGCTGTGCATGAAAGTTTCAATAAATCAGCAGTTTTTGAAATACTCACCAGCCTGTCTGGCACCAACAACCATGCCATGTTCAAAGTCGCTTAAATCCCCTTTCTTCCCCATTCTGAAACTCGGCTTGAACTTTAGCAAGTCATCTTCACCCCATCTAGATGCCTAAATGTATTGAGTTGCTGCCATGTGATTGGCTGATTAGCAATTTGTGTTACCAAGCAATTGAATAGGTATACCTAATAAAGTGGCCGATGAGTGTATATTGTACGTTCACATCAGTCCCTGCCCTCAAGGAGATTACATTTGAAGGTCCCTAACTCACATTCATACACATAGTAGGGCCAATTTAGACAGGAGCCAATTAACCTATCAGCATATCTTTGGAGTGTGGGAGGAAACCGGAGAACCCGGAGGAAACCCACATAAAAACAGGGAGAACATGTAAACTCCAGGCAGGTAGTGCCATGGTTGGGATTCGAACCGACGCCCCTAGTGCTGCTAGGCAGAAGTGCTAAACACTTTGCCACTCTGCTGCCCATCTTGTCTTATCGCAGAGAGCATCTACCTGGTATAGTCACCATGTACAAAGCCCACCTCCAGGCATCTTAAAAGTTATCCTTAGCAGTGGGGCTGTGCCTAGGCTAGGACATTAAAAAGATGATTTAGTTACCTGATCCGCTGCTTCTCTCCCATGCTCCAGCAGTCTAGGGTCCTGATTAAGACCAGCATCCATAGCCCTGCATTGAATGTGATGACAGTGAGGGACAGTCCACCACTGGAGCGTGGGGGAGTGCCATCTGCTGAGGGAGCAGAGAATTCCATAAGTAAAAGTGCTTCTCTTCTCGCTTAGTAAAAACGAGCATCCCCACTGCATGGGATCATTTTAAAGTTTGCTGGAGTTGGGCTTTAAGCTAGGCATAGAAGGCTCGCATTTTGGCTAAATAATGCAGTAACAGCCAAAATGAATGCCTTGGTTGGTACTACAAGTACCACCCAGCTCGAAAAAGAATCACCACCTTGTGTCAGTATTTTGTTGAACCACCTTTTGCTTTAATTACAGCCTTTAGTCTGTTGGGATATGTCTCTACTAACTTTGCACATCTAGACTTTGCAATATTTGCCTGCTCTTCTTTGCAGATCTGCTCAAGTTCAGTTAAATTTGATGGTGATCGTCTATAGACTGCAGTCTTTAAGTCATTCCACAGATTTTCAATGGGGATTTAATTCTGGGCTCTGACTAGGCCATGCAAGGACATTTGCCTTTTTCTCCCACTTCAACCACTGTGTGGTCATTTTTCCTGTGTGATTTGGGTCATTGCCATGTTGGAAGGTAAACCTTCTTCCAATTGACAACTTTTTGGCAGAAGGCGGCAGATTTTCCTAATGAATTTGATGATATTTTTTGCCCCATCCATTTTTCCTTCTATCCTGACAAGTGTTCCAGTCCCTGCTGCAGAGAAACATCCCCATAACAGGATAATACCACCTCCATGCTTTACTGTAGGTATGGTGCTAATTGGATGGTGAGCTGTATTGGATTTTCGCCAGACATATCGTTTGGTGTTGAGGCCAAATAATTAAATTTTAGTCTCATCTGACCACAACACCTTTTTCCATGTGGCCTCAGAATCTTCAAGGTGCGTTTTGGCAAAGTTCAGTCATGACTGCATGTGGTCTTTCTTGAGGAGTGGCTTTTTTTTCTTGCAACCCCTCCCATACAAGCCAGAATTTGTGATATTGTTGTCACATGCACACAATGACCATTCTTTGTTCTACATTCCTGCAACTGCTTCAGAGTTGCTGTAGGCCTCTTGGTAGCCTCTCTAACCAGTTTTTTCCTTGCTCTTTTATCCAGTTTGGAGTGACGTCCTGATTCAGGGAGGGTCTGTGTTGTGTTGCACCAAATACCAAATACCTTCCACTTCTTAAAGTGGAGTTCCAGCCATTTTTGTGTTTATTAATAGTCAGCAGCTACAAAAATTGCTGCTGACTTTGAATTAAAGCACACTCGTTTATCCCACGGTCCAGTGATGCGGCCGCCCAAACCCTTGGTTCTTTTCCTCGTCTCTCCCCGGCACTGGCATTGCAAGTGTGGGCACCCGGCTGTGACAGCTTGGTGCTTTACAGCCGGGTGCGCACTGCGCATGCACGAGTCCCCCTTGCGTCTCCTCAATGGCCGGGCAATCTTCCGGGACCTGTGACGTATCCCAGAAGATTGCAGGCAGGGAGAGAGGGGGAAAGGTGAACTTCCGCTTGAGCCGACTAAGTGGAAGCAGGTACCTGTCAAAATTAGGTACCTGCCCCCCCCCCAAAAAAAAAATTACATGCCAAATGTGGCATAGAAGGGGGTAAGGAGTGCTTAAAGCGGAAGTTCCACTTTTGGGTGGAACTCTGCTTTAATAATAAACTTCACTGTGCTTACTAGGCATTAATGAAGCCTTTTTTGTATCCATCTCCTGAATTGTGCCTGTCCACAACTTTATCCTGGTGATCTTTTGACAGTGCCTTGCCACCCATAGTTGATTGTTTGCTTCAGTTGCACTACAAGGGACTGAAATGCTCAAGTAAAGCTCTTTTCATGCTGAGCTAATCAAAATGACCACACTTTAAATTCAAGGGGCTTTGTGTGCCATTGAGAAGGTAATTACCTATACCTGACTGAGTTTACAAGTCATTTCTAGGAGGGGGTGATTCTTTTTTTCAACTCAGTGATTTCTGTTTTTGTTTTTTCTGACATGTTGGGGTTATATCTTTCACTTGGATGTTATAAGTTGCACTGATAAAATACAGAGGGATAAAACAGAAAATGTCTGTCCTAATTTCATACTGAAAAGCAAGAAAATGTGATTATTTTGAAGGGGGGTAATTCTTTTCTATACCCATTGTATATCCACTTATCCTATGAGATCCTGTCAGTTTGACAGGCTAGCAATCATGGAAGCCACTGCTGTATGACTACAATAATAATATAATACAATAATACACTGTTAGTGTGGATAAGGGAATCAAAGGATTTTCTCTCTCTCCTGCAGGCTGAACGGCCAAAATATGATCCATTTAAAACGGTCTAAGAAAACTGAACATATGATGAATACATGTACTGTAACAGTGGCGGTTGGTGCTCAATTTTTTGGGGGGAGGGAGGTGGCAAACAAGCCACCCAAACCCCCCCCTGTTCGGTCGGACAGTCGGTCGATCAATCATACCCCCTAACCCTCACCCCCCGTCGATCAACGAACAAGCCCCCCCATCACTCGCCCGTCCGCCCACCAGCCCCATCTAGGTTGCAGGCAGCTTCCCCCTGTGTCTCCTCGGCAGCTTCCCCCCTGCTTCTTCTCCCAGCCAATACGGTCGCTTCTCCACTCAGCCAATCGGGTCTTAGGACCCGCTTCCTGATTGGCCAGGAGGAGAAGCAGGAATACAATAGCGAATATTAATTCAATATTGTCACACAACTGGGTGGGCTTGGGGCACAGTTCTCTGAGTCCTGAGCCCACCCTTTTTGAAGCCAATTAGAGCCTCAGGCTCTAGTCATGCGCTTCAAGGAAAAAAAAGCCCATTGAAATCCATGTGTCAGGCGCCCTTCGTGTAGATTAGGGGCCGGACACATGGATTAGGGGGGCAGTGCCCCTAATGGAGCGGCCTCCACTGCTGTATAATCAGAAATTACCTTTAAGAAAGCAGCATATCAATGTAAACTTTCCTTTTAATGTCAAACTAGGCCCAGCAACTCCCCCCAAGCTTTCCTATTGGTCAGTGAAGCCATTCATCATGTCAAAAACCAATATAGTGGCAGAAAGGGGTGGAGCCAAGCATGATTTTTACAGGGAAGTCCAGTATACAATGTGGATCCACCGATCTTTCTAGCATGCAGTGACCTCTTATATATTTTCTCATCATGTGCTCAGGTTGAATTGCCCATGTTTTTGACAGTTTTACTTTAAAAGGAAGTGGCTCCTAATGGCTTTGAATTGACAAGCAAGGATTAGGTTAACCTTGGGGTCGCCCAGGTTTAGGTGGTTTAACTTGTAGTGTAAAAAGGCAGACTATTTCTATGAAATTTAACTTCCTTGCCGTTGAAAGCCCCACCATAAATCCACATATAAACTGTTACATGACATTGCAGTGAACTCAACAGTTCCCATTGTAACCGGCATCTTCCCCCACAGTGTTTTTTTTGGCAGGATCTCCCAGCAGGCCCCCATAAATCACCTGGTGAACCCTGTGCTCAGCCTAAGCTGGGGGATGACTTGCAGCGACAAAGCTTCCAGAGTTGAGTCTGGCTTTAAAGACCAGCTGCAGAGATGCTAAAAAAGGAAAAAAAAAAAAAAAAAAAAGGTTTTAGTTTGTGAATGCTGAGTAATCTTATAGCACCGTGTCCTTTCGTCACCGCTCACTGACACCATGCATCCTGTCTCAACCATTATTTCCAGCGTAATCTGAATTATCCCTAAAGAGAATTTTCAGGGTAAATGTAGAATTATCTGTGTAGATATATGCATTCATCAAAGTAGTATATATATACCCATGTCTCTCAAATTGCAGGGAAAAATCTTTGTGAATAGCAGTAACAACAAAAATTATTAAAAGTATGACAGGGCTGCTTTACATGGTAGCGGTTTTGTGGGATCCTACTACTTTGTTCATCCGTTTCCTCGTAATAGGGGAAAAGCACAACGCTGCTGTAAATCAGTGCAGACTTCCTATAGAACAGAGGGAGGGGGGCAGTTTGGAAAATGTTAATAAACAGGCAGAAACAAATAGGAGAGAACAATATGATGAAATATAGAAGTGGCTACTACCGGTAATTATATTTTTATAAGTGTATGAAGGCTGTGTACGTATATATATATATTTTTTGTGTTACGCAGGATTAGCTCCTTCATTAAATATTTAAACGTCAAAGGTGAAAAAAGCTATAAAAATAGGCTTAAATTTACAGGAAAGTAAAGTGTCTGTAATAACCATAGCAACCAGCCAGGGGTCTGCTTTGACTTTCTTCTGCGCGCTGAGAAAAATACATATGGGGCTTATATATAATAAAATCATTAAAAATAAACCTGCACAAAGGGAACTGCGGTGCTTGTCTTTGTCAACCTTCTTTTAAAAGTGTTAGTGTCTGGATATAATACCTTGAGCCACTGACAAGGAACAAACATGCAGATTAGACAGTCTGAAGGAAAACCACTCCTGATGTGTATACTTGCTGAAGGATCTGCAATGCAGAAAGTGCTGTAGACATTGGATCAGTATGTAAGCCCGGCATTTAGTTCAGCAGTGGAAGCCTCCATATTCTCTCAGTATAGGTTTCCTGTAAAGTTAAACTCCAGAAATGGACAAACTAAGCTAATGCATTTACATATACAGTATCTCACAAAAGTGAGTACACCCCGCACATTTTTGTAAATATTGTATTATATCTTTTCATGTGACAACACTGAAGAAATGACACTTTGCTACAATGTAAAGTAGTGAGTGTACAGCTTGTATAATGGTGTAAATTTGCTGCCCCCTCAAAATAACTCAACACACAGCCGTTAATGTCTAAACCGCTGGCCAAATTGGGCCAAATTAGCCATTTTCTCTCCCCGTTGCCATGTGACTCATCAGTGTTACAAGGTCTCAGGTGTGAATGGGGAGCAGGTGTGTTAAATTTGGTGTTATTGCTCTCACTCTCTCATACTGGTCACTGGAAGTTCAACATGGCACCTCATGGCAAAGAACTCTCTGGGGATCTGAACAAAAATAATCGTTGCGCTAAATAAAGATGGCCTAGGCTATAAGAAGATTGCCAAGACCCTGAAAATGAGCTGCAGCTTTGTGGCCAAGACCATGCAGCAGTTTAACAGGACAGGTTCCACTCAGAACAGGTCTCGCCATGGTCGACCAAAGAAGTTGAGTGCATGTGCTCAGCGTCATATTCAGAGGTTGTCTTTGGGAAATAGATGTATGAGTGGTGCCAGCATTGCTGCAGAGGTTGAAGGGGTGGGGGTCAGTCTGTCAGTGCTCAGACTATACGCCGCACATTGCATCAAATTGGTTTGCATGGCTGTCGTCCCAGAAGGAAGCCTCTTTTAAAGATGACACATAAGATAGCCCGCAAACAGTTTTCTGAAGACAAGCAGACTAAGGACATGGATTACTGGAACCATGTCCGGTGGTCTGATTGGACCAAAAGATAAACTTATTTGGTTCAGATGGTGTCAAGCGTGTGTGAGGGCAACCAGGTGAGGTAGTACAAAGACAAGTGTGTCTTGCCTACAGTCAAGCATGGTGGTGGGAGTGTCATGGTCTGGGGCTGCATGAGTGTTACCAGGACTGGGGAGCTACAGTTGATTGAGGGAACCATGAATGCAGACATGTACTGTGACATACTGAAGCAGAGCATGATCCCCTCCCTTCGGAGACTGGGCTGCAGGGCAGTATTCCAACATGATAATGACCCCAAACACACCTCCAAGATGTTACCACTGCCTTGCTAAAGAAGCTGAGGGTAAAGGTGATGGACTGGCCAAGCATGTCTTCAGACCTAAATTCTATTGAGCAGCTGTGGAGCATCCTCAAATGGAAGGTGGAGGAGCGCAAGGTCTCTAACATCCACCAACTCTGTGATGTTGTCGTGGAGGAGTGGAAGAGGACTCCAGTGGCAAACTGTGAAGCTCTGGTGAACTCCATGCCCAAGAGGGTTAGGGCAGTGCTGAAAAATAATGGTGTCCACACAAATTATTGACACTTTGTGCCCAATTTAGACATTTTCACTTAGGGGTGTACTCACTTTTGTTGCCAGCGGTTTAGACATTAATGGCTGTGAGTTGAGTTATTTTGAGGGGACAGCAAATTTACACTGTTATACAAGCTGTACACTCACTACTTTACATTATAGCAAAGTGTAATTTCTTCAGTGTTGTCACATGAAAAGATATAATAAAATATCACAAAAATTTGAGGGGTGTAGTCACTTTTGTCACCCATAACCCCCAGCACAGCAGCATTCAGAATGAGTGATGGTCAGCCAGGTTCTGATTAGGGATGGGCCAAACACCCCCGGTTCGGTTCGCACCAGAACATCTCGAACAGGCAAAAAGTTCTAGCAAACATGCGAACTCTATTAAAGTCTATGGGACACAAACATGAAAAATCGAAAATCCTCATTTTAAAGGCTTATATTCAAGTTATTTCCATAAAAAGTGTATGGGGACCTGGGTACTGCCCTGGGGGACATGAATCAATGCAAAAAAAAAGTTTTTAAAATGATAGTTTTTAAAAGAGCAGTGGTTTTAATGATGCTTAAAGTGAAGCAATGAAAATGAAATATTCATTTAAATAGCATGCCTGGAGGGTTCCCCTTAGTCTGCCTGTAAAGTGGCGAATCTGTACAATGTATAGAACATGCTGCAGCACTAATGACATTTTTAAATTTTTTAAGAAATGAAAAAAACAGCGTGGAGTCCCCCCCCCAGTTCATACATCCGAGTATGCAGCCTGGCAGGTCAGGAAAAGGGGGGGCGCTCCCTCCCCCCCCTCCTGAACCATTATTCTAGGCCACATGCCCTCAACGGGGGGGGGGGTCTGCGCCATGGGGACAAGGGCCTCTTCCGGACAACCCTGGGCTGTGGTTATTGGGGTCTGCAGGCAGGGGGCTTATCAGAACCTGGAGCACCTGAACCGGCCGCTCCCACCCCTCCACAGCTCAGCACTCCAGTGAGGGAGGAGGGGGCAGTGCAGAGAACTGTGAGAACCGACTGATCGGCGGTATCGGATCGCTCAGTTCTCACTGTTAGGCTTCATGTACACGGGGCGTTGTTTTACCTCTCCTGAATGATTTAACTTGACAGCTAGAAACCGGCGTCTAAAAACGTTAGTTTAGCCACATTTACATGCCGCATTTACCCGCGTTTTTGTTAAAATGAAAAACATCTGTAACTGAAACGCTGCTAAACGTGAGTTTCCGCGTTTAGCAGAGTTTGCAGGCTATTACAGGCATTTGGCGTTTCTAATGCCTCTGAACATCCATCCTGAACCCATTTTTTTGCGTTCCAAAAAATGCTTTTAAACTCAACTGCCTAGAAACGACTATAAACGACCATGTGTACATGTACTGATAAGATAGAGGAGAGTTCAGGGGCAAATGCCCAACTGCTCCTAAACGTCTGTTTACCAGCAGCAGTGTATATGAGGCCTTAGAGGCGCCGGGGGATAGATGTAGCATCCACCTAGGTAAGTATGAATAAAAAAACATACTTCTCCATACTTCTCTTTTAAAGACTTAGCTGTTTGACACGGGTGCCTGGATCACAAGACAGATTGAACAGAATTTAAAATCATTTCACAGGTAAAACAGTTCTAAATATCTCATTTGTTTAGTTTCTATTTGGGATTTTACTTCAGCATCATGACTTTCACATTTTTTTTCCACATTACTTGTCAAATAACTTTTAATTTATAAAGCCATGAAGTGAAAACTATTGAATGCAACATGATATCTGCAGAATGGCAGTGAACAAGCATGTCACATAAAAATGAGGCCAGAGGTGAAAATGTGGTGAAACTGGCAGAAAAGTTCAGCTGCCTACAGAAAATTGTTCCTTTCCCGTTTTCATTCATTCTCTCCATTGACGTAAAGGATTGCATCAGAAAGAAATCACTTCTAAAGTTAATTTCACCTGTTTATAAATAGAAAAAATAATACAAAATGTATATAACCAGAAAAAGGCACATCAGATCCATGATGTCAAAACATGAAGGGGTGTTCTTATGGGAAAAGGACCATTTTCTTTTTGATCTCTGACTTGTTGGTACATCGGGTTGCAGTTGTTTTGAAAACTTGATAAGAATTTTAGTGACTACCCAGGGGCGGCCGTTAGGGGCACATGGGCGCGGCCCCCCCATCCATGCGTGTCCGGCCCCCTAATCTACATGCAGGGAGCCGGCGCATGGATTCCAATGGGGGGGAGGGTTTGAAGCACGTGATTAGAGCCAGAGTCTCTGATAGGCTTCAAAAAAGGGTGGGCTTGGGGCGCAGAGCACTGCGCTCCGAGCCCACCCAGTTGTGTGACAATAGCGAATGAATATTCACTATTCTCACACTGATCCTCCTCCCAGCCAATCAGGAAGCAGGTCCTGAGACCCGTCACCCAAAAGGACTGGCTGAAAGGACAGGCGATCCTATCGTACGCCAAGGAGGAGGGAGGAGACGCACAGCGGAAGCCACTGTGATGCAGAGGAGTAGGAGACGCCCGCACATAAGAGCACTGCCCGCCAGGAACCTAGATGGGGTAAGTGCGGGGCTGGATAACCAACCGTGAGACCCCCGGGGGGGTGCAGGTGACCCAACTGAGCGGAAGCTGTGGGTCACCCCCCCCCCCCCCCCCGAAAAAAAAAAAAAAACGCCACTGGAATTACTATTTCCGAAGGGAGAAAAAAGTGCAAAGTTTAAATATCTTTGAAGAAGAGACATCCTGCAGTGCCTGTTTGTAACTTGGAACCTGGGGCTGCTGAAAACACTTTATTAAGTCAAGAGCTTTCTCCTCCCTTCTGCCTCCATTCGTTGCTATTGTTTGGTGGTCGCAACCTTAATCCTTAAAGTGTATTTTGCAGCCAAATTGGGAAAACACCTACTTTAAATGTATTAGAATACATGTTTTCATGCATATTGCATTTCCTAAAAAGATATTTACAAGCTGTTTCTTACATTTTTACTTGCTTTTTACATGCTTTTAAAAACCTTCCTTTCTTTTCCCCTTCTAGCTAAAGTTAAGGAGGGGGGCGGGGAGTTATGTTAATCATAAAAGACCCTGCCTGTACTGTGCTGACAGATTTTATTATCAGTTGTAAACAAGATGTAAAAAACAAAATCTGTTGCGCTTAATAAGACATAGGATAAAAGCTGCTGGCACAAAAAATTGCTGGATACAATTAAAGAAATATTAGGAAGAAGGTGCAGCGCTAGAAATTATGTAATAAAGTCCCAATACAAAAATATATAAAGTCCTCTCCGTCAGGGGGAAATAGCAACCCTCTATTGAACGAGATCCAATATAGAAGAAAACTCAAAAAGGAGATATAGACACCATCACCATCACCCAAACAAACTGACCCTTACCATCAGTGTATGGGTTATACACATGTGTTGAATACAGATAGCAAAGGCAAACTTCTTGGGGTATACAGACGATCCTCTAGTGGAATGGCACAAAGTTATTCATTCACCTCTGGGCTAGATAGAAAAATTACGGTCTCCTCCTTGCAGCAGGATATTAAACCAAGTATGTTCCAGTGGGCGTGTGCACCTCAAGAATTGTAGTAAATGGGGAATCAAAAGAGAACACTTCATTGCGCAAACTCCATCATAAAGGAAATTTTATTTGTATAAAAAGTAAAACAAACTCACATTAAGTAAGAAGGTATACAGCAGTGTGAAGCGTCCAGCGCTTCTAACCATAAAGATGGCCCGCGTGTCATCGTTCCACCGCGTCCTGCGTCGCCAGTCTCTGACATCGTGAGTTTGTTTTAATTTTTATACAAATAAAATTTCCTTTATGATGGAGTTTGCGCAATGAGCGTTCTCTTTTGATTCCCCATTTACTACGATTCTTGAGGTGCACACGCCCACTGGAACATACTTGGTTTAATATCCTGCTACAAGGAGGAGACCGTAAGCTTTCTATCTAGCCCAGAGGTGAATGAATAAGTTTGTGCCATTCCACTAGAGGATCGTCTGTATACCCC
The DNA here is from genome assembly GCF_042186555.1 of Aquarana catesbeiana. Lineage (NCBI taxonomy): Eukaryota > Metazoa > Chordata > Amphibia > Anura > Ranidae > Aquarana > Aquarana catesbeiana. The sequence goes on along the minus strand of NC_133336.1, from coordinate 105,383,131 downwards.
AAGAAGTTTGCCTTTGCTATCTGTATTCAACACATGTGTATAACCCATACACTGATGGTAAGGGTCAGTTTGTTTGGGTGATGGTGATGGTGTCTATATCTCCTTTTCGAGTTTTCTTCTATATTGGATCTCGTTCAATAGAGGGTTGCTATTTCCCCCTGACAGAGAGGACTTTATATATTTTTGTATTGTAAACAAGATGTACACACTGCTTTAAGCCTTGTACACACGATGAGATTATTGGATGAATGATCGTCCATTTTTTAATTTTTTATTTTTTTGCATGTTATTTTCCAGATTGAAAATGGAGAGGTTACTAAAGTATGAAAATTCTCATACGACAGAATAAAAATTTGGAAGCGATGTCATGTGTTGTAGTGTATTTGTACTGTATTTTCAGATGAAAACTGTACTGATTAAACAAAAATTGTACGATCTGGTATCGTACAAGAAAAATTGAATGTTTGTCCCTTTGGAAAATTTCGGACGAATGATCAGATTATTGTTCATTCGCTTCCAAAGCGGTATTTTTTGTATGATTTTCTGATCGTGTGCAGAAGTAAAGAAGTGGAAGTAAACCCTATCATTTTCAGCCAAGGAAGCTGCCATCTTGGCCTCTGTTTAATCTACAACTGCTATCATGATGCTGCACTTGTGATCAGTTATGACACCAGCCATTGGATGGTTTGACAGTTTGGTTGAGAGCACAACCAATGGGAGTGTTACATTTCCGTGCCAGAAATGTAACTGTTTTTTGAAACTGTTAAATGGATGAGCAATTGTGCTGCCCACCATATGCTTGTTTCTAGGCTGTGACTGAAATATACCAGAGCCACACACAGCCAGGCATCTAGCATATTCAAACGGAAGCCTATAATGGTAGCTGTCGTACATCTTTCATGAAAAAGCCACTTTAAAACCACCTAACCTATTCAGTTAGGTAAAAGAACTTGCCCAAAGCAGCCAATCAGAATTAATCTTTTAATGCCTCCAAATATAGAATATTACAAGCTTAAAGCATGATTCATAATGTGCAAAAAGCATCCACAATATTCAATTATGATAAAAAAAAAATATGAAATCAGTGTAAGTAACGTTCAATGCAAAAGAGTCCAAAATATGTGATCAATATTACTGCAAAGAAAGTATCTTCCAGCAGACACTTTCTTTGCGGTGATATTTATCACAAATTTTGGACTCTTTTGCATTGGACTTTATTTACAATGATTTAATTTTTTTAAATCATATTTGAATATTGTGGATTCTTTTTGCACATTACGAATAGTGTTTTGATGGCACATGCGCTTGGAGGCATTATTTTTTGTGTTGGTTTGTTTAGGTACTGTATATTTACCTTTTCAAATGTGCCCATTTCTTTTCTTTAGCGCTGACCCCCTTTTTACGTTTTCAGAATCAGTTGGCTGTAAGTTAATTTTTTTGCTCCTCCTTTTTGAATATGTCTCAGTGTATAGTTGGACAATACACAGAAGCATTTATTTTTTCTTCTTTGCCAGCCATTGCAAAGGTCTTTCTTATAAACCTTAAGAAGAGCAAAAAAAAAAAAAAAAAAAAAGCTAATAGAAAAAAAGTAAAGGTCCATAAGACCTAATTTATAGCTGATTTTAAAAATAATGATGTAAATGAGGCCTCGGTGGCGGAGCCCTAGAGATGACCAGTGTAGTCTGTTGTATAAGTGCTCTCAGTAGGGGAGAGGGGCCAGTCATTGCAGCCCCCATGCATGTTTGTATAAGTGAGGTGAGGTTGATGTGTAGCGGCTCTCTGATTGATGGTGATTACTTGTTTATGAACCTGAGGCTGAAGGTCTGAACTTCCTCATGGGCCAAATAGTTCAGGGGGCTGTTTCCTGACACTGCCCGAGGGATCTCTCCATCTGAAGTAGGAGGAATGGATACAGAGGCAGGCAGCCAAGTCTGAATGTAACAAATTAAGAACGCTATTGATATGTATATCTTGTGTATTTGTTTAAAAAAAAAAAAAAGAACAAAGAACAGCACAGACGTATAGCTGAAATTACGTGGCGGTGTGATGGTTTGCTTCTCTTTTTACATTAATATTTCTCTGTAGGGGTATAACATGCTGCAACATTTTTCCAATGGACCGACCATGAAAATCTGGAATGTTTTTCTGCTTAGATTATGGCATCAATAAACTAAGAATTGTACTTTTCCTTTGCTGTTCAGTTAACCTTTTCATGAGACATTTAATCTGTAAACCTCATCCCCTTGTTTTGCCCCTTCTAAATGGGATGTAAAT